>NW_016107326.1:1375192-1382176 GCF_001604975.1 Cebus imitator
ACAATTAGTGACACATCAGGGACTATCTTTTGGTTGGGAAATCTACCTTAAATAAAGAAACTCCTTATGCTGGTTTAGAAAGTGTGTTTCAGAGCAAAGGAATGATGAGCTAGATCCATATCCTAAAGCAACCAGCTTGTCACTTTTTTCCTAATCATGTTATGAAAACTATCATAATAACATATTTTCATAATTCAGAGTCCCTACATGTTCTACTAACAGGAATGTCAATCTTTTCTAGTGGTTGTATATCCAAATGTTCACAAGGGAGATGTCTAAATTTTGGGTTTTCCAGAAGTGTTATCAGACAAGGATCAGTAACGTAAATATGTAAATTCTTTTGAAGAAATACACATATTTTAAATAGGATGATATTTTGAAATATGACAAAGAATAATGCCCCTAATACAAAAAGAGTTCCTAAAATACATGTGAAATGGACTGATATGGTTTGGCTGTGTCACCACCCAAATCTCATCTTGAATTGTAGTTCCCATAATCCCGGCATACCTTGGGAGGGACCAGGTGGAGATAATTGAATCATGGGGGCGGTTTCTCCCTTTCCGGTTCTTGTGATAGTAAGTTAGTTATTAGCAGATCCAATGGTTTTATAAGGTGCTTTTTTCTTCACTGGGCACTCATTCTTCTCCTTCCTGCTGCCATGTGAAAAAGGATGTATTTGCTTCCCCTTCTGCCATGATTACAAATTTTGTGAGGTCTCCCAGCCCTGCAGAACTGTAAGTCAATTAAACCTTTTTCTTTATAAATTACCCAGTCTCAGGCAGTGCTTTATAGCAGCATGAGTACAGACTAATACATAGATGAAGAGTCTAACATAAAAATAAGCAAAGAGGATGAATAAGTGATGTATAGAATAGTAAGTACAAATAGCCTACGTCTAAAAAAAAGTTTGTTTTCACTACTGAACATAAATTACAATTTAGACCAACAATAGAAAACTTTTCAAACACGGTCAGATTGCCAAAATTAAAGATTATTCAAATCTGGAACTGGTGAATGCTTAGGGAAATTGGTATGATTAATTCATAAGTGGGGTTGTGAAGTTAGTAAGTTTCTAAAAGTTTAAGCTATCAGTGTCTATTAAAATTATTAATTAAAATTATAAATGTATATATCCTCTGACCCAGTATACTTAATTCTGCAGGAATTATATATGTATATAAATTCATGAGCCCCTTTGTGGCTGAATTCTTCAGCTTCTGTGTTCTCTCACCTCCCTGCCTTCTCCAGTTACCTCCTCTGTGAATCTGCATGTTTGTCTCTGCTTCATTATCTCAAGTCTCACTGCTAAATTAGCCATGATGGAAGCGAAGATCTGATCAGTCACTACATTTGGTGGTCTTGGAAGTATAAAGTTGCTGCCATTGCTACTGGCTAAAGTGCAATTGCCACCAAAGCACCTAGTCACAGGCCCTCTAAAGCTTTCTATTCCCAAGCCCTTGTGTGTGATTTAATTTCCATAACAATGATTTTGGGATCTCGAGCTTGGTAAGGCTCTCTCTGCTCCTTCCATGACTTGGTTTTTCACTAAGCCAGGAAAGCGCTATCATACATGGCTACGTCTTGGAAATATAGCATTTTGGAAATAAAGCTTCTCTAATTCACATCCATGGCAACTCCTCTCCAAATGTTCGCAGGATCAGCATGGCTAGCAAGTAAGTTTTCAATGTTAGAAACAGGCTAGGTCCAGAGTGGCACTCACCTGTGACACGTTGCCCTCAGAGCAGAGAATTTACTGGCCTAGACTCCTTCCTCCTGTATGATAAGGTTTTTTCCAGGAACACCTTGTCTGTTTCTGCAATCTGGTTTTGCTCCATGGCAGTCTAGATATTGATATAGCCTTACAATTCAATGGTAAGGAGGAGGCAGGTAGGAGCTTAGGGTCCATGCCCCTTGATCCCTGGAGGTACTTCTACCTCTTGTGCAAAACCATGGAAGGAAGTTCTCATCCACCTCACCTGCAGCCAGCCCCTTGTGTACTACTCAAATGAAGCTAATCATATTAAGGAAGAGCTCATAAGTAACTAACTCTTATCCATTGTCAGAACCATGTCCAAGCAAATGTCCTGTGAAAATGATTTATGGTTATGGCAAGGCTCACGTTGAGACTGTCTCATGGCTTCTTTAGAAGAGTTCTTTTTCGGTACAGATCTGGAAGTGATTGTTTTTCTGTCCTCGTTTACCTAATCAAACTCATTCATGTGAGCCACACGTGCTCACCCCCTCCTGCTGGCAACCGCTTCTCCAGGACTCTGGCCCACTGCACTCATCAAGTGGAATCCCTGTCTGATTGCCTCCTCTGCTGGAGCCTCTGTTCTGTTTCTAATTGTGAAGTCCCTAGTGTGAGCCCTCTACTCTTTTTTTCTCTTTCCATATGTGAGACCATCCACATCCCTGGTGCCAGATTCCATCTGTATGTTTTCATTTAAATTTATATCTCCAGCCCAGTGATTCTTAATCCTGAGCAATTTTTGCTCCTCACCTTGCCCACACTCAGCAATGTCTAGAGATGTTTTTGTTTGTCACAACTGGGTTGGGGAGATACTGTCATGCAGTATACAGAGGCAAGAGGTGCTGTGACATATCCTACAGTGCATACATGGAAAGGACAGCCCCCAGAACAAAGACATGTCTGGGCCAAAAAGTCAATAGCCCTGAGGTTGAGAAACACAGTCACTCTATTATGAACGCATGTTATGCCACATTGCCACTGACATGGTGATGTGTGGCTCACACTTGAAAAGCCTAACAGAGAAATCTTTATGTCCCTTGCCGAGTATGATTTTTTTAAATCTTGGAATCCTATCTTGACAGCATAATCTATCTTACCTCTCAGAAACCTAGGAGTTGGCTCAATTCCTATCTTTTTCACATTCTCACATCCAGTCCATTAGCCAAGTCTATGAGCTCTACTTCCAAAATTTATTCTAGCATCATTCATTTTTCTTCATGTCCATTGCAACTACCACACCTGACCCCCATCATGCAGTAGCTTCTGAATTCTTCTCCCAGCGGCTGCCTAAGGCCCCTGCTGTCCATTTTCATGGCGCCTGAAGAACTCTTTTAAAAACTTGCATTGGACATCATTCTGTAGTGGTCCATTCTCTCACTGCTATAAAGAAATACCTGGAACTGGATAATTTATAAAGAAAAAAAGGTTTAATTGTCTCATGGTTCTGCAGGCTGAATAGGAAGCATGGCTGGGGAGGCCTCAGGAAACTTACAGTCATAGCTGAAGGCAAAGGAGAAGCGAGCACATCTTACAGGGCCAAGCAGGAGGAAGAGAGTGAAGGGGGAGGTGCTACACACTTTGAAACAAATAGACCTCATGAGAACTTACTCGCTATCATGAGTAAAGCAAGGGTGAAATCCACCCCCATGATCCAATCACCTCCTGCCAGGCAACCCCCCTCCAAAATCAGGGATTACAAGGTTGGGTGGGGACATATATCCAAACCATATCACTCCCAAACCTCTGTGTCTTCCCTCTGCACTTAGAAAAGGGTCCTCAAGTTCTACATCTGGTCTCCTGCCCACCTTCCAGAGCTTATTCACAAGTCTTCTCACTCTGAGAGGCTTTCTCCTCACGGTTTCCAAACTTTCTGTATTCAGTCACTGGCTGCTGTGGTTTCTTCATCCCAGAGTGCTCTGCTGCCCCATCATCCCAGCCTGGCTGCTGCTGCCCATCCACGCATGTCCCATCTTCCAAGCGCACTTTCAGGGTCATGCAAGATACAATGCATTCTGTCACTCACACACTATTATTTTACCCTGTTTTGTTGTACTCAGAGATCTCAGTACTGCTTTGTTCATTTTGTTATTGTTCTCGGAACTCTAAACGGTCCATCATGCTATCTTTCCGTGTTTCACCTTAGTTGGTGCTTAGTAAATGTTGATTGAATTAATGGTGCTGTCCAGCAGTGCGCATAACCAGAAATGAAGCATCAGCCGTTAGGAAGACTGATACTGAGGCTTAGTCTAGAGGGAATAATTCTAGAAGTGAATTTAGAAATGACAAAACAGCAGTGTGGATCCACATTAAGATGATGGGGCTTCTTTCCAGAAGTCTGCCTTTCTGCCAACATTAACATGCCTTCTTCTATTGCTCTCTCCTTGTAATCCTCTCATAAAAACAATCCTGAAAGACATAACACTCTATTTTTATTTATTTTCCAACTAGATTGCAAGTTGTTTAAGGGTGAAAGTTCCTGCTGATTGTTGTATCGCTTATGACATAGCACTGGACCTAAACAAGCTAGGCTTTCCTGTGTTAGCTAACATACTTCAAATTGGGTGCATGGAGTTTGTGATCGTTTTTTGCTACTCGTAATTTTTCTTACTATCTGATTTTCTGATGAGTTCTGAATCATTGAGGCATTCTGGCATTTTATATTAAGAGAAAACCTAAGCTTACATAATAAATGTTATTTGATAACTATATAGCGAAAAGTAGAAAAATAGATTCATTCAAATCACTATAAAAGCCAGCATATATTGAAGGCTAATTATGAGTCAAGCAGTGTTCTAACAGCTTTACAAATACTAAATCATTTAATTATAACATAATAGCCCTATAAGATGGTGCCTATTATTTTCCTTCTTTTGCAGTTAAAATATTAGTGGCAGAAAGAGGTAAGTGAGTTACTAAAGGTCACACTGGAGTGAGGGAATATTGAGAAACCCTTTGAAACCAGGTAGTACAACCCTCCAGTCAGTTCTCTTAAACTCAAGCTATTCACTTTTGATAAATACTATGCAATTGAGTTCTTAACATCCTTTAAACCTTTCAAGTAACAAAATCCTTTCTACCTAAATGCAACTCTTTAAAATTCCAAATGCTGACTTACTGCTGCAAACTCTATACAATTAAACATGTCTCAAACCTCTACTAAATTCAGTGATAAATAATATTTCTGCTTTATGGTACGCATGACAAATTCTTTTTTTATCCTCTATAAAAATGCAAGACCTTAGATGAATACACTAACATATCTTTCCACAGTAGGGTGGGGGAGGGTGAAAACCAGGAAAATAAATTACTCTAGTAATGCATTTTGGCAGTGTAAAGGTCCATTTCTAGCAAAGAGCAAACTAGGTATTAAATGACATGCTCTTATTTGATATAATCCTTTTAAGTTTAGTGAGGATTACAATCTAAATAAATCAGTATGAGCAAAATTTAAGAATAAAGGTAATCAAAAAAACCTTTTAATTGTCCTTTCTATCAAGAGGAATACATTTGTTATTCATAACTACAAAGAATCATGCTAATTTTCACAAAAGGCTTAAGATTCAACATACTCAGCCGCAACAGATTCACATAACAACCCATGAAATGCACAAATAAAAATCTGCATTAAAAGAACATGATAGGCCACCTTGAAACAGGGAGAAATAAAAATATTCAGCGTAGATGTCTTGCTAGATAGCCAATTCAACTTTAAGAGCCATCTGGTCTCTTTTCATGCTTCATATCTTCTACCAGTGTGGACATGGACATGGCTTTTGGTCCCCTAATTAAGTGGAATCAATGTGGAATGGTAGGGCGGTGCCACACAACCATTTCCATTTAGTTCTTAGACAATGTATTTCCTATCGATGATTAGGTTTTGAAAGGATCTTACATTAAGGCTAGCTAAGATATTCACTTTATAGACTTTTGCCTTATTTACTAAATCTTAACTTTCTAATATCTATCTCAGGTAATCAAAAGGAGAGAGATCACCAATTGTTTTCAGAAGCTGTGGTGTATGGGTATAATTTTAAAAGCATGTAATGCTTTCATTTGGGTGGAATACTTCATTGGAATAAACTACTGATCTTATGCTATGTCAGAGTGACAGAATAGAACCTTCTTTCAGATGCCTGAATTGAAATGAGACTAATTTTGAATAATAAAAAAAAAAAAAAAAAAAAAAAAAAAAAAAAAAAAAAAAAAAAAAAAAAAAAAAAAAAAAAAAGCTTTACAGCCAGTTCTGTAACAGGGATGAAGTTTCAAGTCAAGGAATTGAAGTAAAAATCCTTTCCTTACCACATAGTAGCTGTAAGGCCTTAAGATAACACACATAGGTTCTCTTAGTTGTAATGTCCTCAATTATAAAATGAGAGTAATGTGTATAAAAGTGCTGAGCCCAGGCAACTGAGTTTTTTGGTGAATTTGAAAAATCCAAAATCTTAAAAAATCTGAAAACAAACTTATTATCTTCTCTTTCCTTCATTTTGTACTTCTTTTGTTTCTCTTATGATCACGAAGTTAGTAAATGGTGTTTCACTCACTTAAGCCCCAAATCAGAAAGAAATTCTATAAATTTCTATTCTCAGAGGATTAAAACTATCTATCAGTTATGCTTTCCAAATACCTTGGGAGCCTCTCTCTTTCTTTACGTTCTCATGGCCATTGTGTCAGTTAAGACTTTCCCAACTTCAATTATGGACTAATGTAGAGGTCTCTTAACAGGGTTGCTTCATTTGCTATACCCATCTACCACAATATCCAAAACAGAAATACACCAGCCTGCCTTTTAAAAATCAATCACATTTCTACAGTTTAAAAAGTTGGATCATCTTAAAACAGCATACTGATCTAGGCCTTCCAGAATTATTTTCTGTCTCCTTTGAAGGCTTTCTCTAATTTGGACAAAGTGAGAGCCCTGGAAATAGTCTAGGCTGTGATGTTTCCCCATGTTATTTACCTTTGCTTATCCATTTGTCATTGTCTGATTAAATCCCACACATTCTTTCACTTCAACCTCCAAATAACAAATAAGTTACCTTGCCCACTCAATTACTCCTATGTCTCTTTCTCTCTCTCTCTCTCTCTCTCTCTCTCTCTCACACACACACACACACACACACACACACACACACGGAAATGAACTTACATGTCAAGAAAGCTGGTGCATTTCAAAAATCGAAATAACGATGCTCTTTTGCTCTTTTCTTTTTCCTTTTTTTTTTTTTTTT
>NW_016107326.1:1382192-1503259 GCF_001604975.1 Cebus imitator
TCTTTTTTTCTGAGACAAAGGGTCTCACTTTGTCACCCAGATGGCAGTGATGCAAATCATAGCTCTCTGTAACCTTAAACTCCTGGGTTCAAGCAATTTTTCTGTCTCAGCCTCCTGAGTAGCTGGGACTATCAGCTACTATAACCGGCTGATATAGCCACTATAGCCAGCTAATTAAAAAAATATATATAGAAATGGGGTTTCACTACATTGCCTTGGTCGGTCTTGAACTCCTAGCCTAAAGTCATTTTCCTTGTTCTCCCAGACCACTGGCATTACAGGCATGAGCCACCACAACTGGCCTCCCAGACTTTTCTTCTTTATCTTTTTCTGTGGAGAGTTCATTTGTAGATGAGTTTCTGAAAGAAAGAGTCTGTTGCTCCTGCTCACACTAAAATCATGTTCATGCCTCACACTAAAATATTTTCAAAGAGGATTTGGGAAAGCTGTTAGAAGAACTGAATGGCCACTTCTCTTCTACTGTCCTTCTTTCCATCACCAGTGCACTCACGTAGAAGGGTAAGGTCAGTACTGCAGTCCTTGATGGGTAAGCCGATGAATAGGAATGTGCTGTTGGCCAGAGAGAAGTTGGCAACAAGGCTGAGAAAGAACAGCCTTGGCTTGTGCAGAATGAAGCCCAGATATCGCTTAATTGGTGGCCTTGATTTGGGCTATAGTCCGACTATTTATAACCCGATACATTCGGTACATACTGTTGTAATGTTACTTTGAGATGTTTAAGGAAATGTTTTATCATAGTTGTTTAGGACAGGGAAAAACACTAAAAATTGTTCACACTTTATAACATGTCATGTGAGTAGCCATCAGTTTTTAAAGCTCATCAGCTGCTGGCATCTTGTCTGTTTAGGTCATGTTGGACAGCCTTGAGATGAAATGGTAACTTCCTCCACAGAGTGTTTGACTATATGCCCCAGTTTGCCGAGCCCAGTCCTGGATCACATTAATGTGCTAGCATCTTGTTTGTTTACTTCCTTCTTTAAATCCCAAAGGTCTTCTAGTGCGGGCAATAAATTTTATGTCCACTCTATCCAGAAGGAGATTAAGCAGAGGTCAGAATTTGTATCTGCGATGCTTGAAAATGGAAAACTGAGCAAAAGACAATTACAAGATTGCAAAAGGGATCCAGCTTAGGATTCAAGGAAGACTCTTTAAGGAAGGGACATTTGGGATTCAAAAGTTTGAGCAAGAATTACAGAAGAAGGGGCTTTCTCAGCTCTCAAATTTGTGAAGATCCCAAGCTTGAGACAAGAAACAGGGATACTAATTTTAGTGTCTCTGTAGAGTGACGTGTGAGGAGGGTGCTGGAGAAATTAGACCAGAGAATCAGCAGGGTTCTGAACAAGTCTTGGAGGTCGTGTGAGGGATTTTCAAATGAAAAGAAAATGCTGCAATAGTTAAGTAGGATTGAAAGTTGATTATACCTGCTTATTATTAAAACAAAACACTCTTAACATCTGTGTGGTTAAAGGATTAGGGCTGGGTTTAGGTGCATGAGTAGCGAAAGAGAGATTGTGGAAATTTAGCTATCATGGCAGTAGTTGGGGGAAGAAGCCTATTTTTGTTTGCTGGTTCAGTAATACGCTGCTTATTTTCAAGAACTAACAGAACTAAAATTTAAAAAAAAAACTTCTCTTGCCCTAAATGCTTTTTTTATATCAAAGCTAAGAGACATCTTGAAATCATCTCTGTAGATGAATGAAAACTTCTATTAATTGTTTAATTTACTATTAATTAGTTTTGCCTTTAATTGCTTGAGAGGTTACCATTAGGGAGGAAATTCAGTCTGTTTGTGTACAGCAAGCAAGTGCAAAATGAGAGACAGGGCACCAGGAGAGGAAGGTCTGCTCAGAAACAGAGCCGTTTCCGAAGAACCAAGAGAATTACGAGGCCACCACTCCATCTATCCCTGACCACCGTTCTCCTTTCGAAATCTTATTAGTCAATCTAGGACTGGAGCGAGAAGCAATTTTGCTGTCCTAACAATTTAACACTCAATATGAATCTACCTGAATTTGCAACATGATCTACCTCTGTTTACAAATTAGTATCTACATGTTATCAATTTTGCAAGCATTGGGATCTTACTTGTTTTTAAGACACAATAAAACAAAGTTAACAGACAACTCTCTATAATTTGAGAAACTCAAATGTCAGCATTTGTGATGTACAGAGACAGCTGAAAAAATGTATCTGTGTCGTCTTGCATATGCAAATCAAACAGAGGTCCTAAGGAAATTATACTTGATACTTTTGTTTTTCACTTCTGAGAAAACCAATTCAGGTCCTATGGGAAAATAAAGAGTTTCTTCTATTGCTGCTGTTTCTCCTTCTAGTTACCCAGTATATCCCTCCTTTCCTCTGATTGGTATTAAATTTTATATTGATTCTGGCCAGCTTGTGTCAGGTATAAACTTTGGTGCACATTGCATGAAACCTTGATTTTACCTCATTTCAGCTCAGCGATATTTGTGAAGTATTATAAATAAAAATATCTTAGACATTAATGCAGTGCAGTGAAAAGTATATAAAGAACTCAGATAACTAATATAATATTTGAAAAGAGTACAGTTGATATTAATATCTTCTACCCTGTAGTATTTTATTTTTATTTAGTAGAAATGAAATTCTCTATGACACCGAACCTTTAAATTTTCTGGTATAGACCTTACTACACATGCTGCTTCTTATAGGCAGAGTAGAATATGCTCAAATCTACACCCATGACCCGGATAATGTGCCCTGTAATTTCTGTTTTTGCTCTTAGACATGAAACTCATTAGCTTTTGTGGTTTCAGTGCACATGCAATGAACAGAAAAGCATTTAATTATTACCACCAAGGAGGTGATTTTCTTTTTGGATAAAAAAGAAACTAAATGAGGTCAGGAAAACTTTTTTTAAAGTTGCGCTGTAATTGTGCTTAGTGTAACAATGCATCATTCTTTATATAATTTACTGGATACCAATAAATGATATGTTTTATTTTAACAGGCAATTTGCTGCCAGAAGTGTGTTTTCCTTTTAAAAGGTAAGTGCCTTTTTAAGAAATATTATATAAAATTATCATGGTTTCTGATTTATAGCTTTGAAGAGCCTATTAATTTTAAAGCCCCATGGCTGACAGCTGTGTTGTTCAAAGGTGAGGATATATAGTATTAATTATCTTAAGCTCCAGATTGTCGTTCATGGTGCAGACATCAAGTAAAAAGGACAAACTGGCACATTTTTCTATTTTAGCAAGAATAATTAATTAACCTGAGGATTTTTAAAAGAAATACCTGTTGAAGTAAGATACAACAAACACAGTTCAGTTTGATCACATTTGTTTCACTTCTGGATGGATGTAGATAATTTTCACGGAAATTACCAGTAACTTAAAGTGTGGCCACAGTTTTTTTTTTTTTTAATTGTTTTTTCTTTGTTATTTGGTTAATTGGAATCAAAGAATGGCTTAGATATTTTGAAAGTTAAAAATGCTTGTGTCTTAAATATATTACTTACCAGTAAAGACTATCCAGTTTTTACTAGACTACATTTATATTTTCACATTTAGCAATGTATTAGTTTCAGCCATGAGTTAAATTTTAGAGTTGACTCAATCTAGTATTTAAATTTTCCAGAATTCTGTGATGTTTAAATCAAACTAAATGCCTACATAGAGAATACTTTATATTTTATGATGTTCCCAAAAACGACTACTTCCTTGTGTTATTTCTCAGCCTGTCCTTCCCTAAGCATTCATTTAGACAGTGAAGACATAGAGTGGTGATTATTTACTGTATGCCTGGTTTAGAGTCTTTCTTTAACAAGTCATGGTGGATGTCTTCAAAAGACACCCTTCTACAGCATCCATGGCAAACAGCAATCTCTATTACTGCTCTAGTTTGGAAGTTTCACTTGTTTATACCTATTGGTTCAGTATCATCACTTTTTTACTTTCATATATTTTGGATGCTGTATTGAGAGAAACTTCTTGCCTCTAGGGCATTTGAATCAAGCTTCTGGTTATAATAACAGAGGAATTCTGTGTGTGATTACATTGCAAATATAAGTAAATTAATAAATTGTAACTCTTTCCTCCACCCAATAATTGTTTGTTTACAGGGTTGTATTTCTACGATCTAGTAATGTTGGTGTATTAGCCTGATATATTAGCATCATGTTATCATGGCTAGTTATATAGTTATCAGAGAAATATATTTTATAGACACTTTGTATTTTGAAAATAGCACTTTTGTTACTTCTAAGTTCTTGCTTTCTTATGGTAGGAGCCTGTAAGTCTGTTACGTGAGTGACCAAGAACTGTTTAAAATCACAATTTACAAATTCTGCCATATCATGGCAGTTGGCAACTGGGATAGAATTACAATGAAGTTCTTTTTTAATAAGCTTAATCTTAAACTATGTAAATATATGATGTACAGGTTAGGTGAGCCATGGTTTAGACTACATTGCAGAAAACCAATCAAGGAAAGTAAAAAATTTAACCCTTTTGAAAGTTCTTTCCCCCTTCCATAAAAATTGTGTAGTCAAAAGAATGTAGACTTTAGGTCTGTTAGAACTCACTAGTAGACCTACCTCCAGCTCTTACTTTCTGTGTGACCATAGGCAAGTTACTTTACCTCTCTGAGACATTTCAATTAGTTTTCAGACTGGATATAATAATGTCTATTTTGCATAACTGTCATAAATATGCTGCAAGTGATTTGTTGGTTTTCTGCTTTCCCTTAAAAGTGAGTCTCATCTTGTGTACACAGCCTCAGAAAAATTCCTTATTGCTGTAGCAATAAGACTATAATTTTATGGTGGGCTTGTCTTTTTTTTTTTTTTTTTTTTTTTTTTCTATTTTCATAAATTTTGCCTTGAGTGTACTGACCTGATAGAATATTCACATCTAAAAAATAGAGCATCATATCTTGCTAAACTCTATATAAAGATGCTGCCTTCATTGGCATCAAAGTGTACATGCTGGGGATTGATTTAGAGGCATTTTACGAACACAAACAACTCTCATTTTAATAGCTCTTTATGAGTCTTAAATACTTCTTTCCTTTCTTGTCTTCTCTTCAGTGCTGCTACTTAGGCTATTTCCTATCCAGAGATCTAGTCCTCTTTACTACATGCTAAAGCTTAGAACTGGGCCACTGTTCTATCTTCTTTTATTCCCTTATTTTGGAAAGCATTTTTTTGCAATTCTTTCTCTCCAAACTAATGGATAATTGAGTAGCTGAATGACTGAAAATGTTTCAATAGCCTTCCAAGATAGTATTTACATTTTAATGAGCTTTTGTAAGGGCTTAACCTAAGAGAATATGATGATCTATTTGGCATGTGAAGTCATTTGAGGCCCAAAGTTATTCCAAGACAGTCCTATAAACTTATAAAAGTAGGGATGCTTCCACTCCATGCTTGCTATAAGGCTTCTACATGCATACAAGACTTTATGTAAATATTCTTTTTCCCCTTTCTCCCACTGCAGATAAAAAATTCCACATGGACAAAAATCGATATCTATTTTTTTCTGAAAATTGTGAACACATTATTTTAAATCTTCTCTGTGCTGTTTTCCAATCCCCTTTGATTTTTTTAGTTGCCTTCAGAACTTAAAGAATAATTTACATTTTTTGCTTATCACAAATTTTCATACGCCTGAATCAAACAGTTTGGTTATGTTTTGGGGGAATCATGACTTTTGTGTTTCTGATCAGGAAACAGAGAAGGACATTACTCGTCTAAACTTGGCAGAGTGTCAATAGGTTAATACTGGGGTTTCTGACACCCAAAGCAGTTCAAATATGCCGACGTCATTCTATCACGTAAAAGCAATTTATGTGCTATTTTTCTTCCATGGACTTACTCATGCATATGCAAATACGAGAAAGAAGAAAAAAACAAACAAAATGTACTTCATGTGGTAATGTGACTCAACTCCTCAATAAGCCAGGCTGTCCCAGGCTACTCGCCAAAATAAACTCAGTGTTGACAGGAAGCTCAATGTTTTTTAATAGCAAAAAGCCAAAAATGAAAATAGTTTATAAGATATAAATGATAGATTCATTTTTAAATAGAATTTTCTCCTTGAATAATGCAGTGTATATATAACATTAATAAAGTTCTAGAAAAAGTGATGGAAAGACCTACGTGTCACATTTTGCCAGGCACAGTTAACTAATTCTGGTGGCTATGAAAAAAGGACAATAGAGTCCCTGAGAATATTTTAATTGACCTTTAAATGTCACTCCAAGTGCTTTAATGATAAAGAACTGAAAATCTTTGACATGGGTTGATTTTTTATCTTGAAGTTATCTTATTTTCTATTTTTACTGAAAAGTTACTGCTGGATTCTAGTGCTTTCAGAAAAGACCTTTTTTTTTTTTTTTTTTTTTTTAATCTCATATCATTTTTGTGAGTCTAAATTTTCTATGGTTTGCTTCACTCTTCCCAAGCCAAAACCTACTAATTATACCTATCACAAAACATTTCTTCCCCAATTAGGCATGTTGATGTTTTTGATTATTCTTTGCTTCTTGATTGTTTTGAACAGTAATCCTATATTAATTTAGATAAATCCACACAGTGATATTATAATGATCATAAAAGTAGCATGTGACAAGTTTATCTGGGCTTATAGGTAGAAGTTGGTTAGGGGTGTCCATTATGAGCATTGCAACTATATGAGAAGCAATCAACTCTAAAGTTAACACTTCTGAATAAATTTTATTTTGTAGCATGCAATTTTTCCTAGAAATCTGAAAAATTCAGAAACTTTTTCCTTTACATCTAGAATAGTCTGCCTTCCACATATTTTTTTAAACCTACATCATTTATTGTTGAATCCCTTACCAAAGGCACTGATGCATTTCTATTTTATTTTTTGATAATTCTGAAAAATATTGTACCTAGTTCTCTTGAGCCATGGTACCTCTATTTCATTTCTGAATCAAGCTCCATGCTTCTTTATACCTTCCAACTTTTGACATGTTTTCACTGGCAACTTGGTCATTAGCATATTTGTGAGATCTAACTTTATATCACTGTTTCAGGTGAATATGTAAAGCATAGAAAACCAGATAAAATATTGGGTTTTTTTTTTCTTTTTTTTTTTTNTTTTTTTTGAGAAGGGGTTTCACCGTGTCGGTCAGGCTGGTCTCGAATTCCTGACCTCAGGTGATCTGCCCGACTCGGCCTCCCAAAGTGCTGGGATTATAGGTGTGAGCCACCGCACCCGTCACCCCCCCTTTTTTTAATGTTGGGGTTTTTTAAAATGAATTTCAGTCTCTATAGAATAAAATTTAACATTCAGTTCTTTTTTCCACATATCATCACACATTTACTTTTATACATTTACCTTAAAGTATATATAAGTTTACCTTGCACCACTTTAGAGAGTGATTAATGTGTGTGCATGGTCCACTTTTTTCTCCTCAGAATTCCTGAGAATTAGTTTTCTTCATTTAAATAATTACAAGTACAAAACCTTCATGTTAAAAATCAGTATCGGTATCACAACTTGAATTATAAAATAAAATAAACATGGGCTGGCTTCTCTTTCCACAGTGAGTGTTCGTTATAGTAACAGCATCAGATGCAGCTCTTAGGTTATGGTGAATTTAAAGAAGACAAAATTCACCACCACCCAATTGTTCTGAGATAGCTACTACTGGCATTTCAATGTTCAACTGGACTTTCAATGCATTTATTTGTAAATAACAATGTCATTACACCTGTGCAGATAGACGTTAATCCCTTCTTATAGGCAGTTTCACCTTACTCAGTTTCAGTTTCCTGCGGTCAACGATGGTCCAGAAAATATTAATAGAAAAGTCCAGAAATAAACAAATTTGTTTGTTTTAAAATATGTGCCATTCTGAGTAGTGTGGTGAAATATCATGCTCTCCAGCTCTGTCCTGCCCAAAACTTGGGCCCACCTCGTCTAGCATATGCACGCCATAGACAATAACCACCCATTAGTCGCTGATGTGGCTGATCCTGACCTCCATCACCATCATCATCAGCATCATCACTGTGGGTCTTGGTCTGGGAACCTACACCCATCCTCCTATATACTTTAAGCTCTCTCTAGATTACATATAATACTTAATACAATGTATATACTATGTAAGTAATTGCTGAACTATATTTTTGTTTGTATTATTTATAATTGTTAAATTTAAAATATTTTTGAATTATTTTCAATCTGGAGTCAGTTGAATCCAAGGATGCAGAACCTGTGGGTAGGAAGGGTCAACTGTATATAGTTATAATTGTTCTATTTTACTATTAGCTATTGTTCATCTCTTACTGTGCCTAATTTATAAATTAAACTTTATCATATGTATATAGGTATAGAAAAGAAAACATACTATTTAGGGTTCCATACTATTTGTGGTTTCAGGCATCCGCTGTGGGTCTGGGAAGGTATGCCTTCAATGCATGGGAAGACAGCTACTGTATGTATCCCAGTTCCCTTTCTTAGATATGCTGTTTTCCATCCTGCCCTCTGTCCCAAGAGGCAACAAAGTCTCTCTTGATCTGGATTCTGTCTGTTCAGGTAGAGAGAAAGCCAGGGAGATGACAAGGAGATAGGAGAGTGAGATCAGGGTTTCTTTCTCTGTCTCACTGCTTCCAAGATCACCTTAACCTGTGTGTGTACCTTGGCCACAGCTCTCAGATCCTCTCCAGGCACACTTCCCTCAGCAACTCCCTTCTGGGTTCTAGGAACTGCCCCTTCTCTATCCCTGCCACCCTTGGCATGGTAAGAATTTTCCTTTGGAACTTTTTGGGTTTTCCGAACATTCCACCTACACCTTTGTAAATGGCTCCTTTCTTTAACTGTCTGGAAATTACCCTAGTAAGAGGGAGGTGCCCTCTGCTCCTAGTTGGAACATGGACTGGTCCTGCAGTTTATATGTGGTTTTATTGCCTGCTCCTGATTTTGCTCTACAATATGTCTTGAACATCTTTGCATGTTGGTTGGCATCATTTTATCACTTTCTAACAGCTTCATGCTACACATGTAGCACAATTGAACGTTTACCTTGTTTTCTATTTTACTCCCCTAGTGACAATAATGAGAACCTCTATACATGTGTACATTCTCTATTAGTTCCTTCAGGTAAGTTCCCAGAGGTGAACTAATGGAAATATTTCCAAGTGGTATTTTATTATTCATGCTGCAGATTTATTATCAAAGAAACACTCTACCATTTTTCAGCTGTGCCACCTCTGTATTCCCTCAAGCAGTTCTACAGTCACTTTGAAAGTCCTACTGCTTGAAAATGTGAGACACAAGATCTCCAGGCTCTAGGATTGCCTCCGTATATATTCCAGGGTTTGTTTACATTCTTTTATTGCCTACTTCTGATTTTGTTCTGCAGTACATCTCAAACATCCTTGTATGTTGTTCAGTATCATTTTAACACATTCTAACAGCTTCATGCCACACATACTTCATCATAAGATCATCAACTTACTTTTCCTTTTTTTGTGTGTTTTAAGACAGAGTTTCACTCTATCACCCAGACTGGAGTGCAGTGGCATGATCTTGGCTCACTGCAACAGCCGCTTCCCAGGTTTAAGCAATTCTCCTGCCCTAGCTTTCCAGTAGCTGGGATTACAGACATGCACCACCATGCCCAGCTAATTTATGTATTTTTAGGAGAGACAGGGTTTTTCTGTATTGGCCAGACTGGTCTGGAACTCCTAAACTCTGGTGATCTCCCTGCCTCAGCCTCCCAAAGTGCCGGGATTACTGGTGTGAACCACTGTGTCTGGGTAATTTTTGAATTTTTATATTTTTAATAGAGATGGGGTTTCACCATGTTGGCCAGCCTGGTCACTTAACTCCTGACCTCAAGTGATCTGCCAGCCTTGGCCTCCCAAAGTGCAACTTACTTTTCTTAATTAGCAACAGGAGTTCCTTATGCCTAGAGACCAGGCCCTGTTTACCTGAGCCAGAGAAGCCATGTGACTAGGGGACTATTCTATGCTGTGTAGTCATCTGTCTAAATGCCTTCAACTTGCATCTGGCTATAAATCACTCATCCTTTACACCAGTTCTTCCCCATTCAGAACACAAAAGCTGTTATCATTTATCACCTTTCCCCTCTTTTGTCCAATGGATTTAAGACCTAAGGTTGCCTTCTCAGCCTTTGAGCTCAGAACTTTCTATCTGTTGGGCCTTATTCACCTCCTCTCTTGTCCCTTGTCTGTCCATCTCTGTGTCTACACAGTGATCTCAAGCATAACAGGGCAAGACCCACAATAGCCTCCTTAGAGGAGATCAGACAGAAAAAAAAAAAAGTCTCCTTATACCAGTATGCTTGGAGCAGACGGTTTCTAAAGGAGCAGCAGAGGACCTGGGAGACTCACACATACCTAAGAGCACTTAGGGACAAAACTATGGACTGCATTCAAGTATTTGCAGGATTAAGGAGGAAACAGTGGCCTCCAACAACTTCACATTTATTTAAGAGTTGAATGATTCCTTCTGATTTTTTTTTCACTCACTGGCAAGAATATAAGTCTGACTATTGTGTCTATTGCTCAAACAATGTAGACACCCATCTTATACTCTCAAAGAACTGCAGCAGTTGAAATAAATGGCAAATAATGTGAAAAGTCAGGCTTTTCCCTCCTTTATTGTTAAATGGAATTTTAAATTTCATACAACTCAAATATTCCATTTGTAACTATAATAATGACCTAGGTGATACAGAAATTGTCACCTGAGTTATCAGCATGTTCCAACATCTTGGCTAAGAGCCCAGAAAGAATAGATTTCCAGAGTAAAAATCCGGGGTGTTTTATAAATACTATAAATACTGCTCTGACTGAGGAAAATATGTGTTTGAAGGCAGCAACACTTGCAAGAAAAATGTAAAATTTTCATATACGTCATTTGCTTGAAAATGTTCCCCCATCGTTTCCACTTCTGATTAGCCCAAAGTAAATCAATCATTGTTTCTGGAAAACAAACAAACAAACAACAATTTAAATATTTCACTTTTTTATGACTCTTACTGGTTTATGTGTGTTTCTCAAAACTGGTTTTCCCAGAAAATGGACAGCCTCAAACCTTTTTTCAGGGTTTTGTGAGTTTTCCATAAGATTTTTATGAATAAGTGTGTATCTCTGTGTTTTTATTCTTTATTAATCTTTAAATATGTTGATATATGAATATTAATGAGATCCTGATTAACCACCTTATGATACTGTGTACCATGCAATTTTACATTGTACTGCTATAGTTTGTAAGAAACCAAGAGGGTGCAGGGACAGAGAGAGTGAGAAAAAGAGAAATCACTTAAATAAGTTGTTAATGTTAAGTTAAAGCCATCTGAAGCCAAGAAAGCTATCGTAGCCTGTTTCGCTGTTGTTACAATGCAGAAAATTGTTGGGAGAATTAAGTCATTACTTAACAAATAATAGAACAACCATGTGGAATTTATAAGAGCTTTCACTGTAAAATTTAGTAATATTCCAAGTGGCCGTTTAGTTCCATCTAAACAACATTATCAGTGATAATATATTAAGCCTCTCTTATTTTTCAGATAGGAAAGTTACATGTTTTATATATATATATATATATATTAATTAAAACATAATAATAATAATTGTACATATTTATAGGCCACAGTGTGATATTTTGATACATGTAAACAATTTGCAGTCAAGGTAATGAGCATATCAGTCATCTCAAATCTTTATCATTGCTTTGTATTGGTAAAGTTCAAAATTGTCTCTTCTATCTATTTGAAAAATTACAATAAATTATTGTTTACGATAGAATACTGGAACTTACTCCCCCTGTCTAGCTGTAATTTTCTATCTGTTAACCAATTTCTTTCTATCTCCCCTCCCGCTTACCCTTTCCAGCCTCTGTTAATCACTAGTCTACTCTCTACTTCTACCAGATCAACTTTTTTAAGGTCCGTATATGAGCCAAAACATACAGTGTTTATCTTTCTGTACCTGACTTACTTCTCTTAACATAATGACCCCCAGGCTCATCCATGTTGCTGTGAATGATATGATTTGCTGCTTTTTTATGTGAAGAACTTGAAATGGTTACTTCAAGTTGTACTAGTTTTACAGATTTATAAAGTTTGAGGATTATTTTCAATTTTATAAAGGCTAATTTGCTGTTTATAAGTTGATGAACAATATTAAGTACTCCTCATTAAAAATTAAGTATTTGTGGGAACATTTTTGTGGTATTTTGTATATTTGTTACTAAATTTTGAGAAGCAATTAATATTGTTTATTCTCCCACTATCCAGGATCAAAATTATATTTATTTTTGAATTACATCTTTTCCCCAAACAGTATTTGTCCCAAAGTGTGAAGATTTAATTATAGATGTATTCTTCAAAAGTAACTCAGGAATGTCTGCAGAAAATGTAGTCATTAGTTATGGTACATACAAATACAGTGGTCTCTTGGTATCCTTGAGAAACTGGCTCTAGGAACCCCCACAAATACTAGAATCAGGTCCCTTATAAAAATTGGCTATTTGCATATAACCAATGCACATTCTCCCATATAATTTAAATCATTTCTAGATCACTTGCAGTATTACCAGGAAGTGCACAAATCTTGGTTCTTGTCTAATTTTTGAGAAAGAATTCAGCCAAGAGACAATTTAGCCAAATAGGAGAATTAACTGAAGGAAAATAAGAGAGCAGAGAGTTTATTTAGAGAGACGGGACAGTCGGACAGCAGCAGCCCTGAGAGTGCTGCATTAGGTTTTTATGATGTTGGATTTCTCTTGAAGTTTTTGCCTTTTTCTTAAGTCTCCACCTTTTTCCTTTGTCTAGTTTTCTCAGTGCTACTTTGTTGACACCTTTTCCTTGCCTAGTTCCCATCCCAGGTTTGTGGGATCCCCCCTTACTGTCAGCTGATGCTGATGCACAAGCATGGGCCCTGTGTTGGATACAAATTCCACCTAGTGGCCGTGTTGCTCATTACTGCCACTCCAGAAAAGTCACATAACAATTACATCTGCACTTACTGTGCCTTTGTACGTCTCAGGAATTTCTCCTTTGCCCTCTTCTTCTCCTTATCAGCATGTTGGTAGCGACATTCTGACAAGTTAACTGCAGAGTGAGCAATTACTGGGCATCTTAAGGGGCGTTTCTTTCTGCATAGATATTTCCCCTCCTGTCTGGTCATCTCTAGTGTGCAGGTTTCTGGTGGTCTCTGGGGTGTCAGACTTTCCAGACCCCTCGTTTTTCATGCCCCCCAGGTCCCACTCGTGTCTAACTATCTGCCTACTCTAACTGTAATACCTCACACATTGGAAATGCTATATAAGCGGTTGTTACATGGTCTTTTATTACCTTTATTGTCGTGTTATTTTTATTGTTGTTTTTATTTTTTAATATTTGCAATCTGGGATTGGTTGAATCTCAGGGTGTAGAACCCATGGACACCGAGGGATGATTGCCTTTCTCAATAAAACATAAATATTGGCCGGGAATGGTGGCTCGAGCCTGTAATCCTAGTACTTTGGGAGTCCTATGGGAGTGGATCATGAGGTCAGGAGATGGAGACCATCCTGGCCAACACAGTGACACCTCGTCTCTACTAAAAATACCAAAAATTAGCCAGGCATGGTGGCATGCACCTGTAGTTCCAGCTACTCGAGAGGCTGAGACTGGAAAATCGCTTGAACCTGGTAGGTGGAGGTTGCAGTGAGCCGAGATTGCGCCACTGCACTCCAGCCTGGGTGACAGAGCGAAACTCTGTCTCAGAAACAAACAAACAAAAAACAAACAAACATCTTAACTACAGTGTCTAGAAAACCAGATGATACTTCACAGAGACCATCAGGAACAAAATGAACAAGTATGACGTGCTTCACTGTAAGTCATGAAGGGATTGGCAAATTCAATATCTAAGCAAGTTGACACTAGATCCGATGAAGGTGTGAAGAGCTCTTCTACTGATTTTTGAGAGCTCTGTTTGAATTGCTAGGTTCCTCTTGGCCTCTGCTTGTACATCTTTTAGGTTCGCATATTCTTTCTTATTAATAAGTGTGTCACATGATTCTTCAGTCACCATTTTTTACCTTGACAATGCTATATGTGTCTAACCATTTTGCCTTCATTCTGCCAGTCTATTCCATACTATCATCCTTGCTGTGGCGAAAATAACACTTCCAAACATTTTTTTTCAGTTGCTCAACAACCTTTCAATATTTTTATGTCCAGAGTTCCTACCATGGCATTCGGTGCCCGTCCTCCTTTGCCTGTCTTTGCAAACTTACCTGCTAATCCATTGCATGACCCTCTCCTCCAGAAAGCATGCTGTACTCATGGATGCTCAAATGTAGCTTCCTCATTTCAGCCTGCTGTCTTTCAATCTTCCTCTGCAGTCTCTAATTCTGCCTCCCTCTTCTGAACCCCTATTTTAGATAATGCATGAATACTAATTTTATGTTAAATTAGATGTTCTGATATCTGAAAATGTTTCTCATATTTCTCTAATTTGATAACAATCTTCCTTGGGGTGGAGTTTTATTTTATGTAACCTCTAGTATGGTGCTAATCCTATCATAGCACTCAACATTTTGCTAACTTACTGTTTAGGTCTGATTTTACCTTTAGTTTATATTAAAACTGTGAACTGTCAAACTATGTTGCATTATTCATATGCCATGTGACAATACAACTATTGGTGCTATATAAAAACAAAATAAATAAATAAAGTAACCACAACGAAGTGTTCTAGCCATAAGTAGGGAAACTAGATTCTAATCCCAGCATTATCTCCAACCAACCTGCATGATATTAGAATATGGGTGTTCCTTATAGGTTAGAAGCTCATTTCAGGATCTGAGAATGACTAAACTCCGCATCCAGTTTCTTTAATGCTCAGCATTTCCCTGAGGATAAAACACACAAATATGGAAAAGATATTTTGCAAAACTGTAATAATATAACATTATATATTATATTATTTATATTTATATATTACATATTTATATGTTTATATTATGAATATAATAATAAGGTATAATTAATACAACTAATTGAATAATTCTTCAAAACAGAGAATTTATTATTTGTAGATATAAATCAAGACAGCTTTATGCATATTATTAAAAACATACACTGCCATTCTGACATGATATATTTTTCTTATTGTTCAAAGGGAAAACTTAGACAGCTCCTTGAAATTTGTTCAGATCGCACCTCTGCGTATTATTTGAGAATGTAGGAAATGTCAGACAGCATGAGATCAGTGATCCAGTTACTGAGTCAATACAGAATATTGTCTTTGATGGTGGTACAAAGGAAAATTTTGTAGGAGAGTATGGTTGCTCATGTGGACATCAACCTTCAAAACTCAGAAAAGTTTATTGCGCTTCCAAAACCACTGAGATCTCAGTGGCAGACTGGCACTGATTTTGCTGGTATTGAAGAACAGTAAGGAATATTGTGTAATACCATATATGTTCTCAATCTGCCCTGTTTTAGTCTGCGGTTGTGGCTCCTCTCATAAAGCAAACACCTACAGAAGCTGGGACTGTGGAAGTTTTACTGCTAAATGATCGCTTAACTAAACAAGAACAACTTTATTCAGAGAATGGGATAGAACAAAAACGAAGTTCCTATGCAGTTAGTTCAAAAGCTTTTAGAGTATGACACTTTGAAATAATTTTTTCAAATACAAAATTTCAAGAAAGGTTTTAGGAAGTAATTGTATCATAGCATTTTATACAGATGATTTACACAGATGCAGATACACCTTCAAGAGGATACTGGCCTTTATAATTTTGTCCCAGAAATGCTACAGCCTCATCAACATTCTTACAATCAACCATAGACTAATTAACATATATTTATTTGTTTGACACACTGGGGACTTTTTCAATTCATTTAGGCAACAAAACACACATTCTGAATTTCTTCTTCATGAGAAACCAAAGATAATAAAAGTGCTATTGTGTTAGTCTCTACCCTTTATAATGCCGCCTCTATAAACAACATCCTATCCTTATTAGTAAAATATGATGGAAGTACCCTTAGGGTAGAAACAATGAATATTTATTTAGGAACTGGCATTTGGCCAATTTTTCTGTACCCTAAAGGCATAAATATTATATACCAGGGAAGTTAAATTCCCATGTACTTCTGATTTTTTTCTCTGCACATTTGCAAAAGGCAGAAGTATCTGCACAACACTTTCTAAAACTCATTTGTCAAAAGGCTCACCTGTGGTTGGGAGCTATAATAGGCATTTCTAGTTCATCATAGAATGTTAAATAGGTATAAATTCAGGTTAACTATCTTAAGTCAAATGGCTAAAATACAAAGGAAGGAGTTCTCATTATCCTAGTCTTCTAAATTTTGAGCCAGTGGCTTTAAGAAATAGTTGGGGGAAAGTAGTTAAAATGAAAACAACATGTATCCCTGAAGTCAGTCTTTGAGACAGAATGTTGAAAGCTGGCAAGCCATTTTTTCAAAGCATTCTCTGTTGTTGCCATTATGTTTTCCTGTGGAGAATGTGTTTGCCACACCTCTCAGCAGAATCACTGTAATTGAATGAACAGGTAAGTTGAACTGTGGATGTTGAAGCCACATCTTGCTAAAGGGAAGCACAGTCCTAAAAACTCCTTGAACAAAATGCTGGGGATGCTTCAATACAATAGAATTCCCTTATTACACGTTTTTTTATGACTTTCCACTGCACTGGGATGTCTGCAGGAATCTCATCTCTAAATCACTTGTGAGTAATGAGGGACAGCTCGAGAAATATTAATTTTTTTATCACTTTCAATTCTCTGCTGCTACTTTTAACATTTAATTTGTAATTTTGTGTAATACTGATTCCTGTTTATGCCATTAATGATTTTATTAAAACATAATGTGCTCATAAAACAGAGATTAAATCTTTTTGCTTTTACTTTTTAACAAATGTTGTACATAAATAGGAACTTCATAAACTCTTGTTATTGTTATTAAACTTGTCAGCAGTATTTGAATGTACTCCTTCTTCCTCTGAACTTGAAAACACATTCAAAATGTCTTTCATGATACTTAATGCAGTCTACTTGGTATTATAGTTATTTGGGAATAGCCTTTCCTACAATGTAGCACCAACTGTCTAAGTTCTACACCAACTACCTGGCTTGTTTTTGTCAAATGCACAATAAATACTGGTTGAATGAATAAGTAATTATTACCAGACAGAATTCACTACCATCATAAATCACAGACTCACATGCTTTAATACCTTTTTAAATTAACTATACCTCTGCAGCGTAGATAAACCTTTCTAGAAAAGCTGGATATGGAGATGTGAATAAAGCATGTGTGGTAAATACAGATATTGGGAAAACAATTCTGTGTTTCAGAAAATGGAAACTACATGTAGGTAGTTGGGGAATGATGAAGAAGTAGCGAAGTCTTTGTAGGGTTTCAGGAGCCAATTGATTAAAGTAAGTTGGTGAGTAGCCTGCCTAACCGGAAGGAAGCCAGATTGACAATGATGAGGCCACTATAAACAGGGGTGGATTGACTGTCTGCTGTGTACAGTGTGATATGGAGGGGAGATGCATTTTTAAGATGAGGGAGGAAACTCATAACCCTTCAGAAATGTAAAATTGATAGAGAATGGCAAGATATAAGAAAACCCAACATTATTGAAAGCTATACCTTTCAGCAGTGACCTTAAAGTCACTGCTGAGATATTTGAATCATAGTATCCCAGGAAGCCAGAGGCTTGTGGGTAATATATGATATGAGATAATGGATATGAACACAGATTGTAAACTGCAAGGTGCAGTAAAAATGTGAGATAGAATCATTATGCGGCTCACTAGAAAGAAGTCACAATTTTCCGGCTAGCCCTTTTGAAATGATGTATGAGTTAGCCGTAGGAGGTAGCGGGTAGAGATCCAACCACCAGTTGGATAATGGCCAGTTAAGCTGATCTGAGACACCAAAGGGTGTGGGAATCCGAAGTTGTTAGTAAGAATTTACATTTTCTTCTTATTAGGCCTTCGAGAGTTCCTACTATAGCCAATGGCTAATAACAGGAGTTGATATGTAGGTCATAATTCTAATGACTTATTTAGAAAGAATATTCCCATAATCATTGTTATAAATGGGAGATAGATTTTTCAGCCTATCCACAAGGCAGGTTGATATTGTCATATAAATCGTAATATCTGCATATCAATTGTAGTGGCCAAGCTTTCTTGGAACTCTATTAGTAAACATGTTTTAAGAATACATGTTCTATATATTATAAATCCTTTCTGTGTATTTTATACTAATATATTGTGTGTATTATAACACATTTGTAAAGCCAAAAATGATAGGACTGAAAAATAAACACAAATTAAAGCTCTATCTTTTTTTTTTAAAAATTTTAACTGTACTCCAAGGATTACCTTGTGCACCCAAAGTTCTGCTTATACTTCACTTTGATGACTTGGTTTGCAATAGCACAAAACCATCATTTGTCACAATAAGGATATTTCAATTGGAAAACCTATATGCATTTCTTGCTTAGGATGCCCGAAATATATTTCTTTCTGCAGCATTCTTGACAAGCAAACACTCTTCTCCAGACATTCCTATCAGCTGAGTGAGCACTTGGAAATGACTCCAACTTTCAGCCAACTCTGTGCTTGCAAGTAAGCCCTCCAGCAAGGTGGAATTTTAGGGCAAAGAAATGAATGAAATGCTTAAGTCATAGCCGGAGACTTGAAAAGTTCACTTGTTTTCATTTGTTTGTCCTTCATCTTTTATGACACCCTTAGTCTCTATATGTAAATACCATATGGAGGCAACTTACCAATGCATTACTAGCACAATACAGTATTTAACTTATTCTTATTTAGATTTTGCAGGTTAGAAACTTAGGTCCTTAATGTTTCATTACCCCTCTTTATGAAAGAACCTTATCCAAACTCTCTTACTATACATTTAGTGCGATTTACACTACTTCCCAGTATTTTGTATGGTTGATAGTACCCTTTGGCTTGTAAATCATACCTCCTAGAGTATACCTCACTTGCTTGTATAAGGATAATACATCAATGTTTTTGATATACTAGTGATTCAAAGCATGTGCTTAGGTGGCATATTTCTGACTGATGATACACATCCATTGCATTCAAACCTATAAGATGCAGAGCATTGTTTCTTAGCATAATTTAAAAATTAGAACTGTATTCAGAAGTTGGAGATATCAGGGTAGAGAATACCCAGAAACCGACAACTAATTAGACCTCTTCATGTAGAACTGGAAGCTAGACTGTGTCAAAAATACGTACTATGAGAGTTTGCAAACAATGGCTGGGAGAGACGGGTGTACGTATTTAGCCTAAGATCCCAGTAACTGGGCAGACTGACAGCCAATATGGGGGAACGATCTACTCCAAGCTACTAGTATCAAGGTCAGGAAACAGAATGTGTCCCTTTTTCTATTGGTCAAGTTATTCCTGAGGATAACTGGGGCAGTGAGACAGAATATCATGGCAGATTCTTGCTATGGTTGAAAAGAAAAGATCAAGTCACCAACTTTCCTAGGGTCATTCCTATATTGTAGACAATGACCATTCCTAGTCTTTAAATTGTCACTAGGGTTAAAGCTGCTCCAGACTAGGAACTCCCATGCTTTTTGAGAGTAAGCAATTGCCAAGAAGTATGCAGTGTTCTCTACCAGAAACGAGACTTCCTGCAGTCAAGTGGGAGGAGGTGTGGACAGAGAGCAGGGATGCCTGCTCAGGGCTGGCACCCTCCCTTCCCAGGGCATTTTCTTGCTCTCAAACTGAACCCATGCCACGTGCATTTTCATCACCTGCTTTTGACATTTTGTTTGTTTAGTACCTTATGACTAGGTAAAAATGAAAATACACTAAGAGCCTCCTAATGGACTGTTCAAGAATTGCATCAGGAAATTGCCTCACCAGGTTCCCGGGCTAATTTGCTCCATAAAACAAAGACCACAGTGGTCTCATCTCAGACTTTGCATTGTTATAACTTCTGACACCACGGTCTCTTCAATGCATACTCCACTTGGAAAAAAAAAGAACTATATTATTGCTCCCATGCTTCTTTGAGCATCCTCCTGCTTGAAGTTTAAATGTAGCTCAAAAAACTATCATTTTCAGACCTTACCTTTATCCATCTCACAACTTTACTGCTAGATCCAAATGAATCAATAGTAGCCATTAAACTATCCCATGTATCAAACAAGTAACCCTGGGAATCACAAAATATAGCAGTAATAAATGACAGGCAGTGCATGTTTTATAGCCCATCATTTAATGCCTTAACTACAGTATGCACTCATTTAAAGATATTACTTTGCTCTAGCAAACAATAAAAGCAACTGAGTATTTATTTGAATGTTGCCAAATGCAGTGATCCCATCAGAATGATTTAAGGAGACACAATTGCAGCCTGTCTCTGACAGGGCTTATTTTTTACACACTAGAGAGAAGTGGTCAATATTGTTGCAGAGAAGCATCATTACACATGACTAACTAGTTGGGAAAATAAAAACAAATGGGGAGGGAGTGGCCAAATCATCATGCAAGTGTAAGTGGCAGATTTGGAGTCTGATTACAGTTGCTTTGAGGAGCGAAGGGGGAGCTCTACTCCAATAATTTGTAAATAAAGAAAAGAAGATTTTCCTGTCACTTATTTAACAATTACCACTTGTGTTATTAGTTGCTATTTACAGGCATCATCAATGCAAAGAATGCTGAGCAGAGGTTTTGTCTGCGTCTGTCATAGCCAGATTGTCTCTAAACCATGGCCTACGCTAACAGTTGAATCATTTCTTTTTGTATGTCGGGAAGATAGGGTGTCGTGGTCAGGGTTAGAAGTCTGGGGCAGATTTTCACCATTCTCAACAACAAAGGCTGCCATACCTGGCTGTGGCTAATGGGAGCAATGCCTTTCTTATCCCCCCATCCTCCAGATTGGACAGATTTTCACGTCATTACTGTCTCCATTCATTTCAATAAACACATACTGAACCCATTCTATGTGCCAAGTATAATTGCAAGCCACAATTTCTTGCCCTCCAGAAATTTGTGCAGAGTTTGTTATACTGGCCTGAGCATAGAAAGTCAATACCAAGACAAAAGTATGCCAAATTGCAGGGTCTTTATTGCCGGCGGCCACGGAGGATTCACGTCTCTCCAACCCATGGCCCCGAAAGGAGGGTGTCAAGACCTTTTATACCCATAAAACCACCTCAGGAGTGAGGGTGAGGGGCAGGGGTAGGGGTGAGGGGCTTCAGACTTTCTGAGGGCTAGTGAATTCTGTAAATCACCTCCTGGGTGAAGATGAGGGTGAGGGGCTCCGGACTCTCTGAGGGCCAGGGGACTTTTGACATTCTGATTGTTACTTAAGTGGCTCACAAAAGTCAAGATTAACATTTGTTTACACATTGTCTGGGTAGGGTGGCGATTACAGTCCTTAATTACTTATTGCAAGTTGCAGGGGCCAAGATGGCATGGGTTTGGACTGCTTGCCTGTCACATTTGGGTTACAGAGAGCAGTTTCAATAGAAAACTGAGGTATGGTTGAGGTATGCAGTTTTATGGGGCTTTACCATGTCACAAATTGACTCCACAGCCTTCGGGTACCTGTTTGCTCCATGAGAAACCTTGTCCAGCCAGGAAGAGTCAGAATGACTGCGATCATTCCCCTATAGTCCTCTCTGTCTCTCTGTACAAAGTCGTTTCTGCCGTTGAACATTGAATATGCCTGCTAACAAGGTCTAAATCATAGAAACTATGAATAATTATTAATTTAGAAAATATTGATTTAGGCTTTGGTGGCATTTGAGCTGGAAAAGAAATTATCTGTCTTAAGAATTTTTTTTTTTTAACTTACAGAAAAAAATGTATATCAAGTACTACAAACTACTGGGAGCTCTGTAAGCAAAAATACAAGATTAGCTTTTCTCCTTAGATATAAGAATGTCCTATGTTATTTGGCCAGCATAATTAATTTAGTTATTTTCTAATAACACTGATATGTTACCAAAGTAAAGAGATTAAACCCACTTGTTCTCTTGCTGGCACCTTGAATACATCTCTATGGTAACATATCTATGACGGTGGCACCAGGAGATAAAGTCAATTAAGATAAATAATGAGAGATCAGTGAGCACAGATCACTGTAAGCATAAACTTTTAAGGAATTTATTGGTATCATTGGGTTGCAATGAAAGTATTTGCTAAAAATCTGAAACTTGGAATGGTTTGAAACATAAATCTGTTGAATTTTTTTAACGCATCAAGATTCTACTGTGAATATTATCCTATTCAAACCTACATTTTAGAAATATTGTGACTTTGGCAAGGAGTTTTTTGTCCTTAGTCATGTATTCTTTTAATACAATCCAAATTGTCATAAAATTATCTTCTAAAATAGCCAGGATTTTTCCTAGATTATAAAAATATTTTTTAAATTTTTTATATCATTATGGAATTATAATGTATTTATAGGTCTCTTTATTTCCTGCTTGAATATTTTATTATATATTCACTTGTTACTTAAAAATGTCCTTTTTTATTTCTACTAATGATGTGTCAAGTTATGTTAGAAATTTTGGGGAAAATTTTTTGTATTTCATTTTGCTTTCAAGGCTCACCTTATTTTAAGTAATTGTATTCAATTAACAGGTATGTATAACAAGCTATTTTTTTTATTAATCTTAAGAGCAGAAAAGCAAAAATATCTCCCATTTAGGTAGAAGTTTTACTTACATGTAGGTATCAGTTGCTTGTTTGATACATTTTTGTAACTTTCAATCTTTTATTCTTCATTAATATACTTATAGATTCTAGGCTTCCTGATAGCTCATCAGATAATTAGTTAAAACACTTCTATCAGAAATTTGTTTCTTGCAGAATTCTACTGAAGTACCCATCACTTGAGCAAAGAACGTTGAAAGATAACTTTGGGCAGAAAATGAAACTGTTATTTTTATCAGGAAAGGGATATACGAAATGATATTACATTAGTCATTCTCTAGATAATTCAGATTGAGAGGCTGGCTTTTTAAATATTGATAATGATTTTTAACAGCAAACAGTTCGATTTACAATACAGTAAACATTTAAAATGTACTTCTACTAGAGAAATTAGCTGAGTGCTTTTCAGTGTGAAGCACTATACTAAGTGACTTGAATATCACTTCATTCCAACCTCATAGAAGCCCTGAGCTAAGAACTATTGTTATCCTTACTTAATCGATGAGAACAGTGAGATTTCATGAAAGTACATAACTTGCTAAAAATTACTAATAAATTATAGAATGAGGATTCTCACCAAGGGTGACTGAAATTAAAGTCTAGATTTTTAAACTGTATCCTAAAAACTGTCCATCAACAAAACATTATTGTTTATATGATGTATATTTTTCACGTATAGGAATTAATGTTGTTGTGTATTAGAAAAAATTCTAGATTGAAGTGTACTTTTATTCATCTAATTCTAGCTAACATCTTGGTTTCTGTTTCTGTATCTATGAAATGAGGCTCCTCTAGCAGGTTCTCTAGGATTATTTCTCCCCTGACAGATTCTGTGTAAAGGCATTTGGACTATGAGTCAGTAAGCTTGGCAGATATCTCAGCAGAAATAGAATCTAGCAATCCAATGTAGAGGAATTATTACAAACATCTCAGGAAGCAAGGGAGGAAAGGAACAACTCAGAAATGAAAAGACATTAGGATGTCCATGGACCAAAACACCCTGAACAAAGCTTCAGCTAAATAAACAAAACAAAGATGTTAATGGAATATGATTCAAAGTAAGTCTAACAAATTAATCATGCTGTTAAAACTGCCTATTCACTTGGTATTTTAAAGTTTTAAGTTTTCCATCCTAAATTTGTGACTTACCTGGGATGTTGTATTAAACACTCTTTATATTTTGTTTATGAGCAAAAATTTCTAAAGTCAAAATTTTATTACAGTGTAGGATTATTAGAAAGAAGAAATGATATGAGAGTTTATTTCCATCTATTTATTTATTTACATTTTCATCCGGAAAGGCATTGTAAGATTCAAAATAGTACACTATAAAACAACTAAAAACAACAATGTAGAGAAAATTACTATATTTCGTGGATGTATTTCTCCTCCTACCCTACCCAATTATATATTTACACACACACACACACACACACACACAAACACACACACACACACACCCCACTCCACAATAAATCTTGCTTCTGCCTTTAACTAAGTAGAAGAACTCAAGAAAATAATTTAACCTATTAACTTTGATTTCATTTTCTATAACATTAAAAGGTTAAATTAGAAGGGAAGTATCACTTATTTGTTTGCTTTTTAGAAATTCTTATTTGCTTTTTAGAAATCCTGAAATTTCTGTCATTTAAAAAAAATACAAGAATATTATAAATAGTGAAGAGTTTTTGGAGAAAGAAATAAGTAATAAATAGAAATAAAAACTAACAAAATAAAAGAGCTTGAGAGATAAGGCCCAGTTTCAGATGACCTGATTGTGTGTTGCCTGAATTGTATCATTTCACAAAAGGCTTTTGAGGTGGTGTTAGTGTTCTGGCCATACTTAATGCTTTTCTCCTCCTCAGGTCACAGAGCTGGAGGAAGAATTAGAATAGCAGTCTTAGCTTAAAAAAATGCTAGTGTCATCTGGTGAAGAATCATTCAGACTAAAGACATATAATCCTAGAAGTCAAAATAAATTTCAACAGGGTTATTTCTAACTAGAATAATGGTCATGTGACTTAGAGGCCCCTGACTTAGAAGGCCTCACAAACATATGTGGAAAATGAAGCTGTAAAAAGTTATGAAAGGTGGAAAAAGAAAAAGTAAGAGAAGCACATCCTATAATTAAACACTTGTATCCAAGACCAAAGCATTTCTCTTTTTAAATCTTATTTTCAAAATTATAAATAGAGAATTTGCTTACAGATTTTCAGATTTCAAATCACAGTAATTTTGCTTTTTTTGTTTTTTGCTTTTGAGATGGAGTCTCACTCTGCCACCCAGGCTGGAGTGCAGTGGCACAATATCAGCTCACTGTAACCTCTGCCTTGTGGGTTCAAGCGATTCTTGTGCCTCCGCCTCCCAATAAAATCACAATAGTTCTTCAACTTTAATGGGCATTAGAATCAGTTGGAAGACGTTGAAACTCAGCTTGTTGAAACCCACCAACCCCAGAATTTCTGACTCAGAAGGTGTTGAAAAGGCCCGAGAATGTGCATTCTAACAAGTTCCCAGGTGGTGATGTTGTTGCTGTTACAGGAACACATTTTAAGAACCACTGGTCAAAAGTTTTATTCAAATGTAACAATTTTTGAATCACATGTGGAAATATCACAGTATCCTAAACCAAATAATTTATTTCCTATCATTCTGCTAGATTTAAGGGTTTTTTAAATGTCATAGTAACTCAATAGAATGTTTAAATTTCCAAATGTCTTAAAACACACTTTAAAAGACTATTGTGTTATATTTTTTTAAATGTTGCAATGTGATAGCATTCATTCTCAAGTATATAATACTGGTGATTGGATACCACAGCCTATACGTCTTTATTCTCTGTGTCTTGGGAATTCAGAAATGAATAAAAGATCCATGTTACTGCTTTGGAGGAATTCAATGGATACTGACAGGTAAATGAGAGAACAGACCAGAAAGATACAAACTGTAGAGTGCTGTCATGTAAAGATAAAGGAAGGGCTGGGATTGTGCCTGGCCGGGGCCATGGTGCTCTTCATGTAGAAGCCTTTATTCAAATAGAAGCCTTATTTGGCTGGCTCTTAAAAGTGAATAGAAATATTCTGGGATAAGAAAGGGAAAGTTCCCCCAAGCAGATGAAAAAATATATACAACCTTATTTTGTGATTTAAAAACCATCAATCTAATTTTGGAGATTAGATATATATGTCTAAGATAATGTGCATTAGTAATATGCAACTACTTATTTTATTAGTATTATATTTTTAAAAAGAATGAAACAGGCCTGAAAGTGTAAGTCAGTATTAAATATCCTGGTAAAGGACTTGGTCCACAATTGCTGAAAGATTCAAGTTAATAGCATGATTTTCTTAAAGGGAGGTAAATCAGAGAAGGCTCCCTGGAGGAGGTGTCTCTACCAGTTCTCACAGGACACTTGGGATTTGAGTGCAGGCTCTACAGGGAGAACAGGATGAATATAGAGAGTCCCTGATTTGCAAGAAACCAAGATGAGGGCCATGAATGTTTTCTGATCCTGCACTATTTTCAGAGTGTCTCTGCCAGTGTAAGTAAAATACTAAAAAGAAAAAGGGATATTTTTCTGTCTATGCATTACAATGTTAGATTGTTTTGTTTTGGATTTGGGGTGTTTAAAGGACCATCCTACCATAAATCCTTTGACATTTATATTTTCACGTTACAACATTTATGATTTTGGCAATGAAGAATGAGTTCTACTCCAACCAGTATTAGCTCCCGTTAGTCTTCTTTAACTTAAAAGAATAAAAACTAACAAGTTTCTATCTCTCACAAACCAATACAATAGAACTCTTTCTAAAAGGATGTCATCGAAAAAAACATAAACAAGATAAATCCTTATTAATGGTAAAGGAAGATTTTTGTGTGTGTTCCAAACTATTTTCAAATGCCTTTCATCTTGGGGATCCTGTGAGTGGATGACTCGCTTGCCTTACTTTAATCAGTGAAGGAGAATGAGCTGGCCTGGGGTTCCATCTGGATGGAGGGTGGGACTCCCCTGCTGGGCAAGCCAGCCCGAGCCTGCTACATGCCAGTAAGTCAAGGTCGATATAATGATTTCTGAACAAAGAGATGAATGTCTTTGCTACCCCCTTGGTGTTATCCAGACCACATCTTCCCTGCATTAACACATAATTGTAAGTTTATTATATTGCAAGTCCCTGTCTCTTAAAAGAAGGGCTGTATTTAAGTGAAAATAATTATTAAGATGGAATTCACATTTGACTGTTATTTTACTTTGCTGCTCAAAGGGAGTTTTACCATCTCCCAATCTACTTTGAAGATGGCAATAAAGTCAGCAAGTTATATTCTCTTCCTGAATTAGTTTCTAATTAATTTTGTATTTTAGATTTACTCCCTGTCTTCCCTTTTCAGTTTAAAGCCCTGTGCTTACATCTGCTTCTCACACAATCCACCAGTCAAGAAGCTAGTGATAGCGTCAACTATGAAAAGAAACAATACCAATTAGGGTGAAGTGCTGTTCCTGCCTTGAAGAAAGCTGTGTGCTAAGCTGAAGGATAGTTAGGAAGCTCCCTTCATAGCCCTTATGTGAGGAAAAAGGTCTACAGTGAGTCGTTATATTCCCAAGAGTTCAGCAGTCAGACAGCCTGCCTGCCAAATGTTTAATTCTACTCTTATGTGTTCTTAGATTTAACAGGGTCAACAGCAATCTTTATTTGTTGGTGCATTTAAGGAGTACAAATGCATTTTATGTGAGCAAGGGGTTAACTGATTTGGGAATAGTGATGAAATTTTTAAGAAAATGGGGAAATCTTAAGCATTTTTCCACCTCCTTTGGATCTGTGCAGGAGTGCCTTCCAAAAAAAAAAAAAAGGAAAGAAAAAAAGTAAAAGTGTTGTTCTGGCTCTGATGGCATCATGAAACCAGAAAAGATGTGTTAGTCTTGGGAGACCCCGGTCCATTCTGGCAATGACTTGCTCACCTTCCTCCCCATCTCCTTCAGCACTCTGTTCTAAGACTGACAGCCCAGGAGCCAGAATTTTTTTTTTTTTTTTTTTGAGATGGAGTCTCACTCTGTTGCCCAGGCTGGAGTGCAGTGGTGCAACCTCAACTCACTGTACCCTTTGCCTCCCAGGTTCAAGTGATTCTCCTGCATCAACTTCACGAATAGCTGGGACCACAGGAGTGTGCCACCCCAACTGGCTAATTTTTGTAATTTTAGTAGAGACAGGGTTTCACCATGTTGGCCAAGCTGGTCTCGAACTTCTGACCTCAGGTGATCCACCCGCCTCGACCTCCCAAAGTACTGGGATTACAGGCATGAGCCACCGTGCCTGGCCAGGAATAATTTTTAATGTCATCTCTCTGAGTGAGACCTACTTAGAAAAAAGGGGCACTTCATTACACTGCAGGTCTAAGAATAACTTTGGTCCCTACAGGGTTGTTTTGTTACCATGGTGGTGAGAGAAACAGCTGCTACCTATGGGACCCCTGGTGTGTGCAGGGTCTGCACCTTCTCCCTTAGCCTGTATGGCTTTTCTCCAGAGACTCCAGTTTCATCCCACCTCCCAAACATGTGCCCTTTAGTGGAGCTGGTATGTCCTCAGGGTCCCAGTGTGAGTGTAGGTGAGTATGAATGAGTGTGAGTGTGAAAGTGAGTGTGGGTGAGCAGGGGACAGTATGAGTGAGTGGGCGAATGAGGGTGAATGTGAGTGTGGGTGAGTAGGAGGGAGTGCAGGTGAGTGTGAGTGTGGGTGATTGTGGGTAAGTGAGGGTGAGCGTGGGTGTGAGAATGGGTGTGAATGAATACAGGTGAGTGGGAGGGAGTGTGGGTGAATGTGGATGAGTGAGGGTGTATGTGGGTTAGGTCGTGAGTGAGGGTATGAGTGAGGGAGGGCGAGTCTGGGTGACTGAGTGTGTGGGTGAGGGTGAGAGTGACTGGGTGAGTGTAGGTGTAGGTGAGGGTGAGTGTGGCTGAGATGGGTTGATTGAGGGTGAGTTTGAGTGTGGGACTGTGAGGGTGTGTGGATGAGTGTGAGTGTGGGTGAGTGTGGATAAGGGTGGGTGTGCAAGTGTGAGGTTAGTGTGGATGAATGTGTGGGTGAGGATGAGTGTGGATGAGAATGAAAAAGTGTGGGTCAGCATAGATGAAAGTGAGGGTGAGTGGGTAAGTGTGAGTGTGGTGAGGGAGAGTGTGGGTGAATGAGGGTGACTGGGTGAGTGTGGGTGAGTATGAGTGTGGATGATGGTGAGTGGTGTGAATGTGTGGGTGAGTAGGCGAGTGTGTGGGTATGAGTGTGGGTGAGAGTGTGAGTGTGGGTAAATGTGAGTGAGGTGGGTGTGGGTGAGTGTGAGGGTCAGTGAGGGTGAGTGAAGGCGAATGTGGGTGAGTGTGAGGTTCAGTGAGAGTGAGTGTGGGTAAGGGTGGGTAAGGGTGTGAGTGTGGGTGAGTGTGAGGGTGATTGGGTGAATGCGGGTGAGTGTGAGCATGAGTGTGAGGGTGACTGGGTGAGTGAGAGTGTGAGGGTGAGTGTGAGGGTGATTGGGTGAGTGTGGGTGAGTGTGGTTGAGTGTGAGGGTGACTGGGTGAGTGTGGGTGAGTGGGAGGTACCCTGTGATGGAAGGGCATCCTGGCGAGGGCTGGTCCCACCTGTTGTCATTATCTTACTTCTTTTGATTAATCCTTCTTAAACATATGTCCAGCTCACAGTTATTTCAATTTTTAACATAAAAAATGTTTGGGTCTTTACTTAGAAGTTTACTGATGTTTAGGAGAACAGAAATATGCCCTAGTAACTGAAATTTTGTTCATATCAATTAGCCTATGGAAAAATTGCTCTCATTATATGTTGTTTTACTTAAAGTAGCCATTTCCAAGAACTTATCAATACTGTTAAATGAAGACTTACTGTGATTAGCTTAGCTGCCATGAGCTACTTTGGGAAACTTAATTTAATAAATATCAGCTACTAAAACATTCTTATTGCCTGGTTTTCACTATTCATTAATTCAGTATTTAATATGGGTTAATTCATTGGGGAGATACATAGGGAATTTCTAATCTATGTCAGGTATGTGCCAGGTGCGATATACATACTAATCAAAATCTACATGCCTCCTGTCCTCATGGGATCTATGGGCTACTAGTATATGATCATTGTGTGTAATCAACAATTAATATATTCAAAATAATATAAGACAAACGTGCAGTATGATGCCTCCTTCTGAAAGAAGGTAGGAACAACGTTCTCAATAAAAGCATTTCCCATCTGAGGGCTAACACATAGCATACTTTTCTCATCTTTTTTGAGGCTTGAGGGTGGGATGAGAATGATTTAAATACAAACAGAATCTCTCAAATGTCCTCAAAATGGTGAAGTCTGATTTTGGATTAGAAAGTCATCCTTTCTTGAAGAATCACCGTTCTGTCTTCCACCATGGTTGAAGAGGCTAATTTAGTCTCCCACCGACAGTGTAAAAGCATTCCTATTTCTTCACATCCTCTCCAGCATCTGTTGTCTCCTGTTTTTTTAATGATTGCCATTCTAACTGATGTGAGATGCTATCTCAATGTGGTTTTGATTTGCATTTCTCTAATGACCTGTGATGATGAGCTTTTTTTCATATGTTTGTTGGCTGCATACATGTCTTCTTTTGAAAAGTGTCTGTTCATATCCTTTGCCCACTTTTTGATGGGGTTGCTTGTTTTATTTATCGTTAATTTGTTTAAGTTCTTTGTTGATTCTGAATATTAGATGGGTAGATGGCAAAAATTTTGTCCCATTCTGTTGGTTGCTAGTTCACGCTAATGATAGTTTCTTTTGCTGTGATGAAGCTCTTAGGTTTGATTGGATCCCATTTGTCTATTTTGGCTTTTGTTGCCATTGCTTTTGGTGTTTTTGTCATGAAGTCCTTGCCTACTCCTATGTCCTGAATGGTATTGCCTAGGTTTTCTTCTAGTGATAATACATAATTTTAAAGATTTGTGTTTAAATATGACATACATTCACAAACATTCTTTCCACCCTTAAAAGAGTTAAAGGTTGACTGGGTGGGGTGGTTCACGCCTGTAATCCAGCACTTAGGTAGGCTGAGGTGGGTGGATCACAAGATCATGAGTTCAAGACCAGCCTGGCCAGGATGGTGAAACCCAATCTCTACTAAAAACAAACGAAATACAAAAATCAGTCAGGCGTGGCAAGTGCCTGTAATCCCAGCCACTCAGGAGGCCGAGGCAGGGAATTGCTTGAACCCTAGAGGAGGAGGTTGCAGTGAGCAGAGATTGCACTACTGCACTTCAGCCTGGGTGACAGAGGGAGACTCTGTCTCAAAAAAGAAAAAAAAAAAAAAAAAAAAAGGAGAGTTAAAGGTTTTGCGATATACTTGTTTGCTTAATTACAAGGACAGCCATAAATGTGTTAAATATAATTTTAACGTACTGTGCTTTTCTTGTGTGTGGTGACCACTGTAACATTTTAAGAATTTTAGAATCCTTGGGCCATCAAAGTTTCACACATTGACTGATGCCAGAGTTTGGACTTAGTGTACTAAAAAGTAAATTCTCATTACTTATGCATTCAAAATGTTAAAGGCTTTATTTTGAATGCACTGAGGCATATTAAAAATAAAATGGAAATTTTTATGCCTTGGATATAGCCAAGGGGATATGCTCAATGTCATTTTGAATTCTCCCCAAATCTGAGGAGGGAATCCCTCAGGTAACATTTGAAACATTTTGAGCACTTAGATTTCTAAAAGAAGTACTTAAAAAAAAAAAAAAAAAAAATACAGTGTTAGATATTCAACAAGGAAATCCAAGATGATGATCGTAAAATATGGCAATATTGGGTCACTCTTTATTTTTAAGGTGATGACTCAAAATTTGTACTTTTTGTGACATGATTGAGACACTTAAAAAACAATGACTTTAACTTTAAACATTATGATTTCCTACCCCACCTGGCAAAGAAAAATAATTCAAATATGCTATGGAAAGCTTTATGCAACAGACATATTTTTTTCTGTTCTAGACATCCGTTAACACAAATATGTGTTGAACTCTGCTGACATCTTTGATGGGTCTTCAGCACTGAATTATTTCTTAACACATGGAGCTAAATACCCACTATTTTTACTTTTGTTAAAAACATTGATTTAATGTTATGTTCCTCAAAATACATGACAGGAGCTATAGCAGAAGGGATGTGGTGGATGCAATATTTGCTCAGCAGAAAAGCCCTAAGTATTATTTTGGTGCATCTGACAGCACTAAATGAATATTTTCAAATAAACAAATAAGCTACAGGGAAAGACATTTGAACAAAAATGTCACAATTCCCATTAGTGTGAATAACAATGAAATGAAAAAATCACATTCTCTCATGATGTGACTGTATAAAATAAATCTTAATAAACCCAATTGATGTTTTTAAATAGAGAGAAAAAATAAAGACACCTATACTTAGGGTGATGTGAAGAGATTCCAAGTTTCAGCAGACAAATTCTATCTATATTTGGGGAGGGAGAAAAGAAGAGAAATGAATTTCCTTTCCCAGTTAACTGTAAGTGGTGAGGATTCCTGGGCAAGTTTATCTGTTTCCATATCCATAGCATCAACAATGCTCACCCGTAAAGCATGAAGATGAAGTGAATTGTCAAGAGCTCATCAGTTCCTTTAAGACCCTGCCAGGTTCTTGCTCCTGCCTCTCTCCCTGACCTTACTTCTTACTACTATGGTCTACCTGGCTTGAACCAATGTTGGCTGAATTCATTTCCTTCAAAACTCTCCTTTGCTCTGCCTTGGGATTTTCACAATCGCTTTTATTTTGACTTGAGCTATACACTCAGATATCCCATTGGATTCAGGCTTCGGTTGTCAGGCCACTGGAAAAGCATTCTGATCCTGTCTTCTCTCACGTAACACAAGCTCCTTCAGGTACTCTCTGTTCTATCACCTGGCCATCCATGGCACCCACCACCATCTAAAAATCATCTACTGCTTGCTTTTCTGGGTATTGCTTGGCTTTCTTGCCCCAATTAGCAGGTAAGCTCCATGAGAAACATCATCTCACTCCCTAATCTGACCACCATACTTGCAGTGTCTGCAGTAATGTTGTGCCTGGCTTCAAGTAAGGAGCCAAGAGATGTTTTTATATGAATCAACAATTCATCAATCTCTCTGGTTGATCAAAAGTAGCATGTTGTTGTCAGGAGAAGTAAGGACAGAAGAAGAGTAGCAGCCACCACCACTGCACACTTTCAGGCCCTGATACCCCCCATAAACAACTCTAGGGAAAGAAACAGTTCTTTCCAGAGCATCGGGGAGTACCTTCATCTCCCCCTTCAGTTTTTTACCCCCACAATGGGTTATCTTGAAATGGGAATCCCAAAATGTAGTGAGCAATTCTGGGGGCGAAAGTTCTAAATCTACAAAACCGCTCCAAACACTGTGCACAGGAAACATGGAGAACTGATCCAAGTCACAACACTGCACTCCGGCCCTGCAGTATTTCACTTTGATGGGAATCTGAAAGTGGGTGTGCTGCAGACAGCTATTTCTGTGCATTGAGCAATAAAACAGTGGCAAACGTGGACAGAAGTAATGCAAAACATTTTGGCCTGAACAGCCTGTTTGAGATGCTAATGATTTTCTGTGTTACTTAGATGACTTCTGAGAAGTTTACAGCTATCCATCTCAAGTCAAAACCTACATTTAGAGGGATCAATGACGCATAATAGACATGCTGCTTGGCACCGGATAAATTCTCATTCTCCAATATCTACAGCCTAAAAAATCATCATAGAACATTTAAAAGAGCTTCCCAACATGCTTGGTTGTGTCTCTGATACTTTGTGAAGCATGTTCAGAGACGTAGTGTGCTAAAGAAGTGCAACGTGCATGATTGAAAAAGTATGTACATATTCATGCAAGTGAAAGGTTTTAGTTCTCTTACAAGTAAAATCGAATGTATATCTTATTGTGTGAGTTTTATCTAATATTTTACACAGAGATAGGCAAAATCCTTCTCTGAGCCAGATCATGATAATTTTCAAGGTGTGAAGAGATAAAAAACCTCCCCTGCCCCAGGCTCTCTATCCTTTGAACCTACACCTCTCCTAATGCCCACATGGAAGCAGCTTTGCTTTACAAAGTGGAAGGTGTCCAATATAGTTGAATTGAAGCAACAGCTGTGGAGTAAGGAAAACACTATGCTTTCTCCTCCAGTAGCATCACAACAGTATACTTACAAAGGTACCCTGAGATAGTTGCCCCTCTTGCGGTAGTAGTAGGTTGGCTCTGAGGTAGAGGCAGAAAGTCCTTCTCAAAAGATTGAATTCCCCATGTGCATACAGAGGCTCGAAAACCCAACTCTAAATGATCTAAGTCAAAGTTCGTACAAGCTAGTTCATGGACCTGTGTGTACATACATATTAAGAATAAGAATATACACAGGAAGGTTTTTTTTGGTTTGTTTTTGTGTAGAAACATATGTTGTCCAGGCTGGTCTTGAACTCCTGGCCTCAGCGATCCTCCAGCCTTAGCTTCCCTAGGTGCTAGATTACAGGCATGAGCCACCAAGTGCAGCCAGAAGATTTTTTACAAATTAAATAACTTTCTAAAGTTCCCTTATTTGAAGTTTATATACTTTTTAATGTTTTATATTACAAAGTATACCCTTTTATGACATTATAGTGCAGGAAATGATTTAAGTTTGGATTTTACATTTCTTAATTGCCTTCGCCACATACTACAAATGGACAATGCCTATTGATCATGAAATAATATTGTAGATTGTATTAATCCATCAAATTCAAAAATAAGGAGACTGCTGATTCATTTTTTAATCCTAGAACGTCGTTTCTTTTTTTTTGTTTGTTTTCATTGAAAAATTGTTTAACAAAGTGTTAATGTTTTATATAGTTGGTTCAATGTTTTTGTGGAACTTAAAATCCTGAGTTGTTTCTCAATAATACAGATGTCTATAATGTAGATTGTTGAGAAACATTAAGTTTATCCTGCCCCATGGCTCCTTTGTGGAGGATACCTTGTAGTTTGAAATTAGTGGTAGGCGGGTAATAGCTGCCTACCTGGTATATTCCTGAGTTATGTGTATATGTAAAACACCCATGTATTAATAAGAATCACCTGTCAAAGAGCAAATAAATACATAGATGAATCTCTGCTCAGGGCCTTCAGTCCTGGAGGGCTGCAAGCCCCACAGGCTCTCAGGCTGCTGGTCCCCAGGTTAGATCCACTCCATTGGCTATCTGGGTGTCTGCCTCTTCAATACCTTCAGACGGCCTGGGTGGGAATCTCCCAACCGAGCTTTTTCTCGGTAACAGATGTTTGAAAAAATTATTACAGTTACAAATGCTTAAGAAAATTAGACTTCTTCTAAACTTCCATTTGTCAGATAAATGCTAACCTTTCAAAGTTACCACAGCTTTGGAATTTACAAATTCCTATTTCTCCAGTTTTTATTAGTATATTTTAAACCTTAAAGAGAAAACCAAAACCCCTAAATCAAAAGCCTTAATCCGAACCAACATTGAGAAACAGAGCAATGGAACAAGCTCTTCTATTCATTACGGAGAGGAAAAATAGAGAATATATTTACGATTTATTTTTCACTGAAGAAAATATCCTTTGTATTTAGAAAAATGAATGATTAATTTTTGGGAGCTGCCTTTTGCAGAATCCTCAGTAAGTGCCTTAACAACAGTCAGATATTCACACCAGGGCCCATCTCCTCTGTCAGGCATTAATCTTCATATTTCCGCCCCTTTAACTGTAATCCGGCCTTCGATCATGACAGCCACTGCTTTTTCATAATTCTTTTCAGGACCATCATGGAAACTGTGAACAATCCGTTGTGATATAGGAGGCTTATAGTATTTCCAGTGTTCTGGAATATAGCCTTTTGGAATTTCTTCTAGTTCAGCTTCACCCATTAATCCATTCACTAGAGTTAGGCACATTGCTTATAGTATTTCCAATGTTCTGGAATATAGCCTTTTGGAATTTCTTCTAGCTCAGCTTCACCCATTAATCCATTCACTAGAGTTAGGCACATTGCTGCTGGTATCCCAGTCAACAAACTATGGAATTTTCATAACTTAAAAAAAAAAAAAAACACACCTGTTATTGAATCCAGAAAGTTTGATGGTAAACAGTACTTTTCCATAATCTCCCTTAGGAAAGCAATGGGTAAGAAAAGTTGTGAATCCAAAAGAGTGCCAAGTAGTGTCAGACAGAGCTGCCACTGTGGTGACCCACCAACTAACTCACGGGCACCAAGGCTGTGATGGGCAAGAGGAAGAAGCAGGGAGGGCAATGGGGCTGAGAGAGATAATTTTGCAGTGAGGGCAAAGGCGGAGAGTAGCCTGTTGACTGAGGCGAATATTGGTTCATTACAAAAATATCTTTTTTTTTTTTTTTTGAGACAGAGTTTTGCTCTTGTTGCCCAGGCTAGAGTGCAGTGACAGGTTGATCTCATCTCACTGCAACCTCCATCTCCCAGGTTCAAGCGATTCACCTGCCTCAGCCTCCCAAGTAGCTGGGACTACAGGCATGTGCTCCACCACACCTGGCTAATTTTTTGTATTTTTAGTACAGATGGGCTTTCACCGTGTTAGCCAGTATGGTCTCGATCTCCTGACCCCGTGATCCACCCTCCTCGGCCTCTCAAAGTGCTGGGATTACAGGCATGAGCCACTGCACCCGGTCTCAAAAATGTTTTATGGCTTCCTTTCCAATATCTGTTGTTCACTTCACCTCATACCTTTTAAACAGAGAAACCCAAACAGGCTCTTTTCACTCCTCCAACATAAAAGCTACCTCTTGTGCATGGCTCACACACATACACATTGCCTTCTTTTAAGAGTGATCACACCACTTTTAATTTTATTAGATTTTTATGATGCAGATTCAGTTTCAGCTGCCAAAGAGAATGTGGCAATTTTGACATTCTGTTCTGTGAATGATCCTAAATGCAAGAAGAATGTAGTGCTTTGCTTAATGAGTTTGTTAGGCTTTGGTGTTTGGTCCCCAAGTCATCTCTAGTAAGTGTGGGGTCCTGGACAGCATAGGAGATTCATTGGTATCTCAATCTCCAAGTCTAAAATGTGATGACCACAAGACTCCACTTATGATAACCTACCTCAGCCTTCCCGATGCAACTTAGTTATCAACAGGCACAGGTCACCTGACACATCTATTGTCTTCTGTGTGAGGCAGAGATATCCACACACTAAGACTTTATACCCAGCAACTTCAGATCATTAACATATTCTTCCATTTGAAGTGCAAGTGTGATTTTGGCCTTGGGCTGTGCAATGTGAATTTCTTGTGGACAAGAAACATATTTTTCCATTTTGATATCCTTAGTACTTGGCATAGACCTGATATGATTTTTGACTGAGACAATGAATGCACAGAGAAATAATTGTAAATACGTGTGTGTCCCGGCCCTCCAGACAACTCGGCAGCTCCAAGTCTCCCTGTGGTTCTAGAGAGCTGAGTGTTTTAGGGTCAGATGCACACAGTTATGAAAATAACTTGCTTACAATAATATTAAAATGAAGCCTATAAGGTCTTTCCCATCTAAACACAGAACGCTTTTACAAAGAACTTTGAGTTCATGTTAATATAGCACTTCAAAGTAAGTACATCAGTCAAATAAAGTGGACTTTACCATGAAGATTATACTGAAACATTTATGCATAATTAAAATTTTCAATTAAGGAATCATTTAAGGTGATTCTTAGATGATTCAGTAGATCTGATTTGGGTAGAGGAGATATAAAATTACCCAAAGACACTGATTTGAAGGGAATTTGTACATTGTGTTATGATCAAAATGACATAATTTTAGTTTTAGTATTTTCTATTATCTATTGAAATGCTTTCTTTCTAAGAATGTCCATTTTTATATATTCTTCTGGAATACTATCTTTTTGGTAGGCATGCTATCAATAAATGCACTTTCAAAAGGCATAGTACTTTATGGGATTTAAATGAAGAAAGATAACACATTTATAAAAGCAATACATAGAAATCAAGATATAAATTTGGTTTTTGAATGTTAAATATAATGACTCTACCAAGCAGATATTTGTCATTAATAACAATAGCTCATGGTTAAACGTGGCATAAATAATTGTCAATAGGGATGATTACAGAACTAAAATGAAGAATGTAGACTTACTAGAATCCAAGTGTGTTTTTTTCCCACCATCATACAGTGAAAGAATGAATTAGCACATGAGTTATATAACAGAAAAGGAGAAAGGACAAACCATGTGTTAAGTAATTTCCAAATGATATGCGTGGTTTTGCACATAATAATTTTTATCTCTTAACCTCCAAGATACTTCCAAATAGTTTTTATAAAAGGTAAACTGAGGTTCAGGGAGGGTAAATTACTTTCAGGCAGTAAGTGGCAAAACAGTATTTGCTTGACACCGCTCTTTATAATCTTTCTGCTCATTTGTGATCTTCTGAGCAATTAATTGCCACAATCTGAGAAATAGGAGAGTTCTGATTCAAGAGTGACCTTCCTTAAACATATAGAAAGGAGCAAAGTGTTTTGTCAGCAGTAGCAAGAATAAATTATAGTCAACAATGATAACAAATGCAGAAGGGGAGACATTTGTGTGGAAAGCATATCAAAGGTATAAAATGCTTCAACAGACTGTAGTCTTGGAAAGGGCCAATGAATCTGATCACCTGTAGATCCTTGATAATTTTTTAAAATATATATTTTATTGCGTTTTAAGTTTGGGGGTACATGTGAATAACATGCAAGATTGTGGCATAGGTACATACATGGCAATGTGGTTTTCCACCTTCCTCCCCATCACCTATATCTGATATTTGATAATTTTTAAGAGAGCAGTTTTGGTTCAGGGTTAAGCATGTACTAAATAATCTAGTAGAGGAACAAGAAAAGCTACTCTGTTTGAGTTCTTACTATATGCCAGACACTGCTAAGTGCTTGACGCTTATGATATCTTGGCTCTGAATTATTGAAACCATTTTAGGGATGAAGAAACAAACTTAAAGGGGCAAAAAAAAAAAAATAACCAAAGACACCCAGCTAGTAAGTATCAAAGCTGAGATGAACCTACAAATGCCCTGAACATAAATGAAATATTTTTAACAGCATCACCTTTGCCTCTCTTAGGGGTCTGTAAATAGTAAAACACAAAATATCTAAAAGAGAAGAGATCTAAACTATGGAAGAAGTTATCCAGGTGGGACGTAGGGGGAAGGCAGGGGGAACAAGTGAGGGAGATTCTGGAGAGAGGGGAAGGGTTGTGCCATTTTCTGAGAGTTCAGTAATGGAGCAGAAAATAGTTGACATACAGCACAGAAAAAAACAAAATATCTGCCCTTGGAGACAGAAAAAAAGAAAACTGTTTTTTTGTTTTGTTTTGTTTTGTTTTGTTTTGTTTTGTTTTTCAAAGACCTTCACCCTATTATCCTACTGCCCTGGGCAGGTCTTTCTGCTGTGATGCTTTGCTTGTGGTACCCTGCCAGAAACAGCCCCCTACTCTGCCCAGCAAACATCAGGTTTTGATTGTACCGCTATGTCTATGCACCCCACCCCTGATTGCAGCAAAATGTTGGCTAATGTATAAAAAACAATAAAATTCCTTAGAGGGGAAAATCATGAAATGAAAACCTTTTCGTCCCCCTGTGAAGTTATGAATGAAAAAGAATTTTCTCACCTAACTGATGTGAGTCTGAATCTCATAATTGTTCAGCTGGCAAATTCACTGAATTAGAGATATGCACGCATTGACCTGAGCACAGAGGATGGGGCACACGTCCTTTTAACACAATGAATCCTGTATGATGATGCCAAGTGAAGGCTCTTCGGCAGAACGTGGGCAAATGGATGGGACAAGCCTTTCCATTGCAGAGACTCTGGGTCCCTTAGAATGGGATGACTCCATAGACCAGTGCTTCTCAAAATTAATTTGCATGTGAATCACCTGGAAATCTTGTAAAATGCAGTTTCTAATTAAGTGTGGGAGAAAGGCCTGAGATTTTCCATATCTCACAAATGTATACATGATGACAAAGGTGCTGATCCTCAGAAAATGATATGATTTGCAAGGCTGTGGAGAACCTTCACTCTGTTGCAGTTACCTTAATTGCCCACTTCAGATGCCAATCCACTGGGAAGCAGCCTGCACCCGCTCATCATAAGCCACATTTTACTCCTCTGCTTCTTGGCTGCAAGCCACTCACCTTGAGCCAATTCTGCATGTCTCTTCTTCTCAACCCCGTGTTCAGTAACATCACATTGGTAGCTTGAAAATGGCTCTGGTGGGAATATTTACACCACGGAAATTAGCAAACACCACCCATCAAAACTTTTTTTTTTTGCTAGCCCACTCTCTATTACTATGTTATGACTATTGCATAATTAACCCAACCCCATTTTCATTTCAAAGGAATTTTCTTTGAATGCTTTTAATTTCTGCAACATGATATTAATTTATGAGCACTATAGGATAAAAATCCAGGCTGTCCAGTAGGCTATATCCTATAAGATGCCTGGGCTGAGGCATAAGCTGAGGGAAGTGCTATGCCCTGTGATATCACGTGGGTTATTCACAACATGGTGCCCCCTAAACGACAATGAATTTCTAGCCTCAAAGTGAAATTTTGAGCTGCATCTTGAAGAGGCCTAAGTGGGCCCCTGTTTCTTACGGTATGCAGTAAGGATGCTTGCCGCATTTAATTTATTATCCTGAAAAAGGCAACTACATAGCCACAGTACGTACATAGTTTCAGTGAGAAAATGTATACTGAGTTGAAAATAGCCAAGTTACAAACACATACATGGTTACAATTCATTTAGCAAGTTAGGGAGAATGATGTGAACTGGATCACGTGTTCTCATTAGCTTGGGGTTAAGGGTGGTGTTAATATGCATAAAATTTAAAGTAAAATGAATATACGTGTATGTGTCTTTTAACACAGAGAGTAAGAGAAAGAGAAAGCAAGGGGGAGAGGGGGGTGATCACTTTGTAGGTGAAAGAGGCTGTGCAACAAAAACTTGCTGAAACTAACTTTAAAACCAGGTGGCATTGTGGTTGCTATCAAGGGACTGAGAGGCACAGCAATCACAGATGGAGTGCAAAGCAGCATAAACCCCTTGGGATCTTGCAGGACCTGCTTTGGAATAGAAAAATGAACTTCACTGAATTTTTCTTTCTCTCTCCCACTTCTATCTGCTCTAATAAATGTGCTTAGGTGTGGTGAAATTATTCCAAGACAGGCAACAGAGGGTATAGGGATGAAAAATGAAGAGGACCATTGTTAATTAATAAATGGAAAATATACCCTGAGGGCTGGCTCTGCATTTAAGATGCATATGGGGGGAAATCACAAGATTTCTAGTAAAAGCTCAAAGGTTAATGTCAGTCTTTTCTGAAAATTTATTTTGTTATCTTGATTATTACTATTCACCTTATCAGCAAAACAAAATAATATTCAACGACATCACTATAAATAGAAGAATAAATGTAATTTTGAAGTCTTTTACCAGCTAGCTAAACTATCTTAATGTATACTAAGCTTACACATGACATTGTTTCTATAAATAATAATTCACAAGGCTAATTTTGGTCTATAAGTTCCAATCAAGACAGATATGAGCATCAAGGAAAATATCCCTAACTGCCTAAGATAAATAACAAATATTGCAGAATTGGGATTTGCTTTCAGAGCTTCTTTTTTTCTTTAGCCATCACTGTAGTGATATATATGATATTTAGAGCATTAGGAAAGGCAACAAACTGCAATAACATGAAAAGTGGGCTGAGTGAGAATGCTTAGAAATGTTTAATCTGGGTTCTAACACCAACTTGTCATGAGAGACATTGACAAGCCATTTAAATTACCTGTCCCACTGTCTCTTAACATATAAAATAAAGACATCTCTATTAAAAGGCCTCTAAGAGCCTAAAATTATCTGATGCCCTCATTATTCTGATTTGGGAATGGAAAAATCTTTCTCAACCAATGTGACATCACTGTGAAGTTAGCTTCAAAACAGAGCCGCGTATAATCTAATCTTAGTTTCCACCATCTCTGGGTCATGAAGAGTACCTGGCAAAGTAGCCTAGTATTGATATGAAAGACAAAACTGACAAGATGGGAATTATAGTAAGTGGCTCACTGTGAAGCAAAGAATGGGAGAAATAATGGCCAATGATCTGATCATGACCCAGTGTCACAAATGCAGCTCACTCTATGTTGAGAAAACTGACACCAGGTTGAATAAAATTCACGGCATAACCCCTTCTCTTCCTCATTGTCTGAAACATCATGAATATCCTTTGTCTAGGAAATTGAAAACGTGATTTACATGGTAATTACAGGGTAATAAAATAGACTAATCAAATAATAGAACTTGAATTAGAAGTATGGTTTTCAATGGGCTGGGGAGAAAGTGACACTAGTTTGCACCCTAGGGGACATTCCGTAACATCCGGAAGCATTTTTGGTTGTCATGCGAGGAGGTTGGTACTGGTATCTGGTGGATAGATGCCAGAGATGCTCTCAAATATCCCACAATTCAAAAGATAGCCCTGCAAGCAAAGAGTTATCCTTCCCAGAATGTCAGGAGTGCCCAAGGTCAGGAGACCTGAATTAGGAAAACCTCCAAAATCACCTGACCCAGAGTGCTGCTTCTTATGAGTGAACTTGTCAATTTCCTGACCCTTTAATGAACAGGAAATAATATGCCCTCCTGTAATATTGGTTGTAAGTTAAAAAATTAAGTTAGATAGTGAGACTAGTCCAAATACGAGTAACAGGGAAACACATTGCTTTGTTTTTATGTTGCTGCTATGTCTACCAGCCCCTTTCCAGAAACTCCAATGAACTGCTCACCTTAAAAATTACTGACTTAGAGGCATGGAAGGTAAAAACTCTGCATGCCATGCTGAGTGAAGCTCATTTGTCAGTCAATATATTATTCTTGTAACCTCTTTGTGTGTTTGCAGACTGCCTCTGCTAAGTGGAAAGGGTGCTGAAAGTAAATTGCGCACTGATATTTGCTGGTGGCATGAACCCTATAGCACGGGAGCAAATTTCCTTTCCTGAATGGCTTGTTGTTCAGTGTTTGCAGATTCCAGGTTATTCACATTTTTCAAGAACACTGATAACAATGCATGTGTAATGAGATCAACATAAAACTTGGGTGGGAGAGAAATTCAGATGGCCCAATCTTCTAATAATTACCCCAGGTTTGTATCCAAGGCCACACTAAGGTGTGTGACATTTAATCTCATAATATGCAAGATAAAAAGGATTCTTCCATCCTAAAGTAGAGGTTGCAAATAATATAGTTTTAGTTACACAAATATTGAGTGCCTTAGATTACCTAAATTCCACCACAAAATAAATTAAGACTCATAAATATGTCAATACAAACTCAGGTGGAATAATATAGACACATCCAACAATATTTAAAGTAACATAAAATTATGTTCATGGTAATTTTAGTTTTAAAGAGTCCTTTGGATTTTATTTAAAATAAAGAATAGATGTAGGTCCCTGAGAAAGGTATGTGCTTGCACCTGGTGCCATGCTTATCTCTAATCTGTAAGGTGGAAGTTCTTGTAACAGTAGGTCCCATCCCTGGTTGTGTAGTGGAATCAGCCAGGAAGGTTTTACAAAATACCCATGCCTCCAGCTCTAGCTCCAAGATTCTGATTTAATTGGTATACAGTAGAGCCCAAGCAGGGGTATGTTTTAAAAACTCTCCAGGTGATTATAATGTGCAGCTGGGGTTGAAAGCCACTGGCAAACAGAAACTTTTCTAACTAGTGTATTTTACAGTATCATGAGGCTGTTAATGGAATACAACTTTTTTTCTCTCTATTAATGATCTTCAGCCAGCCATTAAGAAAAAAAGGTTTGTGTTTCAACACATGTTGCGTATAGACCAACTTTGAAAAAACATTATCTCTTAATTAGATTCTAACCTTCTGTCCTGTTTCCCTATGCAAAAGGCAAGGAATAAAAGACAAGGGAGAAAGAAAAGTCATTCAGGTGACTAAAGATGCCATGGTTAAAACCACATAAATCTTTACCTGTGGGTCAATATTTTGATAAGTGGTCAACAACATTAATGAGAGATTTACAAATAAAGATTGTTTGAAGTCATTGTTTATACTTTCTCTTCTAGAATGTGGTGTAAGTGTCTTTTAAGCCAGTTTAAGCCTTCTGTACAATGAGGAATGCTTCGGCTCTAGGTTTTATGATCCTAGGGTGAGGTACATTTTAAATTCAAATATATACAGATTGGAAAACTCCTAGTATCTTTTTTCATCAATACATTGTAAGCAATATGGAAAACCCAGTGGACAAAGCAATTGTGATAACCTCCAAGGACTGCGTGGAGGACCCAGGGTCTATATAATTTAAAAACCTGTGTGCTCGTGTGTCCTCACAAGGGCATATATGTATACCTATGAGCACACAGTTATGTCTCATCATTGCTTTATTCTGTTATTTATATTACAAATATATTGGTTTACTGTTTATTAGCAAACTGCTTATTTTTACTACTCTAATGAGAATAATTATTTTTGTTCTAAAGACAACAATATGGATGCAAAATGCTCAAGTTTAAAAGTGTCAGTGGTGTTTGGGTGACAGGTAATGAGGCAATTTGGCAGAACATCAGAAACTAATTGAGCTCAGCTCACATCAGTGAGGTTTGTTCAGCTGAGGCTGTGCTTCCTAAAAAGAACAGTGGAATTAAATGAGACAATGTGACATGTACAATTTTAATTGGAAGCTCTAATTTAAAATATTTAAAAGCATGTTTAAAATAATTTGTGAATCCATACAGATGCTTCTGTCCCCAACTAATTAAGAATATTCAGTGGGTCATATAATGTCTGGATGTCAAAAATATGAATTATTGAAGTCCCTGCACATATAAGTATACTTGCACCTTTAGGCAAGATCAGATTTAGTTTAACAGAGGGAAATGGGAGAGAAACAAACCTCGAGACTGCAGAAGGGTAGGTGACTTAATGTGATATTTTGAAAACCATTAAAAGCATCATTAAACTGCACACCTATTTTGCAAAACTGAAATTATATTTAAGCATATTTCAAAATGTGTAATCCAAGAAAACTGGAAATGTAACTTGGGTGTTGCAAACATTGCTATTTTGATTTGTTTAGGGTGCTATGACTCTCCTTTTCATGTGTTGTTTTGTTCTGGGTCTACGTAGTAAGCCACACTTCTAAAGACAGCATTTTAATAACCCTGAAATTCTTACTATTTCTGATATTGCTTTAAATCTATAACCTTTGAGCTTTAAGAATTGTTTCTATGCTGACTTTTAAAAAGAGAATTTAAGGACAAAAGAAAAAAAAATAAATATTCAATTTTCCTGCTAACATAGTCATAATTCAGTAATAAATCACTTGCAAAAAATAAACTTGTAAAATCTAATACCTGCTAACTAAAAGTGTAGTCGTGTAATCACAGTATATTAATGACTTAGAATGACACCAAAACAACCTTTCTAAAACTGTAACAGCATATCTACCAGTTATTCCAACAGCCTTAAGTGATTTCTTAAGAAAAATTTTACAAATTGAAATGTTTAGTCACATTTTTCCATACACTGCTAAACAATATTAACAATGAATAGAGAGCAAGTTGTTTTTACCATTTTTAAATTTACCTTTTTAATGCCATCATAGATTTTCAACTGTGAACAAATGTAGTAGAACAGGCTTATGTAACACTAAAAACAGAAGATGTCTTAGAAAAGAAGCAATGTTTAATAAGTGGTAAATTCTTTGAAAAATTGGTAACAAAGTGAATTGCAATACAAGTAGCAGAATTGAGATGAGGAGAAATGGTTGATGCAGAGAAGACAAAGATAAGAAATCGATAGCTGGGGTCTGGATAAGTGAATGAAGGAGGCTAAAAAAAAAATGGGAGAAAAATAGGACCTGAAAATTGACCATTTTAAGTGAAACGTTTGTCTTAAAGCTAGTGTCTCTTTTCTGTAAAATCTGCAACAATTTATTACATTATTTTTTACATTGTATGTTATCCAGGGTCTTTAATCTATCTTGCAGAAATGCAGAATGAAGGAGAACCCGAGTAAAAATGGTGTCCTCAAACAAAGAATAAGACTGAAATCTTATCAACTGTATAGATACACACACGTATATATGTACATACAGATATCACACACAATAGACCCATCAGGCAGACATCAGGCATGCACACATACATTGGACATATATACATACTGCATGCATGCACCTGCATACATACATACATATTCATATGGAAGCATCACACATGTCCAAACATCCTGAAGACAGGCACACTGGCTCCAGCTTTTGTAACTCATGTCCTGGTTCTAAATAGTAAAATATGTCACTCCACTGATTTAGTCTTTATTCTTGCTATAAATATAGGGGTTATTCTTAGGCACTGTACTAATCAGCAGACTTGAAATAGCCCACTTTATTTCTCTACGAAATATAGCCTAATATTCTCCCACCCTCAAAAGGAAATGACTAATCTGTACCTAAATTTTAGACTTTTACTAGGTAGGTAATGTGACGACAGGCAGTGTTGTTACCTCTGTAGTTTTTATATTAGCACCGTGTTTTAGAATTAGCCCATATCCAGGTAATTTTGAAAACAAGTAGACTGGGACTCAGGAAAAACTCCCCTTAACATAAAGTGCTGAATATTTCTTAGTAACTCAAATGTTTTCAAATAAGTTATTCCAACAGGCTTAAGTGAATTCTTAAGAAAAATTTTACAATTTGAAATGTCTAGTCACATTTTTTCATACACTAGAAAATGATATTAACAATGAATAGAGAGCAAGATGTTTTTGCCATTTTTTAATTTACCTTTTTAATACCATCATAGATTTTCAACTGTGAACAAATGTAGTAGAACAGGCTTATGTAACACTAAATATATTCAAAACTCCATCATGGAATCATTACATCTGTTAATCACCTCCACTGTCATCTGTAGTAAAAAACAAATTTAAAGGTTAGCTGCTTCCTTTTGTGAAGTAGCTTCCAGTCTTCTAATGTTTTATAAATATTATTGCATATAACAATGCTCATTTAATAAAGGTTTGTATCTAATCAGCATGCACCATCCTAAGGATTCAGATGACGTAAATTAATGTTGTAAGTGTACCCCTAAACATGTGGACCACTGGCCTGTTATGGTGTCTTATGAGAAATTGCATATTGTTTTCTAAGACAAAGAAATCACATCACTATTTTACTACTATACAAATTCTCACAATCTCTATGATTCCCAAACTGATAATACCCTTGTATATGTGGATTTACATAGTTTTTTTGTATAAATATATAATGTTTATTTTCACAGATATTATGAAACTTTGAAATACGAGTTGTCTGGTTTTTGTTTTCAAAGTGAGGCAAAAAATTGTAATCAAATGTGGTATGAGGATTTCTTGGTAAATCTTGTTTCACTATCACATTCTGATGTGTTTCAATATGTTCTAGTTGGTAAAATGTGCTTTAGTGTCAGATAAACATAGTTCTTCTGTATGTCACAGGACTTGTTATTTGGGTATGGGGAAAGGAAAAAATGCCATAATTGAAGTTTCTCACAAACTGTTTGCTAGTGTAGTTCCACAGTTAACTCTATATTCTTTAGAAGAATCATGCAAACTGTATTATCAATAGCATTTGTTTCCCATAAAAATAATTATTTAATCACTTATGTTTTATCCCTTTAATGAATGAGGAAAAGAAATGTTTCATTTTCATGAAGTAGAAATACTAAAATCTTTCTTAGGTTTTGACACTCCTCAAAAAGCATACTTTGTAGCTCTTCCTAGACTCAATATTACCAGTTAAATTATAAACTCCTGTACATGACTTGTTTTTTTAGTTTTTCTAAAGATGTCTAGATAAGCAATCAGTGATTCAGATCTGTTTATTATATATTTATAAACAGACATTTCTAAAAGCTTATTATTGAAAATCAGACATCAAATTTTAATGTAAAATATGTATTTTATAAAGTTAGAATAGACAATTTTATGGTGTGAGTACATTTTCTTGCAACTTATTATAATTCAGCCAGATATGCTGCTTCCTTACTTTTGCATTTAAACTACTAGTTTAATTTTTCTAAATTGAAGACAAATGTGCTATTTTAAATGAGCAAATGAAACTGCGAGGCTTCAGCCAAAATTCTCAGGAATTTCTAGGAACCCAGATCAGCTAGCACTTACTTGTAGGATACACTGGTTAAAGCTGATGTGACTTAAAAATATAATGAATATATTTTGACTACATCAGAACTACTTCATTACAAACTCAAAAACTCATGATGGCTAACTGTAGATTTATGACAGTTTATAAATATAACCCCAGCTTGGCAAATACTAACTTTTCTAGCAAAGTCATCTGTGTTAGAGACTATAAAGTGTGTCCAGTGAAAGATGATTTGTGTCAGCTAAAAGTGTAGCCTGGAGCTACACTTAGTACGTTATTACTTTAATCTAGTGATTGCAGCCTTGAAGTGTGTGTTAGCAAGACCAGGGAAGAAATATCAAAAGCGCAACCTAGCCTTATCATTAAACATTTCTAGGAAAAGACACACACACACACACACACACACACCCTGCTCATCTATTCCTCATTGAGTTGTTTATTTTGCAATATATTGACTTTTTATTTATGAAGTAGCATTATAGAATATACAAGAATGTTTGGAGCTGACCATAGTGTAATACACTATGGTCACTTTCATAATTGAGCCTTTGAGATTTTATCCTAAGATATGCCAGTAAAGTGATAGTTATATAGATTAACTTTAAAATCAAATGTATCTAAAACACTAAAATGAGAAGAAATAAAACATTTTTCTGATGGCCTGTGCTTGGATTGCTAATTATGAAACTGCTCTTCTTTACATAAATATTAGTATATATACAATTGCAAATAATTCTAGGAAAAATATTGTTATAAAATGTATTCATAACAAAATGGAGAAATATCATAGGTGACTATTAGACATGATAGTCATTGAAATATCTTTTACTATGAATGCATCTTATAATAATATCAAATGATAGTCATACACTATCATATTTTAATTAAAAATTATAAGGAAGTCTAGTATTATTTTTTAAAGTTCAATATTATTTTAGCTACTATGTATGAATTTATTGTTTTGCTGGTAGAGGGAACTAAATTCATAATTTTTAGATATTTCTATTATAACTTAAGAATGCATTCATTTAAAAATTAATAAAGGATAGAAAAATCTTGTTTAATGTTTGAATTATAAATGACATAATACATTTTCTATTTGTGCTCTATTTTTGCTCAAGGTATTAGTAAACTATTATAAGTTTCACTTAATAAAAATTGATCATAATAACTGACTTATTTTAAACTACTTTAGTTATAGTCTTAACTCTGAAAAGTAATTTGCTATTTTGAAAAAAATCATCAAAATTAGAAAAGAGTAAACCCAGTTTACATATACAAAAACATTCTATTAATATTATATTAATAATGTTATTATATTTCTGTACATAGGTGTAGTATTTTTTCTTATAAACTGAACATTTTTTCATAAGGAACAAATAATTAAATATATTATAAATTAGGGTTCAAATAAAATTCAAATGTAAATGCATTGACTCTGATAAGCACTTTGTCAACTGCAGATAGTTATTATATCACACTAAGGTTACAATTAAGGTGGTAATTGTCTCCATCTGAGATTTTAGTCTGAAGGTTGTAGTGATACACTAGTAAGCAAGAAGGCTTATGGAATCATAATTATAGAACTATATTAACACAGAAGGTTTAATGTAGGATATTAAGCATTTAACAAATAATGCTTTATATATGAAAAATTAAACAATGAATAAAATTAGATATAACTTAAGATTATGTGGTATATTAATTCTTACGTGCACATCCTTGAGAAAATAAAATAGTATGTCTATCTGAAAAATCTCACATGTTTTTTTGAGCTGTATTGTTCTATTTAGCATGATAAGTAGATAACATTTTCAGTGAGATGAAGAAAAGACACTGAGGCAATAAATATGTTTGGGAGCAATGGAATGACAGAATAATCATGAACATCATTGCTTACATGTTTCTTAGTTAATTTATTCTCACTCCTTCTATTACGGTCAACAAAAAAAAAAAGTTTTTTTAAGCCCACCTATCAACTGCTTCATGAAGGGTTCATTACATATGTGGCATTCTGCTGTTCCATATTTTATTTGTAGCAAGGATTCTATGAGGTACTCTAACCTGAGGGGAGACGCCTGGTGGGTTTAATTAGATTGCATCTGGCAGCAATTAGGCGCAAAGTGTAAAAGCTGAAGCATCTGTAATAGTTTAGGTGACTTCAATTTTTGCATTAAGACAATCCAGGAGAAAAGATTCCTGGGAAGACAAAGAAGAACTCCTAGAAACGTTTTGAGTATAGAGAGATCCAAATAATGAATTAAGAACTTTAAACAGCATTTATCAACCAAAAGGGTTCTGCAGTGTTTAAAGTCCATGGGAAGCAAGATTAACTCTACCAGTAAACAGTTTGAGAATTCCTTTGTAAGGTTGGATGCTGCCGGAGTGGATGGGGAGTTGGGAGGGGTTGGTGAGCGTCTGGAAAAAGACTATTTTTGAATTTTGTTTTCTTCAGTGCCGGCGACTTAAATAAGTACCAAGAACAAGTCAGAATTTAGAGCGTCCCATCCATCTTAATCATACAGAGTGCCATTGCTGAACTCTGTAGTGGCATCTGTTGATATAGAGCAGAATTTAAATGTTATATGTATGCAACCTTGTGATATCAGAGTCTGCATCATATGTAAGTTCTGTAATGGTCTAGTGTGTAGTTCACAGCATTTGGGGGTAGTTGAAGATGGATAAAATGCAGAGCTCTGGGGTTTGCTTCACTTCTATTTCTTGTTGTTGTTGCTGCTGTTTGTAGAGATGGGGTCTCACTGTGTTTTCCAGGCTGATCACCAACTCCTGGCACCAAGTGACTCTCCCATCTCAGTCTCCCAAAGTGCTGGGATTACAGGTATGAAGCAACTCAATTGGACCTTTAATTTTTAAAACAGATAATCTTACTCATATATTAGCAAGAATAAAATGCCTAAGTGGCTTTTTCACCACATCATTCTTGCCCTTTGCTAACTCTTGTTTTGTGTATTCTGAGGTGAGATTATTATTCCTATCAAATGGACCTGTAGAGATTGCTATGGTAATTTGGTTTCATTGTTGTTATTATTATTTTATTTTTAGTAGGCATGTGTTAGATCCCTTTGAGTGAAAATTTCTGTTATACTAAATGAGGAAGCATCATTGTCATCAGCAATGTCTCTCTCTTTTTTCTCTTTCTCTCACCGTCCTACACCCATAAACACTCAGGCGCACACGCACACACACACACTCTCTCTCACACACACATACACATACACACACACAGAGACACAAACAGAGAGAAGACTGCTTTGTACTATCCTGTTTACATGCGAAGCATTTTAAAAGCCGATAATGTGCAAATAAAATCACTTTTTCTACATATGTAATTGGAATTTCCCTCCAACAACAAAGTTTTATAGATGACTCAAAATTTACGAAATCAAATCCTTTACTAAAATATCCCATGTTATTTATATTCCTGTAGATCAGTCACATATAGCCCAAAAGGTCACTTGTTTGCATTCTAGATTATTTCAGAAAACGTTAAAAGGAATTTTGTAGAAGGAAAATTAATGTAATAATCTGAGCATCTCCATGAATGCAAAACACAAGTCAATGTCCCCTAGATCAGCATCATCTAACAGGCATTCTGCAATAATAGGAATATTCTGTAGCACTGCCCAGCATGGTACCCACTTGCTCTGTGTAGATATTGAGCACTTGAAATGCAGCTAGTGTGACTGAAGAACTGCATTTGTAGTTTTATTCAATTTTGATTAATTAGAACTTAGGTAGCTACATGTGGGTACTGGCTATCATACTGGTGAGGACCTAATCCTTGACTCGAAGATTACAAAGTCGCAAGTACCTGTTGGTACAGCAGACTCATAAAGGAAGTCAGAGTATCATAGGATCATTGTTTGTTTCCTGTCTGTGTATCTTCTTTACTTTTTACATTTTCATTCTAAGCCCCTTGAAAACAGGAGCAAGGCCTCATGATTTTTTTGTGCATTCAATAAGTACTGTCTAAATTGAATTTTTTAAAGTTGGATGAAAAAGAGGATATTCAGAGGAAAATGTGTTGCTTGGATCATAAAGAGCATAGAGTGGAAAAAAATGAGGGAAATGCAGAGAAATTCAGAACAATAAGCAACGTTTGCAAGGTCAGAGGTTTTTCAGAGAGGTTTCTTTTTATCACAAAGTAAGAGAATTTGCATCCTGCAGTGCCCTTGCAACAGAAGAAAGCAGGGGGATTTGCACAGTGGAGAAGTCTGAGTTTGGGATCAGTGTCAGGCATAGTGGCACACGCCAGCTGCGCCTGGAGAGCCAAGCAGAGAGTTTCTCAGAACCCAGCCCTGGCCCTGCCCGGTTCCTCACCTGGGCTAGAGTCAGGGTTAGACACACTACCTGGAAAGGCCTCGCTTGCTCCTCCGGTTTTTGAAACTTTGCCTGATTGACATGAAAGGAAATCTGAACCCATATTGGGTAATGTTGTGGAGAGAGAAAAAAAAAGAGATATTGCAATTTAGATAACTAGTAGCCTTTATTAGTATTATCATTGTTGTCCTTATTTTGATGATTTTTATAAGCTGCAAGCTATGTTTTACAGATTTTTTTTAAAGATTAAAAAACTAAAACTCACATGTTTTGAGCACTTACTACCTGCCAATCACTATGCTTAATGTTTTTAAAGGATTGGCTGCTGTCATCCACAAAAAACCCAATATGTGGTTACTCCTATGTCCCTCTTGTGGTGAATGAGAAAACTATAGCTGATCAGTTTTAAGTAACATACCCACATCTACTCAGTGAGGAACCAGCGTCCAGATTGTCTTGACGCCAGGATGTGAGCACAATTACAATGCTATTGTTTCTCAAAGGAGAAGGGCTTTGCTTAGATTGCCATTTTACAGACCAAAGTTGTGGTTTTCATCTGACTACATGTGGAGCCAGAGAGTCTGAATTTGGAAAATAAACTAAAGGAAACATTATTCAAAACTATCATTTCTGGCTGGGCGCAGTGGCTCACACCTGTCCTCCCAGCACTTTGGGAGGCCGAGGTGGGCGGATCGTGAGATCAAAAGATCCAGACCATTTTGGTCAACATAGTGAAACCTCGTCTCTACTAAAAATACAAAAATTAGCCTGGGTGTGGTGGTGCACAGCTGTAGTCCCAGCTACTCGAGAGGCTGAGGCAGGAGAATCATTTGAACCCGGGAGGCAGAGGTTGCAATGAGCCAAGATCGCGCTGCTGCACTACAGGCTGGGCAACAGAGCGAGACTCCATCTCAAAATCAAAGAAACAAACAAAGAAACAAATCCTTTCTTTGAGAAATACCCTGTGCATTTCAACCCGTGCTGTATCATTTGGCTTGATTCTGTCAGTCTTCCTTTGAAACAGCTTCATTTAAAATCACAGATCTGATGTGTCCACAGACTCCTCTGAGATGCACACACATTCAAAACAGCAAGTTTGTCATTAAACTGTAGCTAACTGTCCTTATTTCTCAAATTTTGCTTGAAAAAAATTGTTCTGATCTCCTTTCTTGCTAAATTTAGAAAGTATATTAAAATATTGACTTGTTTCATAAAAGGTATTTTAAATTTTAAAAATCTTAAAAAAGCATAAATTAGGGATATCCTGCTTCCCTGTTCAGTTCTGATATACTGAAGACATCTGTCCATCCCCTTAGAAAATAAAGTCCCCTGGAAGAGTGGAAAGCACAATATTCCCGAAGGTGTGAAGGTTAAGCCATCACCAAATGCAGGGTCTGACTTTCAACTGTCAAAGAAGCTCATTACTTATTAAACTGCACCAAAAGTTGCATTTTTATTTTATTTTTCTGATCAATAGCAAGCCTCCTACTTAAACGTTGTGAAATAGCTTATCAAGCAGTACAATTATGCTTCTAAGAAATGGAAGATTCCTTTGAGATCACCCCGTCCAGTTTTCTCATTTTACAAATGCCAGAGAAGTTGAGACTCAGAGGTGAAGCAACAGAGTTTACAGGCAGGTGCCAGAATCAGGACTGCTTCTGAGTCCTGATTCTGCACTCTCAGGCTTGCTGGACAATGATTTTGTCTCTATCTTCCCCTGAAGCTTTTCCCAAGTGATTTCTCTCTTCTGTGGGATACTTTTTCCCTCCCCTCCCCTTTCCTTCCCTTCCTTCCTCTTTCCCACAGTCTCACTCTGTTGCCCAGGCGGTAGTGCAGTGGCGCAATCTCTGCTTACTGCAACCTCCGCCCCACGGGCTCAATTTGTGAATAATATAGGGTTTAATAAGCACACAAAAGAGATGCTTATTTAGTGGGATTTATTATTATTATTGCATCAACATGGAAAAACTGTAGAGTTTATGTTTATTCATACTTTCTTTCTTGTATGATCTTTTTTCCTAAGTCAGAAGGCTCAATCAGCCACCTCCAGAATTAAGAAAGAGGGAATGCAGAGTGAAAGCAAAATTCAACATTTGATTTTGTCCTCCATAAGTCTTATTGACCATTTTGGAAATAATCTTTTTGAAAGTCAGATTTTCCATTACAAGAACCAGTCACTTAAGGTAGGTATTCCAGAAGCATCTCTTTATACATGGAGGCCCAGAAATTGCAGAGATGGGACCTAGAGTTTTATTATGTTATAGAATAGAGAGTTTGTTCCCGATGATGTAGGCAACTACCTACTTTACAGAAAACAACGATAAAAAGGATCTTTCCTGGGAAAAGGAAAAATTTAAATAGAAGAGAGTAAGATGTTTGATCCAGTCTATAACACTTCAGCTGAACTCCCAAGAGAGTAACATAAAGGCCCATAGCAGGGGAAGATGCAGGAACCACAAGGCAGGCAGACACCTGCACTAGTTGGCTTCCTTTGCTTTGGTTCTTGGATAGGAAGCAGAAGAAGGATTTTCAAATTCTTGAAAAATTCCTGATACCTCGTTAGTGTGCTTCCAGTTGGTCTCAGATTGGGACAAAACATCCTTCAGGCAGTTAGATGAGGTTACATATCATGTAAAAAAAAAAACAAACATTAAAAAAAAAAAAAAAAAACAGATTAAAACATAAAATGTGGTTCCAGTGACCAGGCGCTGTGCGTTTGATGTGGTGGTGCATAGCTCCACCACTGGTTTAATTTTGGTATTACATTAACTTGGAAAAGAATAGTGATTTGAGTACCGTTTTGCCTCCTATAGCAGAGTCTATGTTGTCACAGATAAATAGTGTAAAGAGATTATTTGATTTAATGATTTAGCCCATACAGATTTTCCACCAGTCAGTAAGATACAGGAGAACATTTTTCCTACCCACAAGAAACTTGCTGTCTGGTGAGGGAGAAAGATATATGCATGCACAATTGCAATACAAGTAATTTGGGTTATAACAGATGTAAGTGTAAAATGCTGTAAGAGTAGAGAGAGGCAGCTTCTTCCTCTGCCTGGGGAAGAAGAGAGCTATTCCAAGCAAAGTGACTTTTGAAATAAGGCTGGAAAGTGTCATGTGACTGTATCACAGACTTGGCAAATTTTAAAATGTGACCTTGCTGTTTATTTAAGATCAGTATTCAGGGCCAGGTGCAGCGGATCACACATGTAATCTCAGAACTTTGGGAGGCTGAGGCGGGCAGATCACCTGAGGTCAGGTGTTCGAGACCAGCCTGACCAACATGGAGAAACCCCATCTCTACTAAAAATACAATATTAGCTGGGTGTGGTGGCACATGCCAGCTATTTGGGAGGCTGAGGCAGGAGAATCGCTTCAACCGGCGAGGCGGAGGTTGCAGTGAGCCGAGATTGCACCATTGCACTCCAGCCTGGGCAACAAGACCACAATTACATCTCAAAAAGGAAAAAAAAAAAAATCTGCATTTAGGAAGAAATGAATGGAGTGGAGCACAATGAAGGGGCGGTTATATCTCAGTTCTTAAGACATGAATTTTAGAGTTTCTTTTAAATATGGGTATCACCCAAGAACTCCCCTTGCCTTCAATTTCCAGGAATCTCTGATTCATGAGTAAATGTATTTCAAAAGGCTGATTACACGTATTTCAGAAGTGATTCAAGAACACGTGAAAATGAGGGAATAACACTAAAATGATAAAATAAGGCCTTGTAAGAAGAATAAAATATACAATTTAAAATCAAGAGAGGATGTAGAAAACAAAATCACATTTACATGAAAAGGAGATTCAGATACACAGAGCAGCAAAATATTACAGATTTTTGTTGTTGTTTTATGTTCAAAGTTTTATTTTTTACCATGTGAAAATATTATTCTGATTATAGGCAGATCAATACCTTTGGCAGAGGTCAATACATTGCCCCTAAATTAAAAGTAGAGGAAATATTTACCAAAAGCAATGACAGCATGCCTATAGATTTGACATTAGGGAAAAGCTTGAAATTACATAAATATAAGGTACAAATTCCCTTAAAATATGCAATAATGCAAACAGTAGTGTGTCAGTTATAACATTGCCATTTCACTATTCACCAAATGTTTATTAATGTCCATATTTATGAGACATTAGGCTAATACATTTAAACACACTGAAGATATTAAACATTTTATTAAAAGACAACATTGTAATACCTAAAGTAATCACATAAAATCACCTTGTAGGTATCATACAGCACAATGTAGATATGAAGTTTCTATCCTGAAAAAATCATCAGTTGTCTCACTCCAATATCAATTACAATAAAATTACAAAGTAATGCCTTTTCCCAGGGCAGGATGGAAAGTGGTGGAGCAGGCACGAAGGAGTGGGCAGCAGGTTTAAATGTTCTGTGAATGATGCCTCTTGTACATAGCAGCTGTGCAAAGGATAGAGGAAATTTGTTTTCACCCAGGGTATGTGGTTAAAATTTGAATACAGTCACCTGCAAACTAATCTTCTCTGCTGCAGTAGTTTAGTAGAACTAAAGAAAAACTGGTATGTGAGGATATGAGGCTGTTTCTAAAAGACCTGCAGAAACGATCTTGGTATCTGCTCAGCTGAAAGTCCCGAAGTTTCAGGGCTTCTGAGAGCTTTGCAATCCTTCTTAGTCAGGTCATCTCTATTCCTTGATAAATGAATGACTCTTCCATTGCCTAAGATACAGTTAAAGTATTGCCAGACAAACCTCAAACCTCACCCAGATGAATTATCACATTCAAAATGGCACATGTTCTGTTTCATTCGATCATTTCCATTTTCTAAACTTTTTTATTTTCCACCTACAAAAACATTCAGACTGAAAACTTAGTCTTAAATACATCAGTTTTACCACTGTATCGAGAAAGATGCAGGTTTATATTTTTAAGATCCAGTTGAATTAATCACTCAACTCTCATTCAAACTTCTATCAACAGCTAGTCCAACACTTGATCTCCAATGTGCTAATGACAATATCAGAGTGCTATGAAGACACTGTTCCGCAGGCTTTTTAATCTCCATACTGGATCTTCTGTCTAAATAGGGGATATTGTTTAGCATATGGATGGTTAATTTGACGTAGGACCGCAACAGAAATTTTCTCTTTACCTCTTCATGAGAAGTGCCTGCCAATCACAGTTTCATTCAGCAGTACCTGTACAGTGTATTGACAGGGATTTTTAGAAGGTCAGAAGGCCAAAAACTACAAATTGATTATTCTGCTTACTGTAGCTAATTCTGGATTTGCACTGTCAACAGAAAGCTGATCAAATCTTCTTGGGTTCTGAAGAAGAATACTCTCGGGCACCCAGTGGAATTGTATGCAATATCCACGAACTGGCCCGTTCAGCAGCAGCATGTAGTTAGATGGAATCCTTATTTTCTTTTCTGTTACACACACTGAAATAGGGAGCTTCATAGAGCTTTATTTTTGCAGATCTCCTGTGAAGAAATTTTTTAATGACTGCACAGATATGAGTTATATTTTGACAAAAGCAATGCAAGATATAACAGAATTCAGGATAAGTCTGACTTATAAAATTTTGTGATTTTTTGTTGAATGAGATAGCATGAGAGTCAATGACTTTCAGACTTTAAGGAAAAAAAGTAATCTCATTAGAGAAATATTTAATTTTCATCAAACATACATCCTACAAATTGTTTTGTGTATTACTTTTATATGTGATTGGATTTTCAATAAAGTTAGTAAATAAACATTAGGCAGTGTTTTCTAAAAATACAATTCTATGTCTGCCTTCTCATGAAATTGAACTCTAACAAGGTAAAGGAAAATGCTACAAGACCTGGAAAACACATACAGTAAAGCTTATGGGTTTGTTTTGTTTTGTTTTGTTTTTGAGATGGAGTCTTACTCTATAGCCCAGGCTGGAGTGCAGTGGCACAACCTCGGCTCACTGCAACTTCTGCCTACCTGGTCCCAGTTCAAGCAATTCTCCTGCCTTAGCCTCCTGAGTAGCACGGTGAAAGCTTATCTTTTAAGTTCTCTGGGTATGTACTTATTGGAAGTACATACATATAGTATGATTGTGCATTTTATGCAGTGACTAAAACCTGGATAAATGGTTTAGCTGCATTCCTGTATTGACATCATGTCAGTCAGTATCTAGGCTTGTAGAAATTTTTACATGCGGAAGGGAAAGGACTAAGGATGAAGACAGGCCTCCATCACTTTGAGAGTGGTGAAATGAGTTTTTACCGCAATTTTCCAAGGTCACATATGTAGTTTTCTGAGAATCTATAACCAGATGCCAGGTGTCCTGGCTTTCTGTCTTTTCTCTATAAACTATAATAGATGTTTATCTTTTAAATATTGGAATACTTACACAAAATTATATGTTCATCCAAATAAAGGTTCTTAAATTGGGAACTTAATTTATCCTTGTTAAACACCGTTCTGTCGGTTTCTGCCTGTCACTCGATCTGCCAAGATCTTTCTGAATCCTAATATTTTTATCCAGTGCATTAATTGTCTTGGTGTGTAGAGATCCTGAGCTGTTATATTAATCTTCTTTTTTCCTTTAGGCATAATTATTGTTACCTCCTAGATACTGGTAATTACAATAACAGCAACAGCGGACATGAATTCTTGTTTGCTCCCTTTCTCCTCTCTGAACATTATCCTTATTTACTAAGCCACCTGCTTTGATGGCTCACTTAACCTCATCTCCCTTTTCACATGGATACATCAAGTTAGAATACTGTCTGAAAAACAGTTCTCTGTTTGAAAGAAATCAAGCAGTTTAGTATTGACCTTCAAATGCTATTGGAATGAGATGTTGACCCAGAATTGGAGTTTATCAGAACTGTTATGTAAAGTATAAAGGAAAACAGAAAAGACCACCTTTCAGTTTTATTTTATTTTTTTTGCTAAGCAAGCTGTGTAGAAATATACAGAATTGCAGAAGACATTATTATGTAATTTTGAATTTATGGCTTATAATGTGTGTAAATTATCTCATGGTTTTAATGATTCCAAGTCAAAAAGAAAACACATTTTCAGAGAGATGTAATTCTAATGTGATCACATTCCACTAACAAAATGATCTGAATAATGCACTCTGAATGAGTCTGTACCTCACATGCATATGTAAAGGAAAAGCAGTCCAGGCATGGTGGCTCATGCCTGAAATCCCAGCATTTTGGGACACCAAAATGGGAAGATTCTTGAGCCCAGGAATTTGAGACTAACCTGGGCAACATAGTGAGACCCCCACCTCCACAAATAATTTTAAAAATTAGCAGGGTGTGGTGGTGCATGCCTGTAGTCACAGCTACTTGAGAGTTTGAGATGGGAGGATTGCTTGAGTTTAGGAGGTCAAGAGCTGTGATCATGGCATTGCACTCCAGCCTGGGTTACAGTGAGACCTTGTCTCAAAAAAAGAAAGAAAAAAAGAAAAAAAAAGATAAAAGCATAAGTATTTGTCAACAAGTAGAGGAAACATCTACCCTATGCAGTTGGTTAATGCTTCATATAACAACCAGCAATTCAACGTGATGGCAAATAGCTTCCTCATCTAATGTAAGCTTATGTCCATTGGTAGTGGTTACCAGGAGTACTCTACTGAGAAGTACTCTGTGGTTGGTCACACTTGAGTTCAAGGCAAGGTCACTACAGTTGTTACTGATGACTTCAACAAACACAAGATAGTGACAAGATATGGTATCTAATAGGTGTCTGGAGCGCTACATAGCCAAATCTCAAGTCTTCCCCTTCTCTAATCTCACTCCAAACCTAAACTTGTCCTCTGCGACTTTCCCAGTCATTTTTAAGATAGTCCTGTTGGCTCTTACTAAAAATAATACCCAGAATCCAAACACTTCTCCTCACTTTGTGCTACCCTAGACTAAGCCATCATCATGTCTCACAAGGATTAACAACATAACCTTCTAACCAGTCTCCATTTTTCCCTGTTTCTTGGTTCTTCCAAACTCTGTTTTTAATACAGACCCAAACTGATCCCTATACAATGAGACCCTGACATTATTAGACCACATCATTCCTACAGTCAAGTACTCCTGGTGGCTCACATGTCCATTAGAGTCAAAGTCAAAGTTCTTGTGAAGGCAGGTGAGACCATCACGATTTTCTACCTTGGCTCTTTTTTCTTATTCTGCTTTAAACTCACTGGGTTTGAAATCTTTGTGCCAATGATTTTCTTTGCCTGCCAAAGTCTTCCCTAATGTCTCTATTGTGTTCATATTATTAAACCCCCACTTCTATCCCCTCATTGATCAAATATCTTTTTGTCAACAACATTGTTCTTGACAATTCTATTTAAAATTACAGCCCTGCTCCCATTCTCCTTCACCTGTGCTACTACTCTCTTCTAACTTGCGCTATTTTCAAGCACTTAATTTCTAACTTTCTACATAAGTTATTAATTTATTGTGCTTATTCAATGTTGTCTCTTTCATCCAGACTGAGCCATGGAACAATGTTTTCTAATGCATCCCACAGATCTTAAGAAGTACCTGGCACATCCTAGCATCCATCAAGCATTATATATAATATATATATTATATATTACATATATTATATATAATATGTATTATATATATATATATATATATTATTGCATTTAGGTTTTGAGGTACATGTGAAGAACATGCAAGATTGTTGCATAGGCATATATATGGCAATGTGGTTTGCTGCCTTCCTCCCCATCACCTGTATCTGGCATTTCTCCCCACAGACCCCACTGTGTGATGCTCCCCTCCCTGTGTCCATATGTTCCCATTGTTCAACACCTGCTTATGAGTGAGAACATGCGGTGTTTCATTTTCTGTTCTTGTGTCAGTTTGCTGAGAATGATGGTTTCCAGGTTCATCCATGTCCCCACAAAGGACACAAACTCATCGTTTTTTATGGCTGCATATTATTCCATGTTGTATGTGTGCCACATTTTCCCTGTCCAGTCTATCATCGATGGGCATTTTGTTAAGAATTTGTCATCATTGTTAGAGACTCCAAGAGAGCAGCCCCACATCCTCTCAGTGATTAAAGAGGTTATTAAACTTACAAAGCATGTTTTATACGATGGGTAAAATAGAAAATAACTAAAATATCCTTAGGAAAATTAGAGCAGGGTTAACTATACCCGTGGTACCATCTACCCCACTCCTTGCCAGACTTGGCAGAGTAAGTAAATAAAGGGCTTTTCATCTTTGAAAACTGTTATCATACATGAGCTCTTTCTTTTTCTGGAGGCATTGGGAGTGTTGTAGATAGAACACAGGAATGAAGTTAGATAAACTGGTATTCAATTAATTTCTTGCTCATCATTTACCAGTTATACCTCCTTCAGCAAGGAGATATAATTGGCCTCAGTGACTCCACCATGAATCTCTATTTTCTCATTTGGAAGACAGAATTGATCATGAATTCTCATTTGACAATGAAGATAAAATGAGAAAAGAATTAACGCACACATAGTACAGTGCCTCATTATAATAGATACTTGACAGCTATTCTTTGTAAGAAATTAAGACATTTAGATAAGGTTCACAGTTTTAAAGGCATTTGATAGCATGCTATCTCATTTCATCATCTTACTATTGCTATGAGTTAGAGTTTGCCTAAATCTGTTGACTTGAATAGCCTTTGTGCCTCGAGTCAATGACTTGGTGTAGTTTAAAATATATTAAAAGCAGGGTCATTAAACATGTGGTAACCAAGATAATATATAATTTTTTCATTAAATACACATAGGTTCTTAAACTACTGTATTAAGAAAATAAACATATTAAAATGATTATTTTCTGTACTATTTTTTAAAGAATGGAAATCAACACATATTAAGAATATGAACCTTGGCCAGGCACAGTGACTCATCCCAGCACCTTAGGAGGCCGAGGCAGGCAGATCATTTGAGGTCAGAAGTTCGAGACCAGCCTGTCCAACATGGTGAAACCCCAGCTCTACTAAAAATACAAAAATTAGCCACACATATTTACAGGTGCCTATAATCCCAACTACTTGGGAGGCAGAGGCAGGAGAATCACTTAAACCTGAGGGGCAGAGGTTCCAGTAAGCTAATATGACACCACTGCCCTCCAGGCTGGGTGACAGAGTGAGACTGTCTCAAAAAAAATGTGAAAGAATATGAAACTTAAGAATGCCTTTGTGAATTATAACAACTTCTCAAACTAGTGGTAAAGGAAGAGTTTCCTTAGCCCATCCATAGGTGAGAGGATTCAAGAGTACCAATTGCAGAAGGGAGAAGAATCAGGCAGTCTATGATCATCATATGTAGGCAGCCAGCAGTGCTGTAATATTATTGACACATAGGTAAAGAAGTTCAATTCTGAGTTGAGTCTATATCATTAATTCTGGATGCAAGTTGCATGTCATTTCTCTCAAATGTGAAGGTAAGCCTTATGGGTTGGTTATTAGTGAAAAAGTGGCAAATGTGTCATTCTTTCTTTTTAGTGACCTCTTAGGATCATTATTTTATTTTATTTTTATTTTTATTTATTTAATTTAAGATGGAGTCTCATGCTGTCGCCAGGCTGAAGTGCAGTAGCGTGATCTCTGCTCACTGCAACCTCCACCCCCTGGGTTCAAGCAGTTCTCCTGTCTCAGCCTCCTGAATAGCTGGGATTACAGGCACCTGCCACTACGCCAGGATAATTTTTGTATTTTTAGTATAGACTGGTTTCACCATATTGGCAAGGCTTATCTCGAACTCCTGCCTCAAGTGATTTGCCCACCTTGGCCTCCCAAAGTGCTGGGATTACAGGCATGAGCCACTGTGCCCAGCCTAAATGTGTCATTCTTTGTAAGAGATCATAAGGTGGTGCTGTATTCTTACCCACGTAGTCAAGACCTTCTAACCCAAGGTGAATGCAGAAAATAAATAATTCAAGTCTATTGCTCTTCTTCTGGTCAAATAATCCTATTGAAGCCAAAGGTTGTTAGTGTGGCATGGCATTTTCATAAGACCTTAATGATCTTCATCACATTGCTTCTCAAAGTGCATAATACTATTTTTATTTACATGTGTTTTGAGTCCTTTCTATGAGGAATAGAGACAAAATTAGGAATAAGAAAGGTCATAATGTGTATGCACCTTAATAAAGACAAAATAAGGAATACTATCATAAGGTTCGATTTTTGACATATTTGATTTTTTTCCATTTATCAAATTGAAAGATTAGGATTCTCTGCTATTTTTGCTAATCTCCAGAAAATATATTCTAATTTTTAAAAATAGCTTTCATAAAAGAAGTTTAAATATGTGCTAAAAATTTCTATTTGACTATTTGTGGGAGTCAATTTTGAAATATACAAGATCTTAAATTTTTCTACTTAAAATCAGAATATAAAACATCAAAACTGTCAGTAAACCTTAGGGCTATATTTTGATTTGACTTTTATTATTAGAAGAGTATGTTTATAAACAGAATTAACAAAGGAAAGGCAAGAAATCTGTTTAATAATATGACAAATGACACAGATACAAATTATTTTAATATAATATGTACATTTCTCAAAGTTCTATTAAACATTGTTTGCTTAGAAGGCTCATTTATGTGACTATTGGTTTCCTTCTGTATTAATAGAATAAAATTGTCCTACTTGCAATTACTTCATGTAAATCTAGAAAGGAAAGAATATTGTTCATGAAAAAATGATACAAAGTGAGTGTAATTTGGTGTTTTTAATCATGTATATGAGACAATAAAAACTGTTATTAAGTTGATAATTTTCTATTATATTCTCTCAATCATTTGCTTTTTAATTCAGCTATTCAACAAATATTTATATAATGCCTACCATACGCCAAGTATTGTTCTGGGCAATGAAGATACCACAAAACATAGGAAAAATCGCCGTGCTTTTGTGAAACTTTCATTCTATTGAGTAATGCAGACAATAAATAAGTGTAAACCTATAAATAAAACTAAAACGTACTAAGTGCTTAGTAATACAAAGAAAAATACAGTTGGTTAAACGAATAGAAAATGTTGGGAATACATTTCTGAGACAGCAGTCAGGAAAATCCTCTCTGAGAAATGTTATGAAGTATGTGAAAGGAATTGCTGTTTAAAAACCTGGAAGAAAGACCTTATGAAGGAGGAAAACTTTTTGGAGAAACTAAAAGACCTGCTGATTTCAGAAACTAAGGCACAAGGTGAGGCCAGTAAGCTACCCGGGGATCAGATCACGACATTTAGCATCTTCTAGGTCATGGTAAAGTTTTGAATTTATTTTTCTTATTGGTATGGGAAGTCGTTGGAAGATAAAAGGCATGGGAGTCATATAGCATGACTTTAAAAGAAGAGTTTTGCTGCTGCCCATTGAATAAGGAGACTGGTTAGAGACATTGGTTTTGAAACAGTGACATGAGGAAGAATACATTTCTTAGATTTGGGAGAAGCTTATGATGTCTAGTGCTGTGGTGGTGGTAGCTGTGGCAGTGGTTAGGAGAGGTCAGAAGGTCAAAATGCTTTTAGAAGGATTTAATGTTGCGGGTGGAAAAAATACGATACTGAATGATAACCCTCAGTTTTTTAATGTAATCTACTGGGTGGGTAGGGGCAGAGAAGACAGTGGGACGGAGAAGACAGTAGGTACAGAAGCCTGGGGGAATCAAGAGTGTTTTAGACTAGGTATATTCAGGTGCCTATTAAATACCCGAGTGGATAAATCCAGATATTATTCAAGACAAGTACTGCTGGAGATACAGGAAATCAATGTGGGACAAAGAGGCACTGTAATATGTCTACAGATAGACTAATGTAGTTTTTTTGCATTACATCTTAATGAATTGGTACAATAATAGGCCTCTTACTACTTTAAAGCATTTTTCTGTTCATGCTATTTTATGATAAAATTTTATTTCATGATAAAATTTAGTGTGATTGATATGTATTATTTTTTTCTGTGAAGTAAAAATGTGTGATTATTAGTAGAGATGGATTAATAGATTCAGATAAATTATTAATGAATTGTTGGTATAACTGTCAGAAAATAGGAATTATTATGGGTAATCAGTTATGTATAGACGGCTTTTTATTTAATTCCTCTTTATTTATTTCCTTGAGTATATCTGGTTGTGTTTGTTCTCTTCTTATCTTAGATTTTCAGTCATTTTCTTTTCCTTACAGATTTTCTAAAATTTCTTCAGCAGTTAGCATGTCAGGGAAATTTGATATGGGTACTTTGCCCTCAGCTCATTAAAGCAAACATATGAATGAATATACAAAGTATTCTAGTGTAAAGAATAAACATTTTGAATAACTTGCCAATGCATGTTAAAGACATACAAATATATTTTGGAGTGTATTATCTCATTGTCAAAAATAGCCATGTCAGAAATATTATCTAAAACTTGGAAACAGGCAAGTGATACTCCTGGGTATTGTTTCTGAGCAGTGCTAGGCTTGAATGACTATTGTAGGAGTTGTTTCACAACTCTGTAGGGGCGGAAGCTAATGTATACATTTTTGTCCAGTAGAGACGCAAATAATTCTATCAAGTGGAGCAGGTTACTTCAAAGATAACAGCTTTATGGCCATCTTGGGTATTAACAACCTTCGTATATAATTCAGATAATTCAGAAAAACTATTCCAATGCTGCCTATAAGTATTTCCTTGGCAAATGCTCTTTGGACCAGTTTTAACATCTTACTAGTTCCATCTGTAATCAAGTTGAGTAATATTAAAATTTTATACTTTTTCTTCTAGTATCATATGAAAGTTTTTGATTTTCTCTTTTTTGTAAAATTGTATTTTAACTTTTAGAGACATAGAAAAATAGTTGTCCTGCCAAAATATTTTTAAACATAATTAAAATATATATTTGCAAAGCATAGGAGAACATAGCCACATCCACATTTTGAGTAGTTATTTCAAATTATCCTTTACTATAGAAAGCATTTAGTATACTGATAGAACATTTAGTGCTAGAATAAGCTAGAGAATTTCAAGATAATAGCTTCAACATTGTACCAAAAATGTGTTTAAATTCCTATATTTCATTTTAAAGGTAAATCTTGCAGGTAATTAAAATTGTACAAGTATTTCATTTCCAAAATTACTTCAAAAACATGCACGAAAGCATACATTCTGAAATATGTGAGTGGCAGACTTCTGTAATTTTTATAAAGTGTGTAGAAAATATTTTGTGAGTAAATGTAATTATTCAAATACTCTTCCTTTCAAAATATTTTTCAATATCACATATGTTTAAAATAATGTAAATGTGAAAAAAGTGATAATTTTCCTTCATGATCTTTCCCTTCTCATACCTGTTACCAAAGCTTATATTGATCTATATTCTTCTAGAAATTATTGTAGACCCTTGTCTTTTGTTAGCCCTTCAAATGCTCTAAGCCTCCATTTTCACCTGTGTATAATGGAGTTAGAACAAATTTCATTAAAGTTATATAAGCTTTAAAAATATCAATGTAAATAATTTTCATCCTTAAGGGAAGAGAGCTATACAAAAAAAAAAAAAAAAAAAAAAAAAAAAAAAAAAAAAAAAGAAAAGAAAATAAAAGAAAGAGAGAGAGAAGGGAATAAAAGATGGTAGGATTATAAATAGTTGAGCATTTACACTCTAAAGTTGTGTGTAGCTGTGTTTGGATTCTGGTTCTGCCACTGCCTAGAAATGCTGCCCTTTGAAGCCTTGGAGAAACCAGGAAAAGTCGCTGAGTAGAGCACTTGCTCCCAGGGACACCAACAGGATGGAGCTGCTAGAGGAATGGGGAATTGATGAAATTATCTCCTGTTGCATATAACAATGTAATAATTGAGGGCTCCAGAAGATGCGAATCAACTATGTGATAATTAAGCATTCTGGGAAATGGAGAAAATGTCCTAGAGAGAGAAGGCTTGGAAAGGTCAAGGAGTATGTGTCTAATATGATGGTTTTGTAGAAAGTCTGTAACGGTAAGAGGGACAAATGGGCTCCAAGATATGCTGGAAGTAGTGTTAAGCACATAATATAATCTGAAATGTGAGGCAGCATTGAAGAGTTCTTAGAGAGAAAAACATATTGTTAAGAAGTATAACACATCTATATATTCATTCATAGAAAATGTATTTACTGAGGGTCAAGTGCAGTCAAAAGCATCTGTTAGAACTTGTCAAAAATAATGGAGTAGGAGAGCATAGTTTCTTTTCACAATAGTTTCTACTTCCAGTATTCATTATTATTGTAGCTAGCCTTTACTGAATACCTGCAATATGCCATGTACTCATCTACAAGGTACTTTGCATTATTTTTCACATTTAATTTTATGGATGAGAAAATGAAGACTCAGAGAAGTTGGTAGCTTGAATAAGTTAGTGCAGTTTGTAAATGGCAGATCCATCTTATTCTAAAACCTAACTCTTTCTACTATGTTATCTCCCCATCTAATGAGAGAAGGAGTGTGTGTGTGTGTGTGTGTGTGTGTGTGTGTGTGTGTATGTGTGTGTGTGTATGCACACATTTGTGTGGGTATATAAAACTGTAATGCATCACAAAATATTCTAAGCTTGAAAGTTGTGCAAATAAATGTCTCTGAAAGTTCAAAGAAGAAAATTTGTGTTTAAGTAGATGGATTAGTAAATATTACTTGGCAATTGGGATATTATCCAAACCTTGATAACATATAGGAATTCAATTTTTTGGACCAAGAATAAGAGTAATTTGAAGGTAAAAAAAATGCATTTTTAACAAAAAGATCTGTTTGGAAAATACATGGAGCTCTGTTTGATTGTGAATGTGTATATTAAGTAGAAACAGAAAATAGGTTGGGACCCATCGTGGAAAGTCCTTGATACATCCATGCTAGGGAAGCCAGAGGCAGAAGTAATGGGATTATTGAAGAATTATAGCAGGAGAAGCAGTTGAAAGGTAAAGGCATATAAAGCAGGGGGTACATTCAAACCATAATTCAGAAGTAAATCTAGAGGAAATTGTCAACTGGAGAAACAAGGATAAATCTGAGGTTTCCAGTTTGGAGTACAGGAAAACAGTGATGCAATTAGAATAAATGGGGATAGGACAAGAAAGAAATGCTGTGTCCTTACAGAGCTTTGCTCTATTTCACTAGCTGTCACATTCCATTGTTTTCATCTGCCTACATGTTTGCAAACCGTGAAAGAGCAGAGGCTGTGTCCTGCCATCCTTGTGTTCTCTGCGAAGAGCACTGTGCCTCGATCATACTGAATGCATGAATTAAGGCTGGCAAAGCCAGCCCGAGGCCAGGGCATTCAACCACCCAGAGGAAATTCCCATAAATATTTAAAGAGAAGCTGAAATTCTGGACTTGTTCTTGTATGATAAACAGAACTGTAGTTGTACATTTGGGTGTCAACTGCATAGAGATAGAGGTAGTCAGTTCTGAAAATGGTAGATGCGTGGTAAGAGAAAGGAAGCAGGAAGAGAGAAGAGATGAAGGTGTAAAGCAACAGTGTTGAGCAATACTCTCATTTACGGGGTGAGATAAAAGTTAAGGAGGAAAATGATACCATAGCAGAATTTAAAGACGCTCTTCAGTGGGAAGAGAACAAAGAGAGCGTCATCTCACAGAAACCATCCTAGGAGAGTTTCATACTTCAGCTGTTACAGTAGTGTGAACTTTAAAAACGTATTTGGCTTTGTTAAGGTTATTGCTGACTACTGAAAGTCTTCAAACCATGAAAATGCAAAGGGTTAATGGGTAAGTGGGAACTGATAAAGAAATGTACTTTATCTTGCTCTCAGTGGTAAAAATCACGCACGTTAGAATGTTGGTTCCATGTATATGGTTGGTATGAAGATGAGAAATTACAGGGTTCAGTGGTAGGTTGATTTTCACTCTATTCATTTGGTGGGGGAAACTGTTTCACCTCATTGATTTTTTAGTGCTAAACAAGTCATGTTCTCCTGTTCATTAGGGATTGCTTCATTTCTTTTCAATTCGGTTTTTTCATCAGTTTGGCACTTCTGTGTGTTAGGGCTCTGCTTCACAGTGAGTGCAATTCCCAACTATTGATGGATGTGACATACCCACTCTAAAATATGAAAGACTACAAAATGCAGCATCATCATGGGAAACACAGATGCAAATTTACTGGAGTAGACTGAATGGTTGTTTAGTTTCACTGTATTTATCAAAGCCCTTGTAGAATCGTTCTTATGTCAAGACAGAAAATAACAATAAATATTAAGGAAATAAAGATCTATACTTCAAGCATTTATTTGTATACAATAAAAGAATAAGTACACATCCCTTAGCTGACTCTTAACAAGTTTTATTGGCATGTATATTCTACTTTATTGTGTAACCATAAAATAGCTCAAGAAAAATTAAATGAGCTAATTCTGCACTATTTACTAAGGGAAACATCTCATCAAATTCGTTGGGAGTTTTGCCTGAAAAAATACTAAATAATCAGGTCTTTTTTTTCCCCCCTAGAATATTCACATAGCAGTACAGAAAGTAGTTTTTCAATGTTTAAGTGCTACTGTATTTCTGCATGAAAAGTCACCTCTTTCATAACTGTGTTATAGGCACAACTGCTATGTAACTTATGATGTGAATTATGGTTTCAGCCTTCTGCTATTAACTCCACTTGAAGGATCAGAGTGTTATGATCAACTAGCTTTTTTTATTATTATTATCCAAAGAATTGTAGTCAGTATGTGATTTTGGGAGAAATGTGCCATCAGAGACAAGCCAGTATATCAAATGTACTCCTGGGGCAAAAATAGATCCCTTATTCTAAGAAGAAAGAATCTAAGAAAAACATGTGTGTCCTAACTTAAGAATTTGATTACAGGGATGTAAAGAAACCTTTTGGTCAATGCCTGGGACACACTTCAGTGAACTGCAGGCAATGATTTGGGAAATAAACTTAATATTGGAAATAAACAATATTGGAAATAAGCCCTATTGGGAGGCTATTAGCAATCAATCAATAAAAATGAGTTAAAATTAGCTTTGTGCTAAATTTTAGCAGAATATTTACTTTCTAAAATTTTTACAATTTAGAAAAAATCATGTTCTCATTATTTTCAAAGATCAAATTCACTCACTTGTTCAAGCACTTTTAGTTATGGCTAAAAATAAACCACGATGTGTTGCAATCTGTGACTAACCTGAGTAAACTTTTTATTTACCATCTGTACCTATTCAAGGGAGATCACCATGGATAAAAACATAGATGAAAAATTGCATGTTTCACTACTCCTGAATTAAGGATGTAAAACAGGTTTCCTTCTGACCTGGAAGCAGGGAATTAAGCCTCATATACAAAGTCCACAATGTGGTCATATCTTAATGTTCATTATGCTGGAAAATAAACATGGATTTTACTCAATGTATTAATATGGTCACACATAGTATCTGAATTTGGAAGTGATGGAGTTCAGAAACTAGTTTTTTGTGTTATTAGGAGACAAAAAGAAACATGTTTTTCTTAATCTCAACACAACCCTTCTGACACCAGATGTGTATGGGATTTCCCACACACACCAAGCAAGCAATTCTCCAGCAGACACCAGCTGTCCTCTAATTCAATACAATTCTGGCACTTTCTACCTGGAGAATGCATCAGACCCCACTGCTTACAGACTCACCCGACAAAACTTCTCCCCACTTCAAATTGCAAGCCCCAGGTTGCGATGTGTGATTCTGGCCAACAGGCTATAAATCGGGGTTCCTACAATCCACTCCTTTGGCTCAATTTATTTGCTAAAGTGGCTCAGAGAATTCATGGCAACACTTAGTTCAGTTTACCCATTTATTATGAAGGGTATTACAAAAGATATGGATGAACAGCCAGATAGAGGAGATGTGTAGGGCAAGGTACATGGGAAAGTTGTGCGGAGCTTCCATGCCCTTCCCAGGTACACCACTTTACAGGGAACCCCACCTGTTCAGTGATCTGGAAGCCCTTTTGAGTTTTTATGGAAGCTTCATTAAGTAGACATGCTTGATTAAATCATTGACCATTGATGTTCAACTGAATCTTCAGTCTTTCTTGCCTCCTGAGAAGTCTAGGGATAGAGCTGAAAGTCTCAACCCTCTAATCATTTCTTGTTTCTTCTCGTGACCAGCTCCATCCTGAAGCTATTTAAGGGCCCTCAACCACCAGTCATCTCATTTGTGTACCAAAAAACTCCTCTTACCTCTCCACAGATTCCAAGAGTTTTAGGAGCTTTGTGCTAGGAACCAGGGCAGAGACCAGAACTATATCTATTTTTATTAATATTATATCACAGTATTGCACTTGTCAAATGATATGATGCTATTAATTGGATTATTTAAAAGATATTAGCAGAAGTTGTGACCTTCTCCATATTGTCCTTCCTGATTCCATGGGGGTTGGCGGAGGGAACAAGAAAGAAAAATAAACAATAGAAAACCCACCTTTATTCCTGTATAGTCCTGTTTTATCAGATATTTTGGAAAGTCATTACTGAAGCATGCTATTTACCAGGAGAAAGGACAAGTAGCACCCTTTGAATGCAATTCAAACCAATCTTCTGTTGTATGCCTTCAGTACTTATTCATGTAGACTAGATGTGGAAATGACTTTTGTGAAAACAAATTTTGAGATGCAAAATCTCCACTTTTATAAAGCTGGAAAGACACCTGGGCAATTCTCCATGTATGATATGGAAGGGAGTTGTGTATATGGCTGAGACAATATGCTGACATATTTTGACAATTTATTATTTCCCATAAGGTCTGAATCCTGTGTAAGCATGAATACTCCTCCCTCTGGACAGTCACTTCTGTGAGTCACTTCCTTCCCTCTCTACCTAGTTTATCCACCAACCATTTATTAAAAATCTACACTGAGCCGGTGACTAACCTCACTGCTGATAATTCTAACAACATTCAAACCAAGCCCTTCCATCTAGGACTCATAGTCCGGAGAGCAAATGCTTGTAAGCAAATAATTACAGAGAGTACAGTATTAGATGCAAGAGGAGAGACATCAGCCTGGATCTCCAGAGCTGAGGACACTGGAAAAGGTTTTTCAGAAAGGAAATATTTGGCTCTTACAGATGAAATAGTAACATATATAAGGACAGAGAAATGGAGCTTGAGAAAAATGCAACTATGGGAACAACACATAAAAATGCCCAAATAGGAAGAAAAGTTGGTGCTATTGAGAAAACTGGTGCATAACTGTGCTGGTGAAGATGGCTATGAGATGGAGCATAGCTGGGAAGCAAGCAGCGTCACAGGGCTTCTTCCATGTCATTGTTAGGTTTTGAAGGGAATTCTTCACACTGGAGACTCTGAGGGTTTTTAAGCAAGGGTATGACATGACCAGATACGTTTTAGAAAGACCATTCAGGAAAGCCAGCCTTGGGCACTGCATGGATCTATAATGCTAACAACGAGTCAAGAATCAGGCTAGAAAGAATCTGATCAAGTTCTCATATGAACTTATGGAAGTTTTACTCTGTAGTCTGGAAGTATTTGAACACATAGCCAAATAGTGGAGTTTATGGAGAGAATACTGTGAAGATGGGAGTTTTTCCTGCTATTTGCATTTATTTATTACTCTGTAATGTATTTTATGTATTAATCACATTTGTTTCTTACTTCCCTACTGTGTACAGTTTGCCTTGATTTATTTCTATTTTGGTTTATTTGTCTACTTCTAGTTGACTGTAGTCTGTGTACTTTTTGTAAATTGCTGTATGGAAAATACATTTTTGTCTTCATCATAAAACAAAGCAAAATGCCAAGCATTAATTAACTTTGGTCCTTTGGTTCAAAACTAATTTATAAATCAAGGTCTTTATTTTCTCTCTAAAATATAATAGACAGTAAGAATGGAAAGCAAAATTAGTTTTAATCTTTTTGTGTTTTTAAATCATAACGTGTATTCTCTTGAAACAGTACATACATACAGAAATTATTCCTTTACATTTTATACCCTCTTCTTCAGAAATATTGATGAAGATTTGTTCAAACAATTTTAGAAACAAATCACTAGTTAAAATAACTACTTTTTCACCATTAATAAAATTTCTGTCGTATTATTTTTCATATTTCTATTTTCTTTCAAAAACACTATAGATTTATTGAAAATAAAGTCCCATCTGCCCCTGAAAGATAAAACCAATGTGCACTTTTCTGCCAATTCTATTTCCCTCGTTGTACATTAATTATGCATATTTTGCATGCTAAAATGGACATGGCTCTGATGAACCCGACTTGCCCTTTTTTTGCATAGTCCTTGATTTATTAGCATATTTTTGTTTGTATGTGTCTGACAGGGAAAATAATGGAAAGAGTTGCAAAACTGTATATAGTTCTCTGCCAGTGGCTAAAAAGCACAGCACACTGAATGAAGCCAAAAGATTCTGTATCCTAAGCCCCGAAAACACCTTTGACCAACAACAGCAGTGTTCTATAGAGGCTGGTGGATGTCCCTCTGGAGTTGCCAAATAACACAAAAATTCCCCATACATCCAATTATATTGTTGAAAATAAAAATTACATTGCAAGAAATAAAGTGTCCATGAGCAATGCCAGTTAATTTTTTAATGAACAATGTGAAATCTTAATGAGACGATTGATTCAAACATTAACTATGAGTGACCATCGCAACTGACTTCAAAGCAAAAGAGATATAGAAAAGTAACAGAATGTCCCTCCAGGTTTTGTTTTGCGTATTGGCAGAAGTTCAAATTCTGTAAAATATTTTAATCTCCATATTTAAAGTTTTATAGGTTTTGTATTATACATAAAAAGACAAAATGCAATTTGGGTACAAAATTTATATCACACTCTTTGGTGCAAAATATCCCAGTAGAACATTAGAAACAAGTTTGTTATAATTCATTAAAATGTTTTTTTAGAATTTAAAAATTCTAAATAAAAAATCTTGTTGAAGCCAATGAAAGTAAATCATGGGAATTCTTTAATTATTCTAAATAAAAAATTATTTAATGATTGTTAAATCATTTAAATAAATTAACTAAATCATGGGAATTACTTAATCATTCTAAATAAAACATTAAATTATTTAAGTATCCTAAATAAAAAAATCTTGTTGAATCTAATGAAATTAAATCATGGGTATCTAATTTCTCCATTTGAATATATGGTAGAATGTTCTCCATTACAGCCTAAAATCTTTCATTTCACTTTGCAGTGGTCTTTCTGAAAATTTTTATTTTGAGAAAATTAATATCATGAATTATGAATATGGACAGCTGTTTGTAGTAGTAAAAGCAAGGGCTTTAGAGTCATAAACACATGAGTTTAAATCTTGATTTAATCTTTCTTACTGAGCCATCTTTGATAACTCTTTAACCCATGGAAGCTCATTTTCATCATCTGTGAAAATATATATTAACATCTAGTCCATAGTGTTGTTAGAAAGGTTGAATGATATAATGTCTATATAACATTTAACTGTAGTAATATTCAGTAATTATCTGCTGTCATCATCATCATCATAGATTTGCTGAAAAGACCATCCTCTAAGAACCTCTTATTTATTTTAAGTTTGGGTGCCTAATATTGAATCAGAGTAAGAAGAGGCAGCAATATTGAATAGTATAGAAATAATTTCAAGATGTGCTCTGTGAATCATTTTAGTTATAAATCTTGCCTATATACTTAGCTAAGCAAGTGCCAAGGCAGTATAGTCAGTTAAAAAATCTTATCTGTTTTCTTTTTTTTTTTTTAAATTCACTATCATAGCAGTCAATTCAATCATGCCTGTAGATAAAACATCATTTTCAGGGTAATATATTTTAATTGCTTGTGGAACTGTGTCTTGACAATATCACTATGCCTGAATTAAGCTATTTTATTTCCCTTCAAATATTTTTTTCTACATAGATATATGTGTATCAAGGTATAAGTGGGGTGTATATCCAAAACAAGCAAAACTAGGCTCGTATTCAGACACTTAACAGAAAGGATATCTTTTGATTTCTCTTTCCCACTGAGTGTTCCCTCTGTTAAAATAAATTAGTAAACAATAAATTTCAAAGTTTTGTAGAAAAGCTACATTCAATGAAAACATTGATGAACAACAAAAACATTTGAATTTGCAAATAATTTAAGGAACACAACCAGTTTTCACATTTAAACCCTAAAACTATATACAGTTATAGAACCTACCAATTTGTCTCTTCCTCAAGTGTTACTTTTAGCTCTAAACAACTTAAGGGAAAAAACAGAGAAAGCTCGATAAAGTAGATGTCTCTGGGTGTGTGTGTGTGTGTGTGTGTGTGTGTGTGTGTGTAGTTTTTTTAGATAAAATTTTGCCAATTAAGGAAGCAAACAAAATAATAAGAGAAATCCTGTTTTTTTTTTTTTTTCATAGCCAAGCCAGAAAGTAATATACTTTAAATTTGGGGAAGGGGTTATAAATTTGTTATAACTGGCAGGAACCATCTTTGTTAAGATATTTAGTAATGAAAGACCTGGCTTCCCACACAGCTCAGCCTTACCTCCCTCACTCCACTCCCCATCATAACAAAGGGGCAATTAAAATTAGTGCAGAATCACCAGAGCCCCTGCTAATAAGTTCTGTACCCCATCCACTGCAGGTCATTAAAATGACTTTACTGGGGAAAGTAAAGTCCAATAAAGCAGAACAGAGCTGAAAGAGGAAGGCAAAGGCCATGGAGCCAGATGGCTGAGTTTGCAACTTTGCTCTGCTATTGACTAGCTCGGTGAGCACCATCTTTTCACTTAATTGTTGTGCTTCTGTTTCCTTAACTATAAAACGGGGTAAGAGTAGTATCTTTAACATGAAGCTGTTGTAGGGTTAAATGAGGTCATCACATGTAGGTGCTTAGAGCACTCCCTGGCACATAGTAAGTGCTCAATAAATGAGCTGTTAGTATGTGTACAAGGAGATCTCCTCTTGTGCTACCCCCTGAAGGCTCTCAAGCTGCAGAAGCCTCTCAAGGCTGTCAAGGGTCTCTTGGACAATCCTCAAGCCAGGAAGGCCAAGAATTTCAGAGAGTATTCTACATGTGACTCCACAGTTGTACATGGACTTATCCATGACTGGACATAGAGGAAAGTGTGCTAGCTAGCTAGCTATATTAAAAATACAGGAATTAGGTTAGGGCAGGCACGGTGGCTCACATCTGTGATCCCAGCACTTTGTGAGGTGGAGGCAGAAGGATCATTTGAGTCTGGGAGTTCGAGACCAGCCTGGGCAACATGGCAAAATCCCATGTCTACGAAAACATTAAAATAAAAATAAATAGCTGGGCATGGTGGCATGTGTCTGTAGTCCCAGCCACTTGGGAGGCTGAGGTAGAAGTATCACTTGCACCAGGGGGTCCGAGGCTGCAGTGAATTGAGATCACATCATGCCAGTCTAGACAACAGAGCAAGACCCTTTCTCTAAAAACAACAACAGCAACAACAAAGCACTAGAATTCTATCAGTCTACTATGTCAAACAGCTACAGGATGAGCAAGTGCAGGTGTGTATTCTTAAACATGAGAGTAGGGTTAGGGTTTTCTTTCACCTTCTGAAACTTGGCAAGTCAGTGTGTAGACATGGGGAAATCACTGAGTCAAGATGTCTTCTGCAACCTGCCTGTCACGCTGCTCCTCTTCTCTCTTCTAGTGCATGAGTTTGCTAAATCTGATCTTCATGTTCACTAGTATAGTACACAGGAAACATCTTTTTATTTTGCAGTTGTGTGTTTTATTTCCTTTTCAAAAAGGCATTGTGTTACCCACCCTTCTGAGGCTGAGGGCTGAAAAAGGTAACACCATCAAATATTTTTTAAAAGAATCCATTCTTGTTTTCAGCCACATTATTTATAAAAGAATGAAAGAAGGAAATTATGAAGTAGAGTTTTTTGAGGACTCAATGAGTTGTCACTAAAACGGCACATGCTTCAAGGTGGGAATATAACATCACTGAACAAAAACCCTGAGATTTAGGCATAAAGGATGCTTTTTATCTGTTTTTGTACTTTTAGTGTTGCTGACTGAACGTTTTTCATGTAACTGTAACCCTTTTTTCAAAACTCAGTCCGTCATTAGATAAAACAAGGGCCAACTGTTCCAATAATGGCAGATGCAAATAATTCCACTTCTAGATACTTCCAAAGGCCTTATACCTTAAAGGAAGGTAACATATCACTGGTTGCCCGCCCTCTATAGGAGACTTAGTTTATGGAAACTCTATATGGTAATCCTATGTAGTAGTCTGAAAAATGCGGAACATTGAGAAAGAGAGAGAGAGACTGCACCTTGAATTAACATAGAGTTTATCAGAGATAAGCTTGTAAGGAAATTACAAATGATTTATTGACTTTCATAATGAGGTTTCTAGGTTTCTGTCTTTCTTTGTTTCTTTTTCTAAGTTTACATTATCTTGTCCTACAACTAGTTCACTTCCCTCAGAAATTCAAAAAATTAATTTTGCCCATCTCTGAAAGCTTCGTTAAATAGATTGAAACCTCACAACCAGTGACAAAAGTGTGGAGGACCAATACTAGAGAGAGTAATAACATGAGTGGTATTTAGACCTAAGCCTAAAAAGAGAGCTTTAATTTTGCAAAGTGTTCTCAATTATATTTATGGAAGTTGGACAGATTTCTTCTATGTAATAGAAAGGCAAGACTTAAAAATAAAATGCTCACTTATGTGTGGGAGCTAAAAAAAATTAAAACAATTAGCTTCATGGAGATAGAGAATAGAGTTATGGTTAGCAGAGGCTGCGAAGGGTAGTCGGGGGAAGGGAGGTGGGGATGCTTAACAGATACAAAATTACAGTAAGAATGAATAAGGTCTAGTTTTTGAAAGCACAGCGAGGTAATGGCAGTTAACAGTGATTTATTTGTACATTTAAAAATAACTAAAAGAATATAATTGGAATTTTGTAATCTAAAGAAAGGGTAAATGCTTGAAATGTTGGATACCCCCATTTACCATGATGTGATTATTAGGCATTGTACACCTGTGTCAAAATATTTCATGCATCCCATAAATATATACATCTACTAGGCACCCACAAAACTAAAAACAAAACAAAATAAAAGTAAAATGATCCATACCTGGAGTTTTATACTTGGATAGTCTGACTGTGAATAATGACACATAGTGTACCTTTTAGGTCGACTTTGTGGAAATTATTCTTTAATTATAAGTTCACCAATGTTAATGTTTCAAGTGTAAGATTTCGGCTGCTAAATTCTCATGGCTAGATGAATTTAATAGGTTTAAGTCAATTGAAAGTTACCTCAATTAAGGCTATGAGTAAAGAAAATATAAATATTTCAGGTGATAGATAACCCAATTACACCTACTTGATTTATGTGAATGCATCAGATTATCACATGAACCCTAAAAATATGCATCAGCCATGATGTATCAATAAAAATAAATAAATAAAGGCTGTAAACTCTATTGTCAGCTCTGGAGCCAATGCAATGTGAGTCCATCTGGTCTTTGACATGCCAACATGGCTGCACAACTAACTCAGCAGTCAACTTGCACATTGAATTAGTGATAGAGGCTGAAGGTCAGAGCTGAACCTCACTGCGGGCTGCCCACATGTAATGATAATGATTCATCCGCCCTCTGCAGAGGCCCTTCTTAACCCTCTCCTCTGTTGAGTGGGTTACGAAACAATTTCCTTCCCAATAGTTTCAGAACTTCCAGCAGTTCTCAAAGTTGTGCTGAAGGTTCAAATTCCTAATGTGTATTGATTTCCATTCTTTAAAAAGTAGTACAGAAAATAATCATTTCAGTGTGCTTACTTCCAAAATAAAGTAGTTAAGAGCCTATGGATGCTTATGAGGCCAACAAACACATGAAAAAATGCTCATCATAACTGGTCATTAGAGAAATGCAAATCGAAACCACATTAAGATACTATCTCACACCAGTTGGAACGGTGATCATTAAAAAATCTGGAGACAACAAATGCTGGAGAGGATGTGGAGAAATAGGAACAGTTTTATACTGTTGGTGGGAGGGTAAGCTAGTTCACCCATTGTGGCAGACAGTGTATCAAATCCTCAAGGACCTAGAAATAGCAATTCCACTTGACCCAGCAATCCATTACTGGGTATATGCCCAAAGGATTATAAATGCTTCTATTATAAAGACACATGCACACGTATGTTCATTGCAGCACCGTTTACAGTAGCAAAGACCTGGAACCAACCCAAATGCCCATCGATGAAAGACTGGACAGGGAAAATGTGGCACATATACACCATGGAATACTATGCAGCCATAAAAAATGATCAGTTTGTGTCCTTGTAGGGACATGGATGAATCTGGAAACCATCATTCTCAGCAAACTGACACAAGAACAGAAAATCAAACAGTGCATGTTCTCACTCGTAGGTGGGTGTTAAACAATAAGAACACATGGACACAGGGAGGGAGCATCACACACTGGGGTCTGTTGGGGGTGATAGAGGAGGGACAGTGGGGGTAGGGAGTTGGGAAGGGATAACATGGGAAGAAATGCCAGATATAGGTGATAGGGGGACTGAAGCAGCAAACCACATTGCCATGTATGTACCTATACAAGAATCCTGCATGATCTGCACATGTACCCCAGAACCAAAAATCAGAAAAAAAAAAAAAAAAAAAAAAAAAAAAAAAAAAAAAAAAAAAAGAAAGGTTAAGGTGGTAAAAAGAAAAAAGAAAAGAAAGTACCGTGTTGGTGACCATAGGTCTCATAACTCTGCTTTTGATTCTGTCACTTTGTTTATGCTAAGCAGGATTTTACCTGGTATTGTGGTTTAGAAAGTTATTAACTATAAATAGATTTTGTTCTAAAACTTATATTGTTTATGTGCATAATTCACTACTGAATAACAGTGGGAAGAAGAAGAATAAGTTAATAAGAAATATAAACATGAATTTATTAATTCTATAAAATTCTACAAATTTCCCTCAAAATGAGTCTCACTAAAAATCTGTAAGTTGTGCTTATCAGATAATGTTTACTATGCGGGATATAAAGTCATATTTTTAAAAATTAAATAACATGATGTTACATTTAATCCCTTTATAAAACCAACGTGTCACTTTTTGGAATTGTATTAAAAAAAATCATGCTTTCCTTCCCCAACACCCAAGACTGATACAAAAATAATTAGGCAATGTGCCTTATTTATTAAATGGGAAAAATTTAAATTTTGTATCATATACAAAGATTAGAAACGATATTGGGTATTTATTTAAAATAAAATGTATAATATAATTTTATAACAGACTAATCTGATATACTTCCATATTTCTTGTCAGTTCTTTTTCTTCCACTTGGCAAAATTGGTAGGATAATTATTTTTAAATTCCAGTGAGGCTACAGAAGAGTAGGTATTATTGTAAAAGGGATTCACAAATCTTAAAAAAATTGAAAAGACTAAAGATACGAAAAGAGTCATCTGTGAGATCACCATTCAAATTGGGACTCAGTCACTTTAATAGCCATGGCCATTAGATATGTTAATGCTTTAATCAGTTGTCAGAATTGTCAAGCTAGAACAAGTACTCACTACCAAAGAGCATCTCATTCACGACATATGCACCAGCACATAGCATAATAGAGGGCTTTGGTGAAAGTTCTCTGTGGATATAATTCTGCCACCTGGAAGAAATGCAGGAAGGAACCTAGGCACAAGCGGGACCACACAGATGAGTGCATGGATGCTGAGCAGGTTTCCTTCGGGATCCTCCTCTGACATGACTAACTCAGTTCAGCAGGAACTGGAACACTATCTTTTCCCTCAAAGCCTTCTATGAAGAAGCGCTTTCCCTTTCTTGGCCAAACCATCTCCTCCTTTTCCATAGATGCTAAATTTGGTATTTAAATTAATTTGGGGCTTATAATGTTTCTATCAAACATGTCATTTTTTTTTTTTTTGGCAAGTATTTTGTGTTACTCCAGACTTCAATGGCTGGGTTTGCATTCCCTAGAATTTTTTTTAAGCTTCATTTTGTTTCATGTTTAAATTTGAGTTTTAACCCCTCCACGGTTGAGTATTCTCAGCTCTGGCTTATAGCTGATGGAGAGATAACAAAACGGTGAAGACCTCCATTCATTACGTTATTCATCAGGTATTTTCTCAACATACTGTGTGCATCACATCTGTGTTAAGGATTTCAGGATATGATATAGGATAGACACACATTTAGAAGTTAAGATCTAATACACAGCTAAAATATAGGAAATGTCACTAATTAGTCAAAAAAATCTTATGAATTTACAATAGGAACTATAACTGGTTACTGTAAAGGTCAAGGCAGACATTTTTATACCAGAGGGAATAACACTGGATTTTAAAAATGATTATATGTAAGAAGTCATGAGATGTGATAAGGGCATTCAGACAAGGGAAGTAGTATTTGCAGAGACTTAGGAAATAAAATTATCATATTCTCCCCAAAACTGATACTGTATATGGAAGAGGAAATGAATTTAGAAGCAATTGCTGGTCAAGGACTATCAACAGCCTACTAAAGAGTAGGGGCTTCATAGTTAATATGATGTCATTGCAAAGTTTTTAAATGAATAAATATGAAAGTACTTATTATCACTGCCATTGGTGTAATTGAGTGTAGCCTAAGCTGTCTACACTCAACTGTGAACATCAAGACTAGAACACTATTGCATGCATCTTTGTATTCCCTTCAATGTTGAATAAACGTTTGCATAATGAATAAAAGATAGAACAATAGTAGTGCTTATTTGGATAAATCTGCAGAGGAGAGAGAGACTAGGAGCTGGCATATAAATCAAGAAGGCCTCATAACTCACTACAAGGAACTGTGTATCAGAGGAGAATCCAGCTAGCCCTGAAAAGAAATGTCCACTTCTTAAGGATTTTGGTAGACTCTGATCAAAATAGCAATTTGTAAGAGTCAAGAGTATCTCCTTGGTAAGGTAGGATGTCAAAGTGAAAGGACTGAAGTATGATGAGAAGTCAGATAGCTTTAAGAGATTCACAGGATTATGTAGCATTTTTATCATTATTTTTATTTTATTTATTTATTTATTTATTTATTTATTTATTTTTTGAGACGGAATTTCGCTCTTGTTACCCAGGCTGGAGTGCAATGGCGCGATCTCGGCTCAAACATTAACACAAAATATGTAAATGACTTTTTTTTTTTTTTGAGACTGAGTTTTGTTCTGTCGCCCAGGCTGAAGTGCAGCTATGTGTGATCTCTGCCCACTGCAACCTCTACCTCCCAGGTTCAAGTGATTCTCCTGCCTTAGCCTCCTGAGTAGCTGGGATTACAGGTGCCCGCCACCACGTTTTGCAAATTTTTGTATTTTTAGTAGAGTCAGAGTTTTGCTATGTTAGCCAGGCTGGTCTTGAAGTACTGACCTCAGGTGATCTGCCCGCCTCAGGCTCCCAAAGTGTTGGGATTACAGGCATGAGCCACCTTGCCCAGGCAAACTATGTAAATGATTAGCAGTTCAGAATTTATTTACTCTTTTAAAAAGGTGAACATTAAGTAATGTGAATGAAGAAATAGAATTTACTGAAGAAACTAAGGTAAATGTCTGGGGACTGTGTTATCATCCTATATAGCTATGTTGAACACCTACACAAAAAAGATGATCAGCACACAGGACAATTTTAACTATGTACATATGTATATATATACACACACACACACACACACACATTCATTTACATGTATGAAACAGTTTAAATTTTATATAAACTATTTCACATGCCCTGGTTTCTTTCTTTCCCAAAGACAGTTTTGCCATTGTAAACTCTAGAGCAATAGACTTTAGGTAATTATTTGCAAATGCTCTTTCCCAATTCCCATGTTGGAAAAAGATGCATGTACTTATATGGAGCAAATATGTTATTTTTATCAAATCGAAAACATAAGATTTTATCATTGCCTATTGAGATTTAATGTCTTTGGATTGAATTCACACTTGCCTTCTGTATTACAAAAGCATTTCCAAAGAGACTGTGGAAACAACTGTTATTTTCCCATTGTCACACTGTCTTCTTAATAGTGATAGTTTAATATAAATGCTTCTCCAGCTTGACTAGGAGCATTAGTCAAACCAAGTGAAAATGACATTTCCCTAAGTTACTGAATCTGCCTCCTTCTCTGTTTACCTATATTTACCTCCCAATTATCTTGAGAATAAAATTAGAGTTACCTGCACCACTTCACTTGGTGAAAAAAATAAACTTATTTTTCAACACTTAACAATACTTTTCTGTAATGTGACCTTCAGATTCTCAGTATTATGATCACTTTTCTTTGGAAATACATTTTTCTTTATTTTTTTTTCCTATTGCCAGTTTTAACTTTGCAATTCACAAAAAAGAAAAAGCATCCTTAGTTTGAAGAACTTGTAATTGTTTTCAGAACCCCAAGAAGCCTCATGTTCTAGAAGGGATCATGGTGACCCAGTTTCCTTCTGCCTCGGTGTTGTTCCAGGGGTTTAAGGCCGGCATCTCCCCAGGTGGCAAAACACTCCTATATTTTCATGCACTCTCTCCTGTCCCATGAAGATGTGTACATCCTGTATACGTAGCTCCAAGCTACAGTATTCTAAATTTAAAAGCTTATTTTCTAGGTTAAAGGAACCCATGGTTCAAAGGACATCTCATGGTTCAAAAGAACATAAATAATCGATTTTCAGTCTCTGCAATACGTAAGAGACTAGGATACTAAGTTTTGACTCTGAATGTTCAATACCCTCGATGCCTTTAGATTCACTGAATTGAAGTAAGTCCATTTTCACAACATCTCTGGGGACAGCCAACATCAGTTGTGCATGAGAAAATGTAGATTTTAAAATATCAAAGTGGTAAAACCAAAAACAGATTGTTTCCTAAAGCTAAAGAAAATTTGTGTATGTATATATGCACATATATATGTAATATGTATACAAATGTAGATAATTAAATATATATATAATCATCTATTTTACATATATATATAAAGATTTTATTTCTTTGGAGGAAGGGTATTCTATTTCTTCACATGTGATTCTTTTGTTGCGGGGTACTGGGGACCAGCCGTGATGAACCTTATCCCTTCCCCCCAGGAATGTGCCCAGATCCAGACCTCACTTAACTAACTGCATCCTCACCTAACTAAGTGCATGATTAGGCTGAACTAGTCATTCAGTTTGGATTCTGCAAGGTATCTGTCTTAGTCTGCTCCAGCTGCCATAAAGAAATAGCACAGACTGTATGGCTTAAGCAAAAGACATTTATTTCTTACCATTCTGGAGGCTGAGAAGTCTAAAATCAAGGCACTGGGTGGTTTGGTTCCTGCTGAGGGCCCTCTTCCTGACTTGCAGATGGCAGCTTTATTGCTATGTTCTCATATGGCAGAGAGAGAGAGAGACAGAGAGATAGAGAGACAGATAGAGAGAGAGAGAGAGACACGGGTGTCCTCTCTCTTCTTGTAAAATCCCTAATCTCAACATAAGGGATTCACCTTTATGGCCTAATTACCTCCCAAAGGCTGTATCTCCAAAACCCATCACACTAGGAATTAGGGCTTCCACATAGGAAATTTGGTTGGGGTGGGGCAGTGCAATGTATTCTATAGTAGTATCAATTTCTCTAGAATTAGTATAAGCCATGTAAGTAATTACTTAATGATACAGTGATGCCAGGAACATTCTTTCACAATCACTTGTCCATTCTAACATCCTTCCATTTAGCTAATAGGATTAAAATTCTAACGCTAAATGACTTGGTCGTTATCAACATCAGGTCTCATTTTCCATCAGATCTCATTTAATATTTACCTTCAATGCTTTTTCCTCAAAGAGTGATTAATGTGAGCTATCCACAGATTATATCAAATGTGGGAGATGGGCGTGTCCTAGAACCAACCATCCTTCTCCTCTGAAAATAAATTCTATGAACCAAACAAAGGCTTTGAATTTTCATCCTCATTAAAAAAAATTACTCAATATGTATTTCTTTCATTAATTTGTTAGTGGATACAACAGATATATTGTAGGAATTATATTAGAAACTGTGTGAAATGCTGAAGATAAAAAATGAGTAAAACCAAATGTCCTTGCCCTCAAGTGGGTGATCATCCAACAGGCAAGAAATTCATAGACAAATTGTTATAAAGCAATCAGCCTTTTATATTCGTATTTACAAGTGTTTTCTACGAGAAATCTTTAAATCAGAATCTTTCGTATTTACTTTTAACATGCCATATTTTGTGCTTTTTTTCCTTAAGTTTTAATTTTTTTCTTTGTGTAACAATAGGTAGCCAAAATAAAATCTCGTTTGTGTATTATTAACAAGTAGCAGAGCCCCATGTTGTCTATATTTCTAACCATGGGGAAACAAAATTAACTCTAGTGTATCATGATAATATTTCCAATGATGTGTAAGGAAAATCTTTCTTGTATTAAATAACAGCAGGAGGGTATAAGACCTAAATAAGAACTCTAGTTATTTTACTGTTATAGAAAAATAAGGACCCTAAATAAAAATACCACTCTTCTGTTGTAATATATCTGAGACATTGACTTTGCAAATGTAAAGAATACAAAATGTAGAACAATTTAGCCCTCTCAAGAGCTAGGCTATCTCAGACATCTTAGAAGATCAGAAATGTTTTACTTCAAAATCCCATATTCTATGCTTCTCTAGGGGCACTGGAGTATTTGTTTGTTTGCTGCTTGTTTTTTAGAGATGGGGTTTCACTCTGTCACCCATGCTGGAGTACAGTAGCACAGTTATGGCTCACTGCAGCCTCAAACTCTTGGGCTTAAGCGGTCCTCTTACCTCAGCCTCCCAAAATCTTGGGACTGCAGGCCTGCACTAGCATTGCTGGTAATTTTTATTATTTTTTTTATTTTTATTTTTTGAGAGGTGAGGTCTTGCTATGCTGACCAGGCTGATCTCAAACTTTTGGCCTCAAGCAATCTTCACTACTCAGCCTCCCAAAGTGCTAGGATTACAGGTATGAGCCATAGCACCCAGCCTGGGTATTTTTCTCCATCTTTTGCTATCACATGAGCTGACAAGACCAAGACATGCGTGTGGTCTACACAAGGCATGTGCTCTAACCTTCTTGCTGCTTTCCTGAAAGATTTATGCTGGCCTTTGGAGAAAATTTGTTGGCATGCTATAGACATTTGTTTTCATCAGTGTATTCACTTGGGACAAGAATATTTTGTTACAGTGTTCTTGAAATAAATGACTAAATACATAAATATGAAAACAGATGAAGTAGATGACAGTGAGGGTAGGATGGATGTTAATGACAAGACCAATATAAAAAGACACATGCACATGCATGTTCACTGCAGCCTTGTGTACAATAGCAAAGACCTGGAACCAACCCAAATGCCCATCAGTAATGGACCGGACAAAGGAAATGTCGTACATATACACCATGGAATACTGTGCAGCCATAAAAATCGATGAGTTCGTGTCCTTTGTAGGGACTTGGATGAATCTGGAAACCATCATTCTCAGCAAACTAACACAAGAACAGAAAGCCAAACACCGTGTGTTCTCACTCATAGGTGGATGTTGAGCAGTGAGAACACGTGGACTCAGGGAGAGGAGTATCATGCACTGGAGGTAGTTAGCAGGCGTAGGAGAGAGACAGTGGGGGTGGGGAGGGATAACATGGGGAGAAATACCAGATATAGTATGCACCTAAAGTAAAATACATAAAAAAGTAAAATAAAAGAAAAGAAAAATAAAAAAGAAAATGACAGAGACGGTAGTAAGAAAACTTAAAGTTGAAAGATTAAGTAATTAATTAAATTTTTCCAATGTCTTACAAATAGTAAAGAATTGAACAGGCCTCAAATTCTGGTATCTCTGACCCTAAATAGAAAGATTGAAGCCAGAGAGTGGGTGGCCCTATGAAAGATATGAGACCTGGGAATCAGGATAACTGAAAGGATCAGGTTTGTCTTAGAACCTCCTGCCTTCTTTATGCCCCACCCATGTTTACTCTGTAATGGCCTGTATGTATCACCTTATCTCACAACCAGATTAAGAAAATTCTTCATGTTTGTAATGCTAGGGACCCAAGAATCACTTCTGATAATCCTTTTAAAAATGCAGTATAGAAAATATTGGTGACAAATAAATGCAATGGAAAAAATGTCTTGGTTCAAATGACAGGATGATTTTATAACTGTTCAAGTTTTCTGCAAAGCATTGGGGCTCAAAGTAGGTGAACACACACAATTATGAATATGCACATATACACATATGTGTTTATGTAAGTTAGCTTCAGATTGATTGAACCGTTAAATATTTCAGTACATTTTGGGGAGAGTTTTACTTATACGGAAACAAACCATATATTAATCTATTTAGATGGACTTAGAAAGATGTTTAAAATAAACTAACACAGTACATAATTTATCCTCAAACCCCCGTTGCCTGATGCAGTGCCTGGCAAATATTACAGCTTCGGTAAATGTTTGCTGAACTGAATCGAGGGTGCTAAACTGACATTTCTTCCTTCAGTTTACAAAGTCTGAATCAAGGGCTCCTCACTATTTAAAAGGTATGTCCTAATACTCAATTTCCATTGAGCAATTTACATTTAACTGCCAAACTAATCGATGCTGTGAAGTTGCCTAAGGATTTAAGATTCCTTCGCTGGAGGATTATTAGTGTCGTATTTTTCATTCTATTTGTCTTTAAGAAACAAAATGATGGGGAGTTTCAACAAACAAATGCCTTTCTATACTCACCTGAGGATACAATCTAGAATGAATGTTTAATTTATTTCCAACCAGAGTCCTGTCAGTGCATGGTATTTCCAAGGAGCATTGGATTGATTTATATTGTAGTTTACAGAGGTGTTAAGTGATCCTGTAGCATTCACATATAAAATCAAATATCTTTTTCTTTGGAGCTGAGGTTTATAAGCACTGTTTCTGAAAACACTGTTATGCTGTACCTCATAGTTCTCTCCCCTCCTCCTTTGTGTAAAGACGACTTATTGCAACTACAGCTAAAGTTTCAAAACCAATAACCATCTGTGACTCTGAGAGACTTCCATCCCAATTGCCAGAGCAGAGGCTGCGTGTGTGGTTGATGGCTAGCACTTCACAGCTCTGCTATGTGATATATGAATGTGTCATATATGTCATTTATAGCATGTCTGGCACCGTCCCTGTTTACATTCATCCCTCAGCTCACTCCAGAATGCTTGCTTAGGTGTTACACTGTCCTCTCCAGTTCAAATACATCGACTGCAATGCTCCTGTGTTGTAGCACATAATGCTTAAGGGCTGGAAGAGTGGATTTGTTATGAGCAGGTGTTGATCATTCTGGCTTGTCATTTGATGTTGAATTTGCTGTAGATATGATTCTGAGTCAAAAAATAAAAGGCAATAAGTCACATAGAATGCCTCTGACAAGTCCTGAATGTACACCTTTTGGCACACAGACCTATGTTAGTTTCTCAGGTATGGAAATACAAAGATATTGTGAATATTATTCAAGCTTAGGAGGACGATTTGAATGTGAGTGACTGCTTGGGAGAAAGAATCAGGCTTTTTATGTCTGAGTGACTGGAGAGTTCTAGGGAGTAAATTTAGCTTATTGTTTAGCTAATTGTGTTGCCTTCAATTAGAGAATACCTTTCATTTTAGCCTCTGAATAAGGATGTGTAGGATCTTTCCAGCCTTATCAGCTTTGTCCTCTCATCGTCACTGAATCACAGAGATGGAATAATATTTAGATTTATAATGTACCATTAAGACAAAAGTTTTATCATCCAGAATTTCGATTTAGTCTAGAAAGTGATGTCTAACTCTGAACTATGGCCAACTTGCCAAAGAGTAGGCAGTATCTCTGGTTCTAGTTTTGTGATGTTTTATCAACTGGCACCAAATTCTATTTCTATGATTGAGGTTAAGTCAATGGAAATATAAGAATATTAAATAGCTTCTAAGGAAAAAGTTTTATATTGTCATCTGTATAATTAGTGTATAAACTGTATGAGGATGTAAGAAACAAAAGAGCAAACTGTGATTTTGTCATCAATTATTATCATTAATTATTTGTCATTATCATTTTACTATAAGACTATATGTTGACATTAAAAGTAATATTCAGTGAAATCAATGCTTTATTGATTGATAGAAAATACCTAATAATTCAAAATTCAAAATAGGGCTTTAGTTTACATAGCTTGAGAATGAAGGATACACAGTCTTTAAAAGCAGATAGTTTACTTGATGTCTTTTGTATTATATTGACTTGTTAAACTTCAGCTCATACGAAAGAGCTATAATTTGTTCATATTCTGAATTAAGTTATTTTGATATGATATAGTATTCATAGTTTTGCATGCACAACCATAAAGTTTGATGTTTTAATTTTTCAGGCAAATTAGTAATAAATAAAACGCAACTATATTTGAAACAATAAAATGTGGCATTTATGTCATTAAAATGTATTGCCTTCCTAATTAAGAATGCATCATACATGGTTCCTTTGCAAACAGGGTTTTTAGTTGTATTATAGTATGCTTTATCTGTAACTTTGTTTTCATTTTCAAAGAATAACAGAGTATAATTTTTTGTGTACCAAGTGAAGGAAAAGTGAATTAAATTATACCTTTATGAAAATGTCTTCATAGTATATTTCAAGATCATACATGCAAATATGTTAAAATAAGAAATAAAAGATATAGATGGATTAACTCACTAAATAAATTTTCACTGGCAACTTATTTTTAAAAGATCTATGAAATTAACTGTTTTATATCCCAGAATCTATAGATATAAATCTTTGTTCAAAAAGAGTATCAGGTGGCTAACATATATCAGGATCCAAAAACTTATTTAGGGTCACCTTACAAATCCCAAAGTAATATGTCTGCCAATAGAGATTCTATTCTCGAGGTACCTCAGGATTTCCTGTCAAATAGCAGGAATAATGTGAAGATCAAAGTAAATTATTGTTAATTTTTTTTAGCATTTAATGAAGATGGTTGCACTAGCAAAGGTCTGGAAATAATAGTGACATAAGCAAGTTGCAAATTCATTTCTTCTCTCCCATCACATTTCAAGTTTAAGCAATCTGTGCTGTTGGGGTAGCTCTGTGGTATCAGGGACCCAGGCTCTCCTATTCTGTGGCTCAGTCATCCTCAACATAGAATTTTCATCTTGTAATTCTAAGATTGCTCTTCCAGTTACCATCCATCTATATTCCAGATAGCTTTGAAGATAGAATAGAGGTCATTGCACTTTCCTTTGAAGACTGGACTTACAAATTACAAATTTGTTCTTGCAGAAGTTGAATTTTATAAATATTTCAAAACATAAAAATAAAAAGACAAATTACAAATTTCCTTCTGCTCATATGCCACTGGCCAGGACTTAGTTATATCCCCATGCCTAATTGCAAGGGAGACCAAGAAATGCAGTCTTTAGATGGTCAGCCAACTGCTCAGCTAAAATGCTGGGATTTTATTTTTAAAGGAGGAGAAGAATGGATATTGATGAGACAATAGGACTTTTTGCCATGTAATTCAGACAATTATTAATAATCACGGTAATTTATTGTAGTCTGTTGAATAACCTTGAAAGACACTCCTGGGCTGTCCTGTGTCTATTCTTAAATATCTATCTAGAGTGTTTTTCTTTAGTTCTGCTTTACATGGCTGACTCCTGCTCGCATTTTAGAATTTCTCTAAGGTAATATGCCCCTAAGAAGCTTTCACTGATACCCAAGACAGTTTAGGTAATCATCCACTGTCCTTCCACATTAGCTCGTGCATGTGCATTTGGTGGCAGTTATAATCACATATTTTAATTACCTCCTCCATATCTCTGCTTTTCTCCAATCTAAAACCCTTCAGAGAAGGACTGTTTTCTTCTTTATATTCCTATACTAAGATCTTATATATCAAAGGTACATGTATACATTTAAATGATTCAATTGATAAGTAAATAATTATGGTTGTTTTTAGGTATTCCAGACTATTCAGTTAAGTGCAGGGAGATCCCAGGCACAGAAGTGCACCTGCCAAAAGCTTTTAGTTCCCAGCCCAAGTGCTAGTATCCTCTCATTGGTGAACATGTTTTGTTCTTGTCATTTGTTATGGGACATGCTATATAGTCTTCAGAAACGCAGCAAATCACACTGCCACTTGTGTACCTATGCAACAATCTTGCATGTTCTTCACATGTACCCCAAAACCTAAAACGCAATAAAATAAATAAATGGAAAAAAAATCAAAGGCAAACATTGTGTGATTTCAGTGACTGAGTAGAGGTTTGCAGCTGTGCCAATTTTGCATGGCTGACCTCCACTAGGTGCGATTCACAGGGACTATAAATTCCTATGGTGAGAGCTTGCACAAATATAGAGGCCATAATCAATTAAGCATGTTAAACATTCTTATACAGTAAATACATTCTTATAAATTGAAAATAATTAGGTTTTTAAAAATACTGTGAGATATTAAATATAACATTCCAGAAATAAAGTATCTCAGATAATTATTGTAATTTGCAACATTGCCTTGAAAATTTACTTAATGTGTTGTTTATTATTTATGAGGAAGTATGTAGAGACAAGATGTAAAGATAAATGAAAGAGAAAGAACACTTAATGCAACAATTTGTGTGTACAAAAAAACTAGGTCTAAGTTGGTTTGTGAAAACACAAGTTGATGCACAGCAGCTAAAAATCTAATCACTGGCTCATGCCTGTAATCCCAGCACTTTGGAAGGCCAAGGCAGGTGGATCACCTAAGGTCAGCAGTTTAAGACCAGCCTGGACAACATGGTTAAACCCCATCTCTACTAAAAATACAAAAAACAGCTGCACATGCTGGTGGCACCTGTAATCCCAGCTCCTCAGGTGGTTGAGGCAAGAGAATTGCTTGGGGAGGTGGAGGTTGTAGTGAGTTGAGATCGCCCTACTGCACTCCAGCCTGAGCAAGAGTACGTCTCAAAAAAAAAAAAAATCTAATAACATTATATTTATATATGACTAATGGATCCCTGAAGAGTATTTTAGTCACTTCATCTTATTTTACTATTAATCCAATCTAGTTTTTTTTCTTCCTCTAGCTGTGGTTTGCAAAATTTTTATTAGCATTTAGATTGAATATACATATATAGATAATAGAATGTCAGTCTGTTTATAGTTGGGTAGATTTAACATGATTATTTTGAAACTGAAAATCATGTTTTTCAATAAGTTCTTTTCAAAGATTATTAAATTAAAAGTATTTGTAATTCTCAAAATGAGATATTTTCCTCTATATCAGTTTTAAACAAATTGTCAAATTGGTCATAACTTTGGGTTGACATTTTTACAGTCACCAAGTATAGTGCTTAGCATATAGGTCCTCAATAAATGGTAATTTTTATTTTTAGTTGTTACATTTGTTAGATTAATGTATACCAAAATTCACACATTAGAAAAGTAAATGTTCTAGAACAAGTGTGTCCTGTAGAACTTCCTGCAATTACAAAATGTTCTATAGTCCTGTACTGTCAAATACATCAACCATTACGACCTGTGGCTACTGAGCACTTAAATGTGACTTGTGCAACCAAAATAATTCAATTTTCAGTTTAATTTAACTAATTTTAATTTAATTTAGTTGCCACATTCGGCTAGTGGCTAGCATTGGACCATGCAAGTCAAAAAGATTACGTTAACAGTCTTTACAAGTTATTTAATTGGATTTAGCACAGGAATTCAACATTTTTCCTGCATTCTTAAAAGCATTAGGGAGTCTAAAAATTAATTTGAATTTGTGCTTGGAAGATTATGTGATTTGATTTTGTAATCTATGGTATTGTGTAAAAAGAAACAATCGCTCAGTGATTTTCTATTCAGTTTTAAAAGCTACTCTACAATTTCTGCTATTTTAAAATTCTAGTCATAATGGACATTATAAAATAAAAATGTTACGGATGCATATTTTGAAAATTAATATGTTATGCTATTAAACTCTGATTTGGACTAAAATTCATTATTTATCAAGCTCATACCGCTATTCTGAAATCTCAGGATTTTGAGTAGAAAAAGAAAACTTAGGAAAAGACTTCAAGATAAGCTAAGACTTCAAGAAAACAATCATGATATTGGTTTATAAAATACTGTACTTAAATGAAACAACTTAGTTGTTAATGGGGGAAAATGTTCTTACAGTATCTCACTACTTAACACCTAGATAGTAAGTTATTTTTCACTAAGTGAAATGTCTTATTTTAGATAAATAGAAACATAAGGCAGATTAGATTCAAATCTAAAGCATTAAATGATTAGCAGATTGCACCTGGCAATGAACTCAGGTAGTATGTCTTATTGCTTTCTGTGTTAGAGGCACGATCAGATGAAAAGCAAATGAAGAAATGGGAAACTGTACATTAAGTGGCTGGTTTACATAAAAAAAAAAAATAGCCATCTGCAATCAGTTACAGTTGACTGCAACAAAAATTAGTTTCCAGGGATCAAAGGAAATGAATGGCTGACCAGGGCAACCAGAATGTCCCACAGTGTTTTAAATATTTGTTGCGGAGCCACTTTGCCCCAAACAATCTGAATCCGGGCATATTTCCACAGAAATAGCTCATCAGTAATTAATTTGGCATGTCATTTTGCCTAAAATTAGTAATTCATATTAGTCTATGGGTATTATATTGAACTGTTTTCACCAAAGAATTCAATCTCCCTCCCTTCAAAAACATCATAAAACAGCTATTTTACATTTTGTTTTGAACTTGGGTCATATATTAAAAAGAAAAAAGGAAAGACCAAAAAACATTGAAATCTCATGAGGGAGACACCAAAGTGATATACTCAATTTATTTGAGGTTTTTTAAGATCATAGGTCATTGAAATTTCCTCTTCCACTTCTTGATATTATGAGTACTATAATATGAAGAGATCTTTCAGGCAGTCTCAAGAGTTTTAATGATCTATTAAGGCACACTTATGATACTTTCTTTTCGATGGTTCTCTCTCAAAGTTTAACAGATTGTAAATGGAACCCCTGGAAAATGGTGCATTCTTCAAGTACCATTTTCCTGATCTTTTGAAATTAATCTTTTGTCTAAGTGTGAACAATTTTAACAGCAAAAAGAAAATGGCTGCATTAGGTGATCTTAATCACCCAGTGTGATAAATACCTCATCTTGTCCCATCTTTCCTATGTTTTACCAAAATCACTACATAAGTACTATGTATCTTTTACAGACTTTAGTTTTAAGGAATATAACATTTTATTTAGTTAAGTTATCTGAAGTTAAATTACTGTTTTTCTAGAAAGCATGCTCAACAAATTTGTCCATTCACATCTTGTTACATTTCCTCTCAAACTTATCTTTGGAGTCTACTTTTAGCAAAGGCTGAATTCAACCAAGTTTATTTCTGTAGTTTGTCTTCACTTTCCACCAAACCTAATTTTTGGGGAATTCTTTTCGTTTTTTAAGTTTAGTATTATTTTAGTTTTTCTTTTTTACCCTAAAGACATGAGATTGAGCACCAGCTGAAGGTCAATACTCACAACTTTCCTCATTCTAAGCGGTTGCCCCAAGTCCAGTCAACTTCTTGCAATCACTGGCTACTTCTACTATCCATTTCCTTGCCCTCTCCCTGCGTTTCCCAGTTCTGAAGTGGTATCCAGGCAAAGAAAAGCTGCCTAGAAGGAAGAGAAATATCAATAGTACTACTACCATGACCACCTCTGCTTCTGATATTGTTGCTGCTTTGTGACAAATATATGGCTTTTACTAGTAGCTGGACCAGGCAGCGAACTAAGTACTTAGCATGTTTTTATCTCACTGAAGTCTCACAGTAACCTTATAGACTCGTTATTATTCCCATTTTTTAGTTGAGGAAACTGGGGCTCAATGAGGGAAAATCACTTCTCAATTATATAACAATTAAGGAAGCAAGGATTTGAAATCAAGCCTGTTTAATTCTATATATGTGTAAATGTTTATACACATTTGTGTATGGTATGCATACTAATAACCTTATTCATCTTCATTCTGCATATAATGCAATGCTGTTTTATTCCTGTGTAAATCCTCTGATAAAAAAAAAAAATATGGCTGGGCTCAGTGGCTCACGCCTGTAATCCTAACACTTTGGAAGGCCTAGGTGGGTGAATCACAAGGTCAGGAGTTCGAAACCAGGCTGACCAACATGGTAAAACCCAGTATCTATGTCTCTAGTAAAAATACAAAAATTACCCCAGCATGGGGGTGTGCACCTATAATCCTAGCTACTCAGGAGGCTGAGGCAGGAGAATCTCTTGAACCCGGAAGGCAGAGGTTGCAGTGCGTCGACATCATGCCATTGCACTCCAGCCTGGGTGACAGAGCAAGACTCCATCTCAAAAAAAAAAAAAAAAAAAAAAAAAAATTTTGCATTTGGTGATGACATACCATTACTTTTTGTCACATTCTTCACAGAATGACAATAACACCACCTGTCTCCTTGCCCAGAAAATTCTTATGAATTGTTTCCCAGTCAAACACTGGGTCATTTCTCTCAAAACCAGGCTTACTTCTGTTGCTTAGTTTGTCGGGCAGTGGTACCCTTGCCAGCCCATTGCCTGACCTCTGTGCACTGCCCATCTCTGCCAGAACCCTATACTTCTTCTTTTCCTTGCCTTGTTTTCTCTGTCCCATAATTAGGCTGTGCTGTTTTTGGTTTGTTTGTTTGTTTTATCCTCTGTCCTTTAGACCTGCACACTCTGTTTCTTCCAAGGAGGTCAAATATTTTGTATTATATATTTTATACTAACAACCTCAGTATATTTGAAAATATCAGGAGCTGAATAAGTTGCCACCTAAAGTGTAAAGGATTGGCAAGCAGAGGGTAAGAAGGCACTCCACTTCTCCCATTAAAAAAGAGTGTCTTACCAAATACCACATATAAGTGGCAGCTAAAATCAGCTGCACATGGATATAAAGATGGAAACAGTAGACAGTGGAGACTCTAGGGGGGTGCGGGAGGGAGAGTAGGAATAGCTGGAAAGCTACCTATCAGGTACTATGTTCACTATTTGGGTGACAGGATCCTTAGAATCCCAAACCTCAGCATCATGGTATATACTTATGTAGCAAATCTGCACGTGCACCCATGAATCTAAAATGTAAAAAAAAAATGATCACAGTTTGGTATGGGTAAAACACTATTTGTACATGTGCTACTAATAAATGTGTAATTACTCAGTACATTTATATAACATAAAATTAAAAATATATATTTCTTTATATTTGGAAACACACATGCATAAAGTATGTGTGTTGTAAGCCATTACTGAAAAGAAAGAATAAAAATATTAAATAAAATTTAAAAAACAAAAATTACAATTGTACAAAATATATATGTAAATATATTTTACATATATATTTTGTAAATGTCCACAATTGGTAGTGTTAAGTAACAATTAATTGTAAGTGTTTTAATGGTAATGTGTTTACATTTTTTAAAGTCTTTCATTTAGGAATGTACACTGCAAGTAATTTTGTGGAAAAGAGACAAGGATAGATATAAATGAAAGAAAACAGCACTGGCCATGAGTGATTATTATTCATGTTAGGTGATGGATACACAGAGTTCAGGGTTCATTACTATTCTTTCTACCTTTATAAATGCTTGGAATCTTTGGTAATTTAAAAGTCTCTTTAAAGAGAAGTACATAGTATGTTTCTTTTTGATTCAACCTTTTATGTAATGAAATCCTTTTTGAAACAATGCCCCAACTTGTTCTTCCAGCCCTGTCAGATGAGCACTTTCTACTCTATAGTGGGGGGACAATGCACAGTGTTAGGAATTGTTGTCAATTCCCTTGATGAAGGTCCAAAAGTCATTTCAGTAAAACCCCTGAGAATCCTGTTGAGTGATTTCTAACATGTTAGGAGCCTGGAAATATTTGCCACACCTCAAACTCATTTATCTGTGAAGTTTTACTTCTGTAATTTATCATTGTCATTTACTTCCTTTTACATTTGCTCCTAAAAAATGATGTTGGTAGTGATGATAATATATGACTTGTTACATGCAATTTAGAAATTTTGACTTAACAGTCACAACAGCTCTATGAGGCAGACACTATCATGATATTCATTCTGCAGATGAAGAAACTGTAGTGTGGACAGGTGACTTGGGTGGACCACACAGCCCACAAGTAACAGAGCTGGGATTTGAATCCACAGTCACATGGCTTCAACCGAATGACCCTCCTAGATACTTTCTCAATAATAGAGGGCCAGGCAAAGGACAACAGCTCACACTTGTAATCCCGGCACTCTGGGAGGCTGAGGCAGGAGGATCGCTTGAGGCCAGCAGTTTGAGGCCAGTCTGGGCAATGTAGAGAAACCCATGTACATACATATACATAGCCATGCACTGTGGCCCACCTGTCGTCCCAGCTACTCAGGAGGCTGAGATGGGAGGATCACTTGAGCCCAGGAGATGGAGGCTGCAGGGACCTATGATCGTGCCACTGCACTCCAGCCTGGGTGACTGAGAGACACCTTGTCTCTAAAATAAATAAAACTAATAATACTAGGTTAATTTATTAACTTTCCAAACTATGTTTATATTACCAAATTCCTCTTTAAACAACGAGGCAAAGTCAACACCCCACGCTTTTGCTTTCCCTCCTCCGGAGCATCTGCCTTTTTTAAGCGGGTACCCCTCCACGGGACCTCCCCGAGACTGAGTTTCTCGCAGTGTGAGATGCTCTTCACTGATCCTGCGGAGCCTCTGATCTCTGCCTTCTGCAGGAGGCAGGTGGGCAGAGCAAAATTCAAAGATGCAAGCACTGATCTTCCACACACCAGCTGACTCATTTGAATGGCTCTCTGCTCCTGGCTGGACCCACGTGTTTCTTGTTCCCGGATCAGACCAAGAGATCTGAGGCACTGCGGGAGGGGCTCGACAATGCCGGACCCCATGAGCCCTGCTTCTACTCTAAGAAGTTTCTGCAGTTGCAGTACTATCCCCGATGGTCCTGGAACTTGCAAGGGAAGCTTTTACAACATTAACTTCTCATGCCTAACTCTACTGCAGCTGGCACGGGATCAGTATGACACGGGAAGTTGGTTTAGTTAATGTGTTAAACAGCTAGTAGCCTCTTTTAACTTGTAACTCGTTAAGGCACTAAGAACTTTTTCACTTTTCAACATATTAATATGTGACATGCCTGATACCATTTTATGAGGCTGCAGGTTGAAATTAACCATGAACATAAGTGATGTATACTGGATAATAAGCTACGTGCTGAGAAACAAAACTCAAATGGGTCTTTACAATTTAGAATGCATATTGTAGGAAGTACATGTTGGATTACAACCGTTTACCAAGTGAAACTTTTAGAAATAAGGCAAGGTAGAAAGAATTAAGGGATAGATTTCAATCTATTGACAATGACAGCTAAATGAAATCTTGCTTTGCATAACTGAAAAGTCAATTTTTGCTCTTGATTAAACATCATCAGGCCATTCAACATTTTTTTTTTTTCTGAACACACTCAAGTGCCTAGTATCTAAAAGAAACTGTGCTGCTGCTTACATACACCTCTCCCTCCAGGGCTTTATAGTATAAAAGAAAACGTGAAAGTGATTATTATAGATACCAGCAATAATATAAGAGTATGATGAAATATTTTGGAACAATGTCTGCAAGAGTTGAGATGAAGATTACAGGTTGGGAATGTGGATCTACATTTACATTCAGCCAGTATGTTTTATTTGCATTCTATAAAAGGAAATCATGATATTAATGATAAGGAAGCAACTGTTAAGTCTTGGAAAGCTAGTATGTATTAGTGTCTACACAATTTTAAGACTATCACATATTAATCAAACCCTCATTGTGTTCAGTATATGTCCTTATCCTGAAAAGTTTGGAGTTGTAAGTTTTATATTTTTCTACAGTGATTGTTTCTCCGGCTAGTCCCCAGGAGGTTAGAAGAACTGGTGGAAAGCAGATTAAAGCCCTTTTCTTTTCTTTTCTTTTTTTTTTTTTTTTTTTTTGATAATAGGATATGTGTTTGAAATCAACCATTGGAATATATCTATATCTATATATTCGACCGGATAATTTGCTTCTCAACATCTGGTACAACCAGCTCTCTCCCTTTACCCCTCCTCCACACTGATTGACTAATTCTTTTGCCTTTATATAAAAGCCCATATGAGTCAGATTTTCCCCTGTGAATTTCATTTGCTGGTAATGTCAAGTACAAATCCTTAGTAGACCACAGTGATGCACTGTGTAACCCTCTTTAATCACCTAATTGTTTTGCCAGGAGAAACAGCTCTAGTAGGAAGAATGAAATTCCTTTAGTGATTACAAAAGTATTCTCTAGGCTTCTAGATTAAGAAACATCGGAGAAATAAAGACTCTAAACTCCTTCAGAGTACCAATTTATTATTGGATCTTAACCCCTTTATTATTCTTGTTTTGCAAAAGAATCTTTATCTTCCTGAACTGTGTGTGATTAATTATCACATAATACATTAAGATAGCACTTTTTCCCCTGAGTAAGCTATATTTCAGAGTGGTTTTGTGATGTATAGATAAGCTTATCTTGACATACGGAATGATTTAGAGACAGAGACAGCAGAGCTTCTCAGGAAAAATGCTCTCCGTGGTGTAGCACTGAGCTTACCAAAATTTGTCAGGAGACATAACTAAGGCTACCTTCAAACTCTATATTTCTTTGCCATTTTCAAGCTGTATTAGAAAAGATTTTATTTTTGCAGTCCTTGGTGTAATTTTTTCTGGATTTTAATACCTTAGGTGCTTTCCTAAGACCTGAGCCATGAAGTGCTCTGCCAGTGAGGTAGAAATAAGCACTATTTCAGTTGCATAAAAATTGCCCAATGGTGGGTGCAAAAAAAAAGGGCAGTGATTCTAGCTTTATTTAACTTATTTACTAGTAATATAAAGAAATAAATCAGATATATGAGGCTTTTCTAAGGATAGTTTAAATCAAGGACGAAGATGTGCCCAAGATCTAAAGTGGTTAGCATAATGAACTTGAAACCAATTTTTATCTTAGAAAAGGCAAAATGACAGAACCGAGGGAAGTCATGAGAAATACAGTGGCTGTGAGACCTTGAATATGCCAATGCTACAAAAGAAGTAGGTGATGGTAAATTGCTATTATGGTAGTAAAAAGTGATATGATGGGAATATGTTCTGACTCAGCAATTCTTTGTCCCAGGCTTGTGGACTGTGTATCGCTAGCAGAGAAATGTCCTGTCCAGGAGCCCTTGTGTGAACTCAGTGTTGTCCCTTCTCCAACAGGGCTCTCCCTCCCCACAACCATCACCACTTAATGAGGCACAAGCTACTCCTTTGGGGATGCTCCCACCTGTGTTGGGTCCCAGGCTTTTCCTGCCACCCCTTGTTGATTCATCGTTAAAAGGCTTTGGTAACTTAGACAAGCCACCAGTGGCTGTCAAAAATGTACAACATTTAAATTCACTCAAAGTGTGGAGAGAATTGCTGGTCCCAATAGACCCTTTTGCTAATATCAGGGTACAGGTGGAGTAATTACTATTACTCGCTGAAAACACCAGAGTAGAAAGAAAAAGGAAGATGGAGAGCTTGCCTTAGTAATGATGATCAGAAAGAGGGTAAAGGCATTCAGAGAGCTGTGAAGATAACTAGAAGGCCTTGGAAGAAGCTCCATTAACCTGGTGTGTTCTGGAATTGCTCTGCAGACTTCAGGATCAGGCCCTCTGGTAGGCATGACATTTCATTGTTTCCTTCTGAACACACCAATTTAATATGAGAAAAATAAAATGCCTACTGGCTTCTGCAAATTTCTGGACATAAGTGTGAGTCATTTGACCTAGATATACACCCAGGTAAAAACCTTCACAATCTTTGTTTTTATGCTGATAACTTGAATACAGTGTGGATAATTAGGAGTGTTGGGAGAATAAATACTTGAGGATTTTTTTAAAAATGTGCTTAGGCTTTCTTATTTATAGTACACCATAGACAATAACAGATAGTTTTATATGCTCAGAGAAAAACTCCACATGGTCTTATATGGAAAATGAATGACAATACCACTTACATTCCCAGTATAACTGAATTTTAAAAAATGATTTCCATGCCTGATGTACAAATCTGTATTTACCTCCATGTTCTATGAAATATATCTGTACTTGAAACTTGCTCAGATGTCTCCTAAGGAAGATGTTCTCAAGGCAAGTTAAGCAGTGAGGATTATCAATGCCCTATAAGCACTGAAAATATTTTTAAAGTATTTTTGATAATTTAAAATCATCAAAAAATATTTTTCCTATTGAAATGTAACTTTCTTGGTTTTGTTGTTTATAAATGGTTATAAAACAGTAAAAGTATTGATGGAAAACCAATACTTGAAATGATAGCCAACAGGTAATATTAGATAACTTTTTTATCTTAGTTAAAACACAGTTGTTACAGGAAAGGGGTCCCAATCCAGACCCCAAGAGAAGGTTCGTGAATCTCATGCGATAAATAATTCAGGGTAAGTCCACAGAGTAAAGTGAAAGCAAGTTTATTAGGAAAGTAAAGGAATAAAAGAATGGCTACTCCCTAGACAGAGCAGCCCCAAGGGCTTCTGGTTGCCCATATTTATGATTATTTTTTGACGACATGCTAAACAAGGTGTGGGTTATTCATGTCTTCTTTTTTTAGAGCATATAGGGTAACACCCTGATCTTGCCATGGCATTTGTAAATGGTCATGGCGCTGGTGGGAGTACAGCAATTAGGACAACCAGAGGTCACTCTCGTTGCCATCTTGGTTTTGGTGGGTTTTGGCCAGCTCCTTTACTGCAACTTGTTTTATCAGCAAGGTCTCCATGACCTGTATCTTGTGCTGACTTCCTATATCATCCTGTGACTTGGAACGCCTTGACCATCTGGAAATGCAGCCCAGAAGGTCTCAGGATCATTTTACCCAGCCCCTATTCAAGATGGAGTTGCTCTGGTTCAAATGCCTCTGACACAATCATGCTTAGCCCATCAATTCTTCAAGCCATCAAACTGACTTTCCTTTCCTAAGGTTCTCGTGTCCACCCAAATTTCCAAAGTGCATGTCCAGCTCAAAGGGTCAGTCCTATTTTTCATCATTTGGAAAACATGTACTGCTGAGTGAATCTGCTGACAGCACCCGCCCTGGGGGTCTCGAACAGTCACCTGATACCATGGCACTGAGCCTGGAGTGCCAATCTTGCAGGACCAGTGACACAGCTTTCACAGAAACACATTCAAATCTACCTCCCTGTGGCACACCCAGAGTGACAAAGGCATTGCTAGAGGGGGTACATGATGTTTCTAGAAGTGGTTCTCTTCAGACACATTTTCTGTCTGCATAATGATCTGTGGTCACTGGTCACTGGTCTGGGAAACCTGAGATCCTTCTTTCTATCTTTTTCTTTTCTTTTATATTCTCATAAACTCTGCTTGTCTTACTAACAGTTCTCTTCTGTCAAGACCAATGGAGGACACAAGGCTTAAGCATTTTGAATTCAAAGAGACAGGGGTTGGTTTATGATGCTTTCCTCCCTGAAGACTGATGCCCAGGCAAATTTAACTCCAGCCTCTTCTTTAAGACAAAAGCAAAACTTCCAGAGAGAAAAGAATGTGCAACCACAAACAGCCTCATCTGTCTATACAGTTGGGTTCCTGGCGTGGGTCAGACCCAAAAGAAAAAAGAAAAAGAAGATTATAATTGCTTCACAGTCACTTCACGTCTACATAACTAAAGGAGACAGTCTGACGGTTGTTCCATAAACAAAGGAAGTTTTGCTTCAAAGTGACTTGCAGCTTTGAAGAAACAATGTTCTGAGCAAGGAGCAGAAGGGACCCGTGGTGACATTATGGAATTGTTTAGTTACCATTTGTGAAGTACCAGCTGTGTATTTTATATCTCTGCAGTTATTTGCCCTCAATATTCCAACCAATCCAACATTATGAAATATTGAGAGAATTGGGTCTCAAATAGAGTATGTAAAATACAAATGATGGTACTGAAATCAATCATTAACTTCAATAACTTGTCCAAAGCCAAATCTGGGACTTGAAAAGCTACTATTATCTTTAGCCTATGCTTCATCCAGTACATGTTGAGTATAGTTTAATGAATTTTTTTTAAGCTACTTCATTGCACAATGAATCCCATGCCAGTTTATCCAAAATTATTAGTAAGAAAATCAGGTGACAGAAATTAGAATGCAGGTGAGATAGTGATAATGTCAGCATTTTTTGAGGTTTTTGATCTTAAGCAAGTAACAAGCTTTCTAAGTCCATGTTGTCTCCTCTGTAAAGTGGGGTTGATAACCTGTAACCCTGGTATAAATCTTATATATGAAAATATGATAAAGTACCAGACCACTAAAAAGGATGGATAGAGTGATTATGAGATGCTGTCAAGCTATATAATTTCATTTGTAACTTAGCCAAAAATAAAACAGCAAATAAACTGGGAGAAGAAGTGTAAATAACATCCTGTTAAGAAATACCCCATTGCTGAGGTGACACTGAACATTTTTCCAAAGGCAGGTGCTGTAATCCAGGTCACAGGTAAGAGATGACTGCTGAAGGCAACAAGCTTTTCCTCATGCCTTTCAAAGCCCAACTAGGATATGCCCCTATATTTTATTCTTCTATAGATTTTTGCACTTTTGAAGTTAATGTTACTTGCCCAGCCTGCTTTTCCTGTAGGTCTGTGCAGTGGATGGCTGTGTCTGTCTTGTTTACAGTTTTATTGCAAATGCCTAGCATGCTGCCTGACAAATTGCAAGTGCTCAATAAATATTTCATGAATAAATGATTGTTGAATAAATTAAGAGATACATAATATCATTGCAATAGAGAAAAAAAGCTAATTTTTCAAGTTCATTACCCTGCCAGAAGACTGTCATTGTGTCCTTCCTAATATTGAGCAGATCCTTTTGTAGAAAATTCAAAATTTGTTACAAAATGCAAATAAAGATGATAACTAGTTATTGATGATTAAAATAAAGCATAAAATTTGATGTTGAACACTTTAGAGGAGTTCAAATAATTTTATACAATGCAAGGGAATAATATAACACTCAAGCAGCTAATGCCAAGTCTGCCAAGTCGTACTGGGAGTGAAAATCACAAGTCTCAGTCTACAGAAAACATGGTATATGTGCCACCATTTGGTGAGATTATGGAGCTGCATATAATTATTGCTAATTTTCACATCTGTCTATTATAGGGAAGATCCTTGCATAATGTAATAATTTATATTATTTAAAATTGAAAATAATGCTTATGGTTTTTAGAGCATGGCTAAGACTATGTATAGAACCATAAAATATAAACCCATGGGTTTAAAATGTTGCAAGAGTCACATTTTTAATTTGAAGACACTTAAGCAGTTGTGAAATAAGTTGAAAAAAATATTTTTGCTTACCTGACCACTAATCATTGTTGTGCATGTTCAAATTCTAACCAGCATAAACAGGGCCAAACAGATTCAGAACTGTGTGATATCATTTACCGTTCAAGTTGACGGAACCCAAAAGGTTACAGTTTCTTTGGTGTATGAGGCTTGACCTTACACAATGAGACTGACTTTTCTTATGTGGGTTCTAAATTGACTCTGATGCCTGTTCCCAAAGAGGAGCCCCAGAAATGATTTGAACAGAGACAACATCCCAGGAATAAGGATTTTCTAATGAGGGGACACCATTGTTGGTATAGAAGCTCTAGGTTACCTCAAAATCAGTTCTAGGAAGAGAGGGCCTCGCTAGCAATCATTCTGTGGTAAAATCCCCAGTTCTGCCTGACTCTCCCATAAGGCTTTTCTTTTTCTTTCTTTCTTTTTTTTTTTTTTTTGTTTTGTTTTTTTTTTGTTTGTTTGTTTTTTGGAGCCAGAGTCTTGCTCTGACACCCAGCCTGGAGTGCTGAGGCAGGATCTCGGCTCATTGCAACCTCTCCCTCCCAGGTTCAAGTGACTCTCCTGCCTCAACCTTCTGAGTATCTGGAATTGTACATGCCCACCACCATGCCCAGCTAATGTATTTTTAATATTTTTTTGTATTTTTGTATTTTTTATTTTTAAGGATTCGTCACGTTGGCCAGGCTGGTCTCCGACTCCTGACCTCAGGTGATCCACCTACCTTAGCCTCCCAAAGGGCTAGAGGGGTTACGGGCATGAGCCACCACACAGTAAGGCTTTTCTTGCTAGGCGTCCTGCTCTCCTAGAGATGCATTTAGACCTCTCTGTGGAATAAGATAGTGCCCTCCTCAGATAGGATCCCTGAAAAACCAAGCAGTAACAGCTACAGGTGACTAAAATAAAAAGGCGTTTTGGGTAAAACTTTAATTCTGCCTACTTATTGGTCCTTCTGTCGGGTTTCTCTGCCACTTGTTGATTTTGCACACAGTTATTTCCAGTCCTGAGTAAGAGCAAATTTAGAAAAGTATACATTCTGATAAATTTCAGAGTGTTTTTTTTTCAGGTAATTTTTGTTTGTTTCCTGATTTTCTAATTCACACTTTTTTAAAAAGGCCAGTTGGGTGGTAGCTCACACCTGTCATATCGGCACTTCCAGAGGCTGAGACAGGAGGATATAAATAAATAAATAAATAAATAAATAAATAAATAAATAACTAGCTGTGTGTGGTAGCATGTGCTTGTCATTTCATCTACTCAAGAGGCCAAGACAGGAGGATTGCTTGAGGCCAGGAGTTCGAGACCAGCCTGGATAACATAGGGAGACTCAAAATTAAATTTTGTCTCTCCAAAAAAATTTTTTAAAACTTAGCTGGAGTGGTGATATGTCCCAGTCTAGCTGCTTAGGAGGCTGAGGTGGGAGGATCCCATGAGCCTGACAGGTGGAGACTGCAGGAGCCATGATTGCTGCATTGCACTCCAGCCTGCACTTCAGCCTCCATGGCTATAGTCAGACCCTGTCTCAGTAAAAAAAAGAAAACAAAATAAAAGGAAAAGCTCTGTGCTTAGCTTAGCATACACAGAATAAAATAAAAATAGAGCAGTACTAAAGTTCGGTTTTGATATATATGTTTCAAGGGAAAATTTATTTCTCTAAGATATTTAAAGCTTACATGGGTTGTTGCTGAAAAAGTTTGAGTTATAAGATATAATTCAGTTCTTCTGAATAAATAAATTCAATGTGTTATATTGATAGAATAAATAAGTTGCATGTTAACTAGAAATATTAGAATAGTACTGAACAGCAAATGGATTCTCTGGAGCTGTATACCAACTCTAGACAACCATTTGAATGTACTTTTAAGAACTATCATATAAAATGGTCAGAGTCCCCATCTATTTGACCTGTATGAAAACAAATAACTCCTCTGTGAATGAATAATCTACACCAATTTGGGGGCAAGATTCCTTAACTTTAGCTGTAAAATTCAGAATAATATCGTATATGCCATTCAGTTAATGATAAAATTTAAAATGTCATATAATTCAGGAAAAATAATCTATCCTATTATTAGAAGGCCATAGAGATAAGTGTTTGGTGAAGACAGATACTAAATCAAGTATTTTTAACTTAAGATTGACATATTTGTTAAAATAAAATTGTGATGTTACAGGCTTTATATGCAAGTAGTTTAATGAATTCCATTTGAGCATCATTGTTTCTAGAGAATATATAAAGCATATTGTAGTAGTTAAAGAACTTATGCAATTTCTGGAAATTAAAACAATAGTCTATGATTACTTTAAAAATTCAAAGTGATATATAGTTGTAGTGTTTTGCTTGATTCAAATAATATGATATCATTTTGTTATTTATAACATTGATTGATGTTGCTAAATAATCAGTAAGAATTCAAAAATTGAAATAATAGAGCTGTTTTGTTTCCACTTATGTGTGTTATTTGCAAAGTGCAGTTGCTTAGGGTGTTTCCTACCCAGGTTTCATGAGAACTTTGCCAACCATCTGCACTGTCTGATTCCATAAAAGTGACAGTCTAAGGCCTCTGAAGATTTCACCTTCACGGAAAGGTTCTATACAATTTCTTTGTTGGTGAATACTACACTTTAGCGTGAAAATGCCCTCATATGTAGTGAGTACAATTTTTCTAGTTACAAATGTTTGGTCAGTGATGGCATAGTATAGCAGTGAAGAAAATGAAACTGGAAGGGAAATAAAATAACTCTACAAAATGAAATAGTAGAATAAAAGTTAAATAAAAATAAAAGTAAGATTAGATTTCAAACTCCAAGTCATAGGAATTTTTATTAGAAACAAGATTTTTATTTGGATTTTAACCCCATCAAATACAACTATAGTAAATATAAACAAGATTTTAGAACCACTTTAGGAACTCTGTAATTTCTGATATAAATGTGTATTTTTAATTATTTTAAAACTTTTAAATTATTAGTTAAATTATGATTACTGCAAACACTTGATTATTTCAAGTAGTGAGGAAAAGGGCCCTGAACATATGTGTAAAATATATTATAAATTGTTATATATCTAGGTGCTGGTCACAGAGCTCAGATACATACACATTCTGTTTTCCTTAAATTAGTTTACTTTTGCTTTCTCACTTCAATATATATTAGGAGTACCAAACATTTTTTTTTGGCTGATTTTGCTTCTTTTGAAAGTAATCACCTGGATTAATAAATCACCCAAATGTATTCTTCATGCATTCCCTGTTGTTCTCCTTACAAAGAAATTCAAAGAATTAGCACAAATTGGTGTCATCATTTATTTTAGAGTGGATGGCTTTGAATGGTTACTTTTTTTCTATAGCCTACCATAAATTAATGACACTTGAAAATTTATTAGCTAAACATTGTAACAGTTTATTTATCATCAAATGTCAATTGGGAATGGGGGTGGGATCTGGTGTAGATTTGAAAACTCTTTCAGCACTTGAATGCTAAAAGCACTTTACACATTTTAAGTTATTTTTTACTAACTCATCTTCCTTTTTATGAGTATGAGATAGGAATGGAAGAAAACGTAGACACACACCATCTAGAGTTTATAAAGCTGAAAATGGACCTTCAAAAATTGATGTACTCATACAGATTTGAATAGTTTCCAGGTGTTACTGTGCCAACAACAGCATTTGGATTTATTTTGTTCTCTTCTTTTTTGAATTAAGTTTCAATATTACAGCTACACGGTGCTCAAAACATTGATGTGTACCTATCTTATCCACTGCCATTTGCTCCTTCAGACACAAGTTATAGCCAAACAAATCTCAAATCACTTGATAGCAGGCACCTGAAACTACACTTCTGTTTTATTTGCCCTTATTATTTTCTAAGGAGAAAAGCATAGACCCAGTAGAGCTGGCCATGATGTGAGGTTGCACTGACGGGCCAAATGGGGCTTGCCTTATGCCCTCAATGCTCTCCTTGTTTCTTCTGTGTACCCAATCTATGAAAATATTCAACTGTGGGACTTACTCCCATTCATATCCGAACAGAGAAAAGAGAGCAGCTCAGGACACAGATAGTTTGCCAATAGGGTCCTTTCTTCCTTTTTTCCGTGGCTGGCTCACAGGTTCGTCCAAGAGCAAATACTTTTTTTTCTTTTCATCTTACACTGTGCCATAAACCAGGCTGTAATTGTTACCAGCTAATAATATCACTGGATTGTTGTGTTTGGCCAACTGTCCTGTATTGCTGTGATGATAATATTGACCCTGTAGCCAAACAGCGCAAGAAAGAGGTAGGGAAAGGAACTTTTATGATTATGGAAACACAAATAAAAGTAATATTTCCTAACTATTAACTTTCCAAATATGGCATGCTGTTTTTTAGATATTATTTGTAACAATCTTCAGGTTATGTAACCACGGTCAGGTTTTTATATGAATAGTGAGGATTTAAGAAAAACCATTGGGATAATTCTAACCTAAAGCACAATTTCATATGAACTCAGGTATTCTAAAATGGTCAGAAAATTGATGCAATGTGGAACATATATTATAGCTTACACCATCTAGGGTTCAAGTTTTAAAACTCTTATGAGGTTTTCTCTTAAATTAAGCATGTATGAGTCAAATGAAGTATAAAATAGAAGTTATAATGTTCAAAAATATTAGGAACTTAGATATATTTAACAGGAATGTCTAGTAAATTATTGTAAAAAATATATTTTTGTTTGAATCCCCTCAAGAATTTCTGTTTCTTTTAGAGTGACATACACATATGAAATTCATCTTTTTTTGCATATAAACAACAGAAATTTATTTCTCTCACAAGGCTGAGCTGTGTAAGATTAAGGCATCAACAGATGTGGTGTCTAGGACTCACTTTCGGGTTCATGCATGCCACTTTCTTGCAGTATCTTCCCATGGTGAAAGAAAAAATAAGTGCTGTGGGGTCTCTTTTAAAAGTACACTAATCACATTATTCAAGGTTCTATCTTTGTGACTTAATCGCTTCCCAAAGGCCCCATCTCTTAATAGCATTTATTACCTTGGGATTTGGATTTCTTTTTTTTTTTAAAATTATTATTATACTTTAAGTCCTGGGATACATGTGCAGAACGTGCAGGTCTGTTACATAGGTACACATGTGCCATGGTGATTTGCTGCACCCATCAACCCGTCATCTACATTAGGTATTTCTCTTAGTGCTATCCCTCCCCTAAACCACCCCCCCCATCCTCCAACAGGCCCTGGTGTGTGATGTTCCCCTCCCTGTGTCTATGTGTTCTCATTGTTCAACTCCCAATTATGAGTGAGAACATGCAGTGTTTGGTTTTCTGTTGCTGAATTACTTTGCTGAGAATGATGGGTTTCAGCTTCATCCATGTTGCTGCAAAGTAAATGAAATCTTTTTTATGGCTGCATAGTATTCCATGGCATATATGTGCCACATTTTCTTTATCCAGTCTATCATTGATGGGCATTTGGGTTGGTTCCAAGTCTTTGCTATTGTGAACAGTGCCACAATAAACCTATGTGTGGATGTATTTAGAGTAAAATGATTTATGATCTTTTGGGCATATACCCAGTAACGGGATTGCTGGGTCAAATGGTATTTCTGGTTCTAGATCCTTAAGGAATCATCACACTGTCTTCCCCAATGGTTGAACTAATTTATACCCTCACCAACAGTGTAAAAGTTCCTATTTCTCCACATCCTCTCCAGCATATGGTGTTTCCTGACTTTTTAATGATGGCCATTCTAACTGGCATGAGATGGTATCTCATTGTGGTTTTGATTTGCATTTCTCTAATGACCAGTGATGATGAGCTTTTTTTCATGTTTGTTGGCTGCATAAATGTCTTCCTTTGAAAAGTCTCTGTTCGTATTCTTCACCACTTTTTGATGAGGTTGTTTTTTCTTATAAACTTATTTAAGTTTTTTGTAGATTCTGGATATTAGATATTAGCCCTTTGTCAGTTGGATAGATTGCAAATATTTTCTCCCATTCTGTAGGTTGCCTGTTCACTCTGATGATAGTTTCTTTCTTTCTTTTTATTTTTTTTTATTTTGAGACAGACTCTCACTCTGTTGCCAGGCTGGAGTGCAGTGGCACAATCTCAGCTCACTGCACCTTCCGCCTCCCAGGTTCAAGCAATTCTCCTGTCTCAGCCTCCCAAGTAGCTGGGACTACAGACAGGCAACACCACACCCAGCTAATTTTTTTGTATTTTCAGTAGAGAAGAGTCTCACTATGTTGACCATGATGGTCTTCATATCCTGACCTCATGATCTGCCCGCCTCAACCTCCCAAAATGCTGAGATTACAGGCATGAGCCACCATGCCTGGCTGATAATTCTTTATTTTGCTGAGCAGAAACTGTTTAGTTTAATTAGATCCTATATGTCAATTTGGCTTTTGTTGCAATTACTTTTGGTGTTTTAGTCATGAAGTCTTTGCCAATGCCTAGGTCCTGAATGCTGTTACCTAGGTTTTCTTCTAAGGTTTTTATTGTTTTAGGTCTTATGTTTAATCTTTAATCTATCTTGACTTAATTTTTGTAAAAGGTGTAAGGAAGGGGTTCAGTTGTAAGTTTTCTGCATGTGGCTATCCAGTTTTCCCAACACCATTTATGAAATAGGGAATCCTTTCTCCATTGCTTGTTTTTGTCGGGTTTGTTCAAAGATCAGATGATTGTAGATGTGTGGTGTTCTTTCTGAAGCTCTGTTCTATTCCATTGGTCTATATATCTGTTTTGGTACTAGTACCATGCTGTTTTGGTTACTGTAGCCTTGTAGTATAGTTTGAAATCAGATAGTATGATGCCTCCCGTTTTGTTCTTTTTGCTTATTATTGTCTTAGCTATATAGGCTCTTTTTGGTTCCATATGAAATTGATAGTAGTTTTTTTCTAATTCTATAAATAAAGTCAATAGTAGCTTGATAGGGATAGCATTAAATCTATAAATTACTTTGGGCATTATGGCCATTTTCATATTGATTCTTCCTATCCATGAACATGGAATGTTTTTTCATTTGTGTCCTCTCTTATTTCCTTGAGCAGTAGTTTGTAGCTATCCTTGAAGAGATCTTTCACACCCCTTGTAAGTTGCATACCTAGATATTTTATTCTGTTTGTAGCAATTGTTATTGGGAGTTCACTGATGATTTGGCTCTCTATTTGTCTATTATTGATATATAGAAATGCTTGTGATTTTTGCATATGAATTTTGTATCCTGAGACTTTGCTGAAGTTGCTTATCAGCTTAAACAGTTTTTGGGCTGAGAGGATTGGGCTTTGTAAATATAGAATCATGTCATTTGCAAACAGACACAATTTGACTTACTCTCTTCCTATTTGAATAGCCTTTACTTCTCTCTCTTGTGTGATTGTCCTGGCCAAAACTTTCAATACTCTGTTGAATAGGAGTGGTGAGAGAGGGCATCCTTGTCTTGTGTCGGTTTTCAAAGGGAATGCTTCCATTTTTGCCCATTCAGTATGATATTGGCATGGATTTGTCATAAATATTTATTATTTTAAGATACATTCCGTCAGTACCTAGTTTATTGAGAGTTTTTAGCATGAAGGGATGTTTAATTTTATTAAAGGCCTTTTCTGCATCTATTGATAATGAGGAGTTTTTTGTCATTGGTTCCGTTTATGTGATGGAATATGTTTCTTGATTTGTGTATATTGAACCAGCCTTGTTTCCCAGGAATGAAGCCAACTTGATTGTGTTGGATTGTTTTTGATGTGCAGCTGGATTCCGTTTGCGGTACTTTATTGAGAATTTTTGCATCCATGTTCATCAGGGATATTGGCCCAAAATTTTCTGTGTGTGTGTGTGTGTGTGTGTGTGTGTGTGTGTGTGTGTCTGCCAGGTTATGGTATCAGAATGATTCTGCCTCATAAAATGAGTTAGGGAGAGGAGTCCCTCTTTTTCTATTGTTTGGAATAGTTTCAGGTGGAATGGTACCAGCTCCTGTTTGTACCTCTGGTAGAATTCAGCTATGAATCCCTCTGGTCCTGGGCTTTTTGTGATTGGTAGGCTGTTAATTACTGCCTCAATTTCAGAACTTTTATTGGTCTATTCAGGGATTCAACTTCTTCCTTGTTTAGTCTTGGTAGACTGTATGTATCCAGGAATTTATTCATTTCTTCTAGATTTTCTGGAGCTAATGGTGACAAAAACTCTCAGCATTTGCATGTCTGTAAAGGCTCTTATTACTCCTTCACTTAAGAAGCTTAGTTTGGCTAGATATGAAATCTGGGTTGAAAATTCTTTTTTTAAGAATGTTTAATGTTGGCTCCCACTCTCTTCTGGCTTGTAGGGTTTCTGCAGAGAGATCCACTGTTAGTCTGATGGGTTTCCCTTTGTGGGTAACTCCACCTTTCTGTCTGGCTGCCCTTAATATTTTTTCCTTCATTTCAACCTTGGTGAATCTACTGATTATGTGCCTTGGGGTTGCTCTTATCAAGGAGTATCTTTGTGGTGTACTCTGTATTTCCTGAATTGAAATGTTGGCCAGTCTTGCTAGGTTGGGGACGGTCTCCTGGATACTATCCTGAAGAGTGTTTTCCAACTTGATTCCATTCTTCCTGTCACTTTCCCATCACCAATCAAATATAAGTTTGGTCTTTTCACATAATCCCAATCCCATATTTCTTGGAGGTCTTGTTCATTCCTTTTCATTCTTCTCTAATTTTGTCTTCACATTTTATTTCAGTAAGCTGATTTTCAGTCTCTGATACCCTTTTTTCCACTTGATTGATTCGGCTATTGATACTTCTGTATGCTTCACAAAGTTCTTTTGTTGTGTTTTTCAGCTCCATCGGGTCATTTATGTTCTTCTCTAAACTGGTTATTTAGTTAGTAATTCCTCTAATGTTTTTTCAAGGTTCTTAGCTTCCTTGCATTCAGTTAGAACATGCTCTTTTAGCTTGGAAGAGTTTATTACTCACCTTTGAAACCTATTTCTGTCAATTCATCAAACTCATTCTCTGTCCAGTTTTTTTTCCCTTGCTGTCGAGGAGTTGTGATACTGGAGGAGAAGAGGCATTCTGGTTTTTGGAATTTTCAGCCTTTTTGTGGTAGTTTTTCCTCATCTTTGTGGATGTATCTACTGTTGGTCTTTGAGGCTGCTGTCCTTTGGATGGGGTTTCTGTGTGGATGTCCTCCTTGTTGATGTTGATGCTATTCCTTTCTGTTTCTTAGTTTTCCTTCTAACAGGCCTCTCTGCTGCAGGTCTGCTGAAGTTTGTTGGAGGTCCACTCCAGACCCTGTTTGCCTGGGTATCACCAGTGGAGGCTGCAGAACAGCAAAGATTGCTGTCTCTTCCATCCTCTGGAAGCTTTGTCCCAGAGGGCACCTGCCAGGTGCCAGCCAGAGCTCTCCTGTTTGAGATGTTTGTTGACCCTTGCCAAGTGGTGTCTCCCAGACAGGAGGCACAGGGGTCAGGGACCAACTTGAGGAGGCAGTTTGTCCCCTAGCAGAGCTCAGGTGCTGTGCTGGGAGATCTGCTGCTCTCTTTATGGCTGGCAGTCAGGAATGTTTAAATCTCAAAATTCATCTTCTTTAGCATGCAGCCAGAGCAATTATTTGCCTACATTCTTTCCTGAATATCTTCTTCATTTCCCTGGCAATAAGTGATAATTAGGTTTTTTTTAAAAAATCTGAATTAATTGTGATAAAAGAAAAGCAGAAATCTTGATAGGTGATCTTCCTATGACTTCTTTACATTCCATTTGAACATAAAAATTATATTGAAAGTTAATCAAATGCTGTCAATTAGCATCACATGTAAAATAAAGACCACCAACCTGCACATCTCACAGGTTAGCAAGATTGAGACTTTGTTTTGTGTGGATTTGAAATAATAATAATAAAAAAAAACTATTTACAAGGCATATGGACACAATTTTGTTTTCTACTTGACACTGAAGATTCTTTCCACATTTTAGTGCTTTGAAGTAGTTTTTTGTTTTGTTTTGTTTTGTTTTTTTTTATTCAGGGCTATATCTTAGCTGGCACAGAATCAAAGTTATTTAGAAAGAATAAAGAGTATACATCAAATATCAGAATTACCACTCAGAAAATATCATCTGCCACAATGTGTGGTGAAGCTTTTCATACTTGTTTTCTGGTCAAAATATACTACATATTGTTTAGACTTCATTCTGATAAGAGCAGACACATGATTAGAGCAAATTTGTCTTTAATCAGCCATGGATATTTTAGTGCATCTTAGAGTAGTCAGTCATCCTATTGAATTTGTACATTTTATTATTTTGGAAAGTTTAGAAAATGGAACTGCATGAAAAAGAATGTCAGAGCTCTGCTGTTTGACAGTTCCACATCATCATTATCATTTATTATTTATTGTTTTTGGATGTAAATTATAAGAATCATTGACTTTCCATTAAAAAAATCCCTTCATTCATTTGGAAGCTAAATTTTAGTAAAATCAAACAGGATGTTCTTAGCTTATTTTTTGTTTGATATCACATATATAATCTCAAATATTCATTGCAATGTTATCTTCCTTTATTTCTATAAAATGTCTCGAATAGAAAGTACTAATCATATATTAAGCTTTTTCTCAGAATTTTCAGTTGTAGGTACACTCCAAATGAGAAATCATTTGATACGCCAATATTGAGTATTGCTTTTAACATTACATTTTATAAAGCTTTTTTCCATTTAATTTTTTTTTTCAAACTGTAGACTTCCTATAGGTTTGTGACATTGAAAAGAAAGATCTTGGATTAAGTCATAATGATTACTAAGAGAAAGAATGCTGCCTTAAAATCCATAAGTGACAAATGTCCAAATTGCTACTATAAAGGTGTTTGAAGGTTAAAGACTCCTATTGAGAAAGCCACTATAGAGAGTGTGCAGAGAATTATTTCCTGACCTTTAATTATGTTATATAAATTGGATACTGCCTCTACTGAAGAAATAATAAAGTTATTTTCATTTGTTATGCAAAGCCCTTTTCAAACAAATTATGGGGACTGATGGAGGAGTTAGGCATTCTTCATTGAATCAAATAAAGAATGAAGCATCTAGGCTGATTTGTGAACTCAAGAGAAATTTAATTTAGTTGAGGCAAATAGGAGTTTATGATGAAAAGTGGATAAAGGCAGTCAGTGGTCTTGTGGAATTGTTTCTTTTGACAGTTTACATTTATCCTTTGTATATCACAAAAAAAAAAAAAAACAAGACAAATAATTTCTGAAAAAACACATCAAGCAATAGAAAATTACTTCCTCCGGGTAAAGGTATATATAATCAACACATGTTCCTTTTTTCTCTCAAAAGTGATAATTGTTCCTCTATTTTAATGCCTTTTTAAGTACAGCATATGACTGTTACTCCAAATTATTATTAAGTTAAATAAATTGTTTTGAATAGAAATCATTGTGGAATACAATTGCTATTTTAATTGGGAGCTAAATTAGTTTTAATATTATATGAATTAGTTAAGATGGGCTTAATTAGAACCATTTTAATAATTTCATTTTACTTGGGCCTTAAGTGTTATTTAATATAAATTGATGAATGCTATTTAAATGTTAGAAGACTGTGTGGTATTTGAAGAAGTTCCACTCAGAAGTGCAATCTGTTGATACTTATACCATAGAATATTTTTCATTTTTCAAGGAGTCTTGAAGAATAAATCAAACATCTTAGCATTTGCAGGCTACTGTGGCTTTTTTTTTTTTTAAGAGAAGGTAAGTATAGACCAAGTGCCGTGGCTCATGCCTGTAATCCCAGCTTTTTGGGAGGCTGAGGCAAATGATTCACTTGAGGTCAGAAATTCAAGGCCAGCCTGTCCAACATGAAGAAACCACATCTCTCCTAAAAGATACAAAAATTAGCTGGGCAACATGGCAGCCACCTGTAATCAGAAACACTCGGAAGGGTAAATCCACTTGGGTTCAAGAGAATTGCTTGAACCTGGGAGGCAGAGGTTGCAGTGAGTCAGGATCATGCCATTGCACTCCAGCATGGGAGACAGAGTGAGACTCCATCTCAAAAAAAAAAAAAAAAAAAAAAAAAAAAAAAAAAAAAAAAAAAAAAAAAAAAAAGTGAGTAAGTATAATTTTCATAGATTCAGCAGTCCCCATTAATAAAATGGAGACAATAAGGTAGAAAGGTTGTGAAAACACGTTATACATTACAAAATATTTTTAAATTATTGATAGGTATTACTGAAATTATTCTGAATTTTAAGTATTATCTAGAGTATTTGTTATTAGTACCCAAACACTTGATTTTGAAAAAGAAGTTTTTTCTTCAGTAATCATGATATACAATACAGACATAGCAAGGAAGAATAGAGGGAAGAACGTGGATCAACAGGCAATACATGACATCAATACTCAGTGTACATTTCAAGACTTAAGAAGTAAAGAAATCCCAGGATTTTACTAATTATATTCTACTAACTGGTAAATGACACCCCTTTTGTTACCATGATAGGAACAATGGGTTTGCATATTAGGTATACAAGTTTCCTTTTTCTCAAGAGTTCCTTTCTTGTCATTTGCAATGAGATTATCCTATGAGAATTCACAAATAGTTCAAAATTAAGTTAGGAATGATGCATAATTTCTCAGATCAAGAAACAGAGGGCTTAGACTTTTTAAGCAAAAAATTATAAATAAAATCCATTATATTAAAATTCCAGATATTTGAATATTTTATTAAAAGTATGTTACAGCTTATACCAGCAATCCATTGAATACAAAGGATTAGTGTGGTTTATTCTTGGCCTGCAACCCTTTCACTATATGTGTGTGTGTGTGTGTATATATATATATATGTGTGTGTGTGTGTGTGTGTGTGTATATATATATATATATATACACTTTCAGAAAAGTATATATATATATATACACATATATACTTTCAGAGTGAGTATATATGCTTATATATATACACACACTTTCAGAGTAAATATATATGCATATATATATACTGCAACACTTTCATTATATATTTATATATATATATATATATATATATATATACACATATACTTTCAGAGTAAATATATATGCTTATATATATATACATTTTTGGAGTAAATATATATGCATATATGTATATATATACTGCAACCCATTCACTTTATATATATATATATATATATATATACACACACACACACACACACACACTTTGAGTAAATATATATGCTTGTATATATATATATACTCTGAAATTATTTTGTCTGCTTACTCTAAAATCATGTATATATATATGCATATATATGTATGGCATGATTTCAGAGTAAACAGACAAAATAAATTTTGAAGTCAATATTGTATAACCAGTATTGTTTAAACATCAATAGTGATAAATAATTAACAAAATTGTCTTTGTTTGGTAAAAGGTTTCATAAAAAAGGTATTCGCCTAACTTATGCGGCTTCTCTTTTTAGAATTAAAATGATAAATGCTACCTAAATAAACAAAAATCACAGACTGAAATTGAGATTTGTCAACTGTTTTAGAAAGATGAAGACGGTAAGCTGTAAATAATCTGTTAAATCAAATGGAGGAAAATAATCAAATGGAGGAAAATATTCAAATGAGAACTCTGTTGTTGCCAAGGCTGTACCAAAAAATGTAGAGCTGTGAATGAATAGGTCAGAAGACGGGTGCTTCCCCTGAATATCGCTTCCCGTTTCCTGTCACTGTGCCTGGCTCTCCCTCTTTGTCTCCTTTTCTCTTAGGAGTCGATAATGTCTATATCTCCTTGAGCCCTGTAATCCATCTTTCTCCCATGTGTCAGCAGCCCTCAGTAGAAAACAAATTCCTGACTTTGGGCTCAGAGTAAATCATAGAAATGAATTTTTGCATGTCCAAATGGGATTTTGACATCAACTGTATCACCACAAAATTGAGACATACACAATGTCACTGGGCCATTAAGAATAACAAAATCCAGGCACACTTCTGAAGTGCATAGATGCTCCCCTTCAGAGACGTTTTCCTTGTTTGAAAGCCGCCTCTTTCAGGCACTGAAGTAACCTTCCAGTCCTGGGTCCTTTCTATCGCATAGGACAGTAAGACCATAAGTTAATTACCACGGAGCAGCAGATAACTTAATATAGACCTCTGTAACAAATTTCTGAAACAAAATTAAAGAAAACACCATGAAGAGAAACCTTCTTTAATACAAAGTCTGTGGAATTTCTAATATAAAATAGAATTATTTTAACTTGGGTTTTGATTTTAATGTGGAAAGTAAAATTTTCTCCACACATCCTAAGTGATATAGTTTGCAGGCCACAGTGATTTCTCTTCATCCTCTTCCTCCTCATCCCATGCCTCCTCCTTCTTTTCCTTCTGTCAGTATCTGCTCACATGACTATCTCTATAATTTATTCTCTGAAACTACGGATGAAACAATAAAGCATGGCCATGAATTTAATTTGAATGTAAGTACATCATTAGGTACCTAAAGAAGTAAAAAGCATGGTTGTGACTTCATATAGATGGTTGGTTTGAAACCAACGTCCACCAAGCTCCTTCTGTCTCCTTTTGTATTTGAAAAAATATGTTCAAGAAGTAATTTTAAAACAAGACCTCTAAAAAATACAGCATCTTATAAGTGTATGTTTTAAAACATTGTTTTTTTTAGGCCTCTTGAGTTAAATTGAAAAAAAAAAAATATATATATATATATATATATATTAAATTTGGGCTTTTCTGTTCAGGTTAACATAAAAACTATATCAGTTGGTTTTGGGGCAAATTCATCTATTTTAATTGTAGATAATTGGTGTAGAAAATATCAGCAACAAACAAAGGAACATACCAAAAACGCTGGTACCAAAAGCTAAGCAGTGTTAACACATTCAAAGATATATTTTTATGCATGGATCTGTGCAAAAAGTGGGCTAATGCTTATACATGCCATTTTAAGCCTCTGTTTACTTAACAATATATTGTTAAGAGTATTAGTATATATATATATATATATATATATATATATATATATATATATTTCTGTTCCTCTCAACTGAAATGAAATGATACAACCTGTTTCTTGCTATGACATACCTTCCCTAATATTGGCAAAATCACTTTTTTAATATATAAATTTTTTGAGATGGACTCTCGCTCTTTCACCCAGGTTGGAGTGCAGTGATGTGATTTCTGCCTCCCAGGATCAAGTAATTCTCATGCCTCAGCCTCCCAAGTAGCTGGGGTTACAGGCATGCACCACCACGCCCAGCTAATTTTTGTATTTTTAATAGAGAGAGGGTTTTGCCATGTTGGCCAGGCCAGTTTAGATCTACTGACCGCAAGTGATCTGCCTACCTTGGCCTCTCAGTGCTGGGATTACAGGCATGAGACACCGTGTTTGGCTGGGGAAAACATTGACATGCTCCAGATGAGAAAGGGGCCACTAAATCACTTCCATTGATGATAAGTCCTACTGTGATACCCCACGTGTGAAAATTACATGTTTTAATGTTTTCATTGTACTCATGAAGGGTTACCAGTATGTGACAATGGCATGTGACAAGGCCGTATGCTTGTATGGGGCACAGTCCAGCTGCACTCTAAAGAAATATGCAGGAGTCAGGAAGTGATGGTAATAGAAGCATGGGTTCTATGTCTAGACTTCTGGGATAGAATGCCACCTCTACTGTTTAGTAACTGGTTGACTTTGGGCTAGTTATTTAAACTCTCTGTGCTTGGTTTGCTCATCTGTAAAATGAGGATGATGATAGCATTTCCCTCGTAGATTTTTGTGGGAGTTGAGCAATTTATCCCTACACAGTCACACACACAGAAACCCCATGTCCCTACAGGAAGCAGTTAGGATAGTGCCTGATGCCTAACAGCTTGAGAGGTGAATTAGAGTTTTAGTCATTGGTCAATCACAGCAAAGATTGTTTTTGGTCAATCTCTGTGCTCATAAGAAAGCAAATGTGTAGTTGATTTTTTAAAAAGAAACTTGGTTAGGCAATGTGAATGCATTTGCCTGTAGTAATCCTTAGAAGGAAAAAATAAAGCATCCTTGTAACCCCATTCCTGGGTCACAGGTAATGACTTGAAAACATGGATCCTTTATTACAGCTAGCTTATGATTGGTCACAATCATTGATGACTGGAAATTAATGCATGTCTGAGTATACTCATTCTGGTTCTGGATGGAAGGAGGGGTGCTTCCATCTGTTCTTAGAAATATTGAAGTCTCTTGACCTCAGCAAACTGACAGAAGAGCAGAAGATCAAACACCGCATGTTCTCGCTCATAGGCGGGTGTTGAACAATGAGAACACATGGACACAGGGAGGGGAGCACTACACA
>NW_016107326.1:1504394-1576370 GCF_001604975.1 Cebus imitator
GAGAGCAGTATTATGATCTTAGCTCACTGAAACCTCTGCCTTCCAAGTTCAAGCAATCCTCCTACCTCAGCCTCTCAAGTATCTGAGACTACAGTTGCCCACCACCACACCCAGCTAATATTTGTATTTTTAGTAGGGTTGGGGTTTCCCCATGTTGGCTAGGCTGGTCTCAAACTCCTGACCTCAAGTGCTCCACCTGCCTTAGCCTCCCAAAGGGCTGGGATTACAGGCTTGAGTGATGTGCCTGGCCTGTGACTTCACTTTTTAATTCAGCTTTATGAGACTAGTGGCTTCATGTGAAGATTTTAAGATGGTTTGGAAGTGAAGTTTTATAGAGAACATGGGACATAGTTTCAGATATGATGAATTTAAGATAGTTAGCCATTTACTTGGAATGTTCTGCAATCAGATGGGATTGCAGAATTCAAATATAGTTATAAGATGAATGATAGACGTGTATTACTTGAGTGATAATTATATGGCTACTGTATTGGAAGTCTTGGGGGCAAATGGTTCCTCAAAGACTTGGAGAATTTAAATAAGAATTAAAGAAGTTCATGTATAAGCAATTGTTCATTTGTTAAGGTTTTAAACAGGAACTTAGATATTTTTCAATCTCATGGCAAAGTTCTGATCTCATCTGCATATCATAAACTTTGTAGTTATTTGCAAACACATAAGCATGTGTACAAACTACACACAGACAGACCCCCTTTGCATTGGTGTGCTGTCTGTTGTAGATACAGAGTGTTGAGCTCTGGAGTTAGAGAATAGAAATTAAAATTTCATTATACCATGTAGGAGAGATTGTGATTGTTTTACCTAATCCCCTTTCCATTGCCACCTTTCAGAGGAGTGACTGCATGACAGTCTGTTAAATGATCTACCATGTAGTTCTGGGCAAGCTTTCATTTTTTCTGAGCTCCTTGCCCTCCTCCTCCTCCACCACCTTCATCCTGGAATGCAGCTATTCCATAGCCAAGAGGACAAGAAAGAATTTCTGAGACTTTGGAGCTGACATCGTAGAATGGGTAAATGAACCAGCACCAGCTCCTGCCTAATTTTGGATTACTCCTTATGTAAACAAGACTCTGTGCACTCAAGACATTTTATTTGGGTTTACTCCTATAGCCACATACGGCATTTATAATCTTGCCAACTCAGATTCCTCATTAGGAAAATGTAGATTATCTTAATAACACCTAACTACTACCGTGGCAGTAAGGAGTGAATTATGTTTATGAAAACTGCTTTGCAAATTGTAAAATGCTGTACAAATGTTAGTTGTTATTGCTCATAAAATCATGTGTGCCCTTTCTCCACATCCAATTATAAAGCTTGATGAAAATGGTTCAAGTGGTGAATACGTTTCTGGAAAGAGAAAAGAATAGTTCTTAATGAATTATTAACAGTAATTATCTTCTGTGACCATGCTTTATAGGCTTACATCTCCCTGCTCTGGGGCTATGTTCTTGGGTTATGTCCAAGAGCACCTAAGAAGAATTTATATATATAGCCTTGTTTTTCCCACATTCATGTGTTCTGTCGCAGAATTGCTATTGTAATTTCCATGAGAGGAGAGTAACAATGTGTAGATTATGTGATCAAGCAGTGTGTTTTTAAAAGAAGTATGCAAAATGACTTTGGGATTGTTTTTCGTTTTTTTGTTTTTTTTATTAAATGACAAGGGTGCAGTGGGGTTATTTTTTGATTCTTTTTGAAAATGAGAAAAGTTACTACACCACAAATTCATACATTTATCTTCTCCAAGCCAAAAAAGAACATGAATATCTACATTGAAGTTTATTTAAGCCAAGCAAGCTATAATAATAAGATGGCAAAGTGCATAGTTCATTTGCTAGCCTGAGGCTATTATTTAATAATACAGATTTCATCATCAGGTTTCAGCCATTACAGAGAAAAGGTTAGATGTTCACCTTCATTACAATAAGTGTGTATAGCTGGGGCTGCAATTTGGAATCTTTCATTTAATTATCCTGGAATTCCAAGTGCACACTGAGTGATCCTTAGTGAGCCTCTCTATACCAGCCTTATGTCCCCATATTATAAACTCCAAGCAGGTACTCAGACAGTTAGTGGCTGATTGAATTCTGTATTGTGCAAGGCCTTAAAATCTGAAAGGCTCTCCTTACTGTCCCCTGACCTTGGATGCTATTCTAGATTCCTTTCTAGAAGGTAGAGGTAGACATCCAGCAAGGTTGGGCTTTATAATCTGCTGGTGGCCAAGTACGGTGGCTCATGCCTATAATTCCAGCACTTTGAGAGGCCAAGGCAGGCGGATCACGTGAGTCCAGAGTTTGAGACTAGCCTGGGCAAATTGGTGAAACCCTGGCTCTATAAAATACACAAAACTTAGCCAGGCCTATAGTCCCAGATATTAGGACTTGAACTGAGGCTCAGTGAGCTGTGCTCATGCCATTGCACTCCAGCTTGGGCCACAGAGCAAGATCCTGTCTCATAACAAATAAAATAAACATAATCTACTGCTTATCACCCTGAGGTGTTATGACATAGGGCTGAGAAAGGGGTGAAGTGAGTGAGATACAAAATATAAGGGGGCATTTTTCTGTCTGAGGCAAGTTCTTAACTCACCTTACCCTGGTTAGCCGTGCTGGGGAAGAGAAATAACTTTCATTTCTTACTAGAGAAAAATGCAAATCCTCTGCATTCCTTTTCTGTATTGCGTAAATGTTTATCAATAGAGTGAGCTTAGTGATGAAGAGGTGGCCAGTGAGCTTCTTTCTTTCTCACCTGGCTTCATGTAGCCTCAGTCCTCCTTCCTGGATCTTACTCTAGAGTATCCGGGTGTGACGTGGAGTATAGCAGTATAGTGTGAGTATCATAAACTCTCTATACTCCCCCTCCTGAGTTCCTCCTGCTCATTACAGCCTTGTGCCAGCTTTTAAAACATCCTTCCAAGTATCTTTGCCCACTTCCTAACAAATGATGAATGGCAGGCCTACATTTACCTTGCTGATTCTTCTTTTATTAAACCTATATGTATTAAACATCTACTCCTGTACTCATTCATTGCCGTTTTATTTAGTTCCTCTTTTGTGCCAAGCATTTTTCAAGAAACCACAGATACAGAATTAAATAAGCTGTCATTAAAGTTACCTTCATTGTGGTGATAGACAAAATCAGAAAATAAACAAATATTAAATACTATGAAGAAATGCAAAACAGAGTCAGGAAATAAAGAAATGAGGTGAGAGGGTTTCTTTCATATCAGTCACTTCATCTCTTTTCTCAATGTCAATATATTCTTGATATTTAAATAGAATTCCTGACACCATTGTGAAGTCTTAAATTATGACTGGAATACAGACGACAGTTTTGGTGTTGACTGGGTTTGCTCAATAGATTAGTGACCTTCTCCAACATGTGGGATTTAGATAACCCTGATTCATAGTTCTATTATAAGCTTGCTATGCATCACGTCATTAATCACCTCAACAACAATTCACATTGCAAAATAATATTATTTTGGACATTGGAGATAATCCACCAACAGTGAAAAGTGCCAAGGTTGACTTTCTGTCATGTATTGTAATATTGTCTTCGAGTATCAGTGTTGTCGTGTATTGTCAGTGTTGTCAGCTGTTGTAATATTGTCAATATCATCATACATTCACAATATCCCAAAGGACTTTACACAAGTAATCCCAACAACGTCCCTAAGCTTTAGATTTCAATGCCTGGTATTTTAGTGGCTTTTTTTCTCTTATGAGGAAGTGGACAAGAGATAACTATCACTTTAAAATGTTTAATTTTAGCAATATTACATATTTTATTATTAATAATCTTACATCTATTTAAGAACCATTTATTAAGCACCTTCTCTGGGCCAGAAAATATCAGTGTGAGGTGTGAGGGATATAGGAGGAGGAGATCAGAACACAGACTCCAGATTTTTCTTTTTTTTTAGATGGAGACTTGCTCTGTCCCCCAGGCTGGAGTACAGTGGCGAGAGATCTTGGCTCACTGCAATCTCCACCACACCAGGTTTAAGTGATTCTCCTTCCTCAGCCTCCCAAGTAGCTGGCATTATAGGTGCATGCCACCATGCCCAGCTATTTTTTGTATTTTTAGTAGAGACGGGGGTTTCACTCTGTTGGCCAGGCTAGTCTCGAACTCCTGACCTCAGGCTATCCACCGCCTTGGACTCCCAAAGTGCTGGGATTACAGGCGTAAACCACCAGGCCTGGCCTCCGGGTATTTTTTTAAAGAGCCTGTACAGAATGAGAGAATATAGATTTGAACAATTAAAACATTATAAAGACAATGAAGAAATATAGCATATGGCATTTTCTGCATGACTGCAGAAATGGTCTATTTGTTTGGATAAGGGAAAACTTCTCTAGGGCAAGTGATGTTTAACTTCACTCAAGAAGTGATTAAAGGAACTCAGCGTTTGAGAAAAGGAAATGAGAAGAGCAGGGAGAACTAAATTCATGACTTGGAAAGTGTTTGGGATGTTTCAGGAAATGAAAGTAAGAGCAGTGTACTTGGAGTGTTGAAATGGGAGCAGAAAATTGACGTAGATGATGCTGGGCAGATAGCCGGAGCCACATCAGACAAGGTCTAGAGGGACAGATAGGGCTTTTTCCTAAGGGGCCAAGGGAAGTGATCTTGGGGATTAAAAGGAAATGAAATTTGTGTTTTAAATACATCCTTCTGACTATAAAGATTAGATTAGAGATGTTTCAAGATAATTGGTGAGGAGGCTGGTATGAGTCAATGCAAGGCCTGATATAGATGAAGTGGAGGCATTGGTATTTGGCATTGGGCCACGTGGACAGAGTCCAGAGATATCAAAATGGTATAATTAGCAAGATTTAGTAATTGATCAGTTGAGGGTCAGGAAAGAATGTGTAAGGATGAAGCCCAGATTCCTGAGCAATGAACATAGAGTGATGACCTTTCCCAAGAATGCTACTGATGAGCCTAACTGACGGGAAATTTTCTCCATGGCAGATTGGATTATTAATATTTTCTACACAAACCTGGACATTGGTACCTGGCTTCTCAATTTTGTAATATTTTCAGGTGTATTCAGAAAGTATTTTCAAATCTGAGCAATTACTTTGAGTTTACTCATGTGAGGAATCCATTGGTTCGGAAATTTTAGCCTACAAGTTGGGTGACCTCACAGGAAAAATACCATTTTTGGGTCCAACCACAACTTCTAGAAAATCTAATACAAGATACATGTAGTGCGGGGGTATCCTGAGCCACATTGGAAGAAGACGGATTGTCTTGGGCCACCCATACAATACAGAAACACTAATGAGAGCTGATAAACTTTTAAAAATTGCAAAAAAAAAAAAAAAACTCATTATGGTTTTTAAAAGTTTATGAATTTGTATTGGGCTGCATTCAATACCATCCTGGCCAGAGCTGCAGATTAGATCAGCTTGATAGCATCCTTGAAGGATGGTGTGCTGTTTGTCAAATTGTATCCCACAGCTCTTTAGTTCTCTGCTTCCTAAATTTTCAGTAAAATACTAGACTGCAGTATCATTGAAAGTCTGGAAACCCTTCTAATTTACCTTCCCTCTTCTTCTTTCATGGTTCTATCCTTGCTCAAAGGTGATTCCCTCTGGCATAAACACCAAATATATTCCTCCACCCCCACAAGCCATTTCCCACTTCCTAATGCTGTGTATTTTATTTGAATTTCAATGCTTCAATTTTAAGTATGTTTTCCATTACTTAATGAATCACATTTTGCTTTCACAAAAAGAAAGGTGTTGCTGGTGATATTTCTCTTGTTCCAATACTGAGGATCTTAAAAACATGTTAAGCCCACAGAAACACCACTAGTTATTCTTTGCTCGTACCTTCTTTCTCATATACATGCATTCCATAAAGACATTGCCCCTCTTTTGTTTCACTTTTATGTCGTTATATAGTATGATTATATTCCTCAGTTGTATTATCTATCTGACTTATGCATATAAAGTAATGATGTGGTGATATAATGACCATATCAATTATATAATTATATACATTATAAGCAGAAGTTGTAAATATTAGCACGCCATTGCTTAAATAATGCAATAGTGCTAATGATAAAAAACTTGCATTAGCTAGTTTTCAGTACAAAAGGTATATACTTGTTCTCATCAACAAAGCATATGGGTTCTCAACTGCAGGCCACCCTCATGTATAAAGAGCAGCTTCTCCCCCTCCACACTGAAAAAACATTGACATAGCCTGACCATTTCCCCTTCGATGCATTCTCTTTCTAGGGTCCATTAATTATCTTCTAAGAATAGAATCACTTTTTTTCTTTTTTGAGACGGAGTTTCGCTCTTGTTGCCCAGGCTGGAGTGCAATGGCGTGATCTCGGCTCACCGCAACCTCCGCCTCCTGGGTTCAGGCAATTCTCCTGCCTCAGCCTCTTTCATAAGGTCTAACATCTGAAGACCTTTCTTCTACATATTTGAGCCATTCTTTTCTCAACCCAACTCTGTACTTTTGTGTTCTATTCTCCATTCAGAAGGCTCTCATCATAAGTTCATGGTTTTAAACAATGTCCATGTAATATAGATTAGATGAGTCCCTCAGATCCTCATCTAACACTTGCTTGCAGTATTGATCTGACTAATCTCCAACATAAGATAATTAAGAAATTGTTTTAGAAATGTTACATCTTGGCTGTCTTTTGCAAGTTCATAATCAATCCAGATGACGAATTTATCCCAGACGGTGAAACCAAGGAATAGAGCCGGACACATTGAATTTCTGTAGAAATGTGAGGTTAAATGCTCCCTATGCCTCCGTGTCCTCGTTTTAAAATTAGTTATGAAACAGATGCTAAGGTCACTCTCAACACTAATGTATATTTCCATGATTTTATTTAACTTACATATATTAAAATAAAACAGGAAAATGCATTTATTGTGCCATCTCCACAGATAAGTTAAAACTTTCTTGACATGATTTATTATCTCTAAGATTTTGGGTGGTTTTTTTTTTAATCCTTAAAAAACGCGTGACCAAATGCTACATACTTTTCACTGCTCATGTCAAAAGTTGCTTGGCAGTCATTTTCTTACAACAGTTTACAATACTGTGTTTGGAGGATCTATTCCAAAGGATTTAAGGCTTAACTGACTGCAGTAATAACATAGTATGTATCATACAATATCTATAAAAGTAGTATCTGAGACCAATTAATGCCAGCATTACATTATAAAATGTGGTTTTATCATAATCACAGCATATTAAAGTACACATCATATAATCCCATTTCCAAATTGGTTCATGTCACAAGAAGTAAATGTGTTTTGCAGAAGTGTTATTTTATGTATTCATATGCACAGAGTCTATTTCATCGGTAGATAGAGTCATGGCTTATTGGCTTGATGGTTTGTGTTTTAACAAAATGTGCTTTTTATAAGAAAGAAATAAAATATTTTTAATTTTCAAATATTTTTTCTAGACATCCACTAACAATTTTTAAAAGTTCTATAAACCTATATTAATAACACATGGTCTAAATATTTCAATGGATGAAAACAGAAAAGATCAAAATACCAGTTCTCTTTTTAGCTATGGAAAATTTAAAGATGTTTTTAAATAAACAAACTAAACTCTCAATCCAGTGCCAAGAAGGCATTCTGACAACAATGTCCCTCACAGCCAAGGATCACATCCTGAGAAAATTGCCGGCAAATATAACCTGATCCCCTTGACCTTCCTCACTGCTTTGTGATCAGATCTTACTATCCAGTGAAGGAAACAATACTATTATCACTTCTCATGAAGTGTCTGCTTTTTATTTCTCTTGTAATTTATCTTCAATTGAACTGATATTGATTTCGTGGGGGAAAATTGTATAATCTCCAAGGAGATTTCTGAAGGCTAATCTTAGTTTGTGCTTTTTTTTTTTCCACAGGTTTATTCTTCCTAGTGATTTATCTACCTAATAACATTATAGATAAAACCTGATCTTTCCATTTATTTTTTCAAGAGCTGTTCATGTTTGAGCACGCTTTGTCCTTAATTGCCTGGGGATTTTTCGATAGCCCTGTCTTTAGTGGTCTGAAACAAGTTGCAATATAAGTAATTAAGGCACTCAGCAACAGAAGTCTACAAATTGCTGTTTTGCTTGCATGTGTGATATTTAACTAATTGCTCATTGCTGTGCAAACCTTTAACTTCATAGATGTCATGACTTTAAAGTGAATAAACATTGCTTTTGTATTTATTTAAAAAGCGTAGCATAATACTGAATACTAAAGCTTCCAAGCACTTTAAGAAACCATCCTATACTGTATGTCCTGCAGTTTAATTTCAGACCTTTGAGGTTATCAATCATTCCTTAGAAAACTGTAAAATACACTTGATTTCTGCAGAGCGGCTATAGGATGCAGTGAAAATTGAGTTGCCAGGGAGTAAGAGAATTGGACTCTAGATCATCTCTGCCTAGCTGTGCTCCCTTTTCTTCTGTGGTTTTGCTACCTCACCAGAAAAATTAGAGATTACACTAAATGACTGTAAATGGACTTCCCAGCAGTGTCTTTTTGGTGGGTTAAAGGGGTTTTATGTGGAGAGCATTGTATGCTTGGGAACAGGAATTAGAGCTAAAATATGTACTGTGCTACATAGGAGAAATTTCGTGAAAAGTTTTAGATGTTTCTTTTCCCCTTAAATATGGACACATCAGTAACGTCTTCCTGAACTTGAATATTATATTCTTGGTCAATCTGGCAACTGCTGCTGAAGGGAATCATTTTGTTTGCTGTAGTAGAAAAAATGGCCTTTGTGTCCACTTAAAACATATTCAGGAAGTGGGACATATGACCTTGTTGTTCCTAAGTTCACATTAGTCATCGTGAACTTTGTTTGTGGCTACTATTTATTTTGTATGGTCCTTATTTCCCTTGATATTTTGTTTGCAGCGTTTTTCCCTCTACGGTTTGATGCCTGCTATAATAACAAAGCCCTCAAAACAAATCCACAATGAGTAAATAGAAATGGTTCTTTCAACCTTCTCTCAAAGAAAAAGTTGATCCCTTGCAAGGCATTTTCTGACTCCCCAGGCCTTTAAAATGACCTTAGTCTGCAGACATAATCTGGCATCGTTGTTGCCTGTAACAGAGACGTCAATATTAGAAGTCTGAATCCTGGAATGATCACAAGTAGGATTATTTAATTCCTAAGAAGGCTGGCAGTTGAGGGCAAGAAAGATGCATTTGAAACGTTCTCTAAGGGATTTTTGTTTTTGTCTTCGGTTTCCAACTAGAAAAGGAAAACAGAGATTCAAAGCCTAAGCAGACTTTTTAAAAAGATAAACTTCTTTCAAGCAGTAAGAAAATACTATTTTTATTCAAAGACACTTGAAGCTTGTTTTCCTTCATACCTGCCTGGGGTGCTGAGTGTGCATACCTTTTCTGCAGACACCTGAGGTTTTTATCAATGAGAATCATGAAGCTTTGAAGAAATAATATGTAATAGAAGAGAGATAACTGCTCTTATTAGGCTCTTTCAAGCCATCTAGTGTGAATTTTTGCTTTTTTAGTTTCAGGCACAAAACCTTTTATTGATAAATTTGCCACTGAATTGTTGTCCTCCAGTCTTATTGGAAGGCTGATTCTTTGCACCACTAGGTGGCAGTGTAGTCACATACTTAAGGTTATTCATCTGCCAGCTTCTCAATAACAAGGCTTCTGGCTTCAGCGTTGTTTCCAAGCCCCTCGTGCATCCTAATATCCATGTCTCCTTTATTCAAAGGACAAGCATATCTGTACTTAAGTGATTTACTCTGTACATCAAGCTCTGTGAAATTTCCACTTATGTTTGCTTTTATTTTTAAAGAAAACACTTGAATACATTTCAACAAAATATTACAAGTACCATGCTGATCTTCAACTAATTATTTTTTTTATTTAAAATGCTCAGTATGAAAATGTTTTTATGAGCACATGAAAACTGAAAAACTTGAGAGATCTAGTTTAAAAAATATTATTCTAAACTCACAAAAATAAAGCTTTGATCTGTATCCTGAATTATTTAAAAAAGAATAAATGAGCACATATAATTCAAATATTGGAGTACTATCAAGGGCATCTCTATGTGAATTATCTAATGTATTTATTTAAAATATTTTCTACAGTTGACTTTCCAGAAATAATGATGTTTAGAAGAGTGAACTTTTAGGTTATAATTTTACTTTGGAATAATTTATGCAAATAATATAGAGTGTTCCCTAGAAATATCCTAGTTTCTTAAGGACTGATGTAGTCTCTTAGATTCCTATGTAGAGAAGCTTGCAGTATCCTGTTTCATATATTTTTGGCAGACTGCCACATTCCGGGATGTCTTTATCACCTTCTTTGACACACAAAGTGCAGTATCTGCAATTTGGACCAAAAAAAAAAAAAAATCAATAAAATTATTTCCCGCTTCTCATCACTTTCTTTGTACTAAAAGAAAAGAAAATCCAAGCCCCAGTAGATAAACATGATCTGACTAACTCGTTTGCATATATCATATGTAAACTTTCTCATGTACTTGGCTGCCTATGCAGTCTTACTCTAATATTTTCTAGAGAAACTGGTGTTACCAAAAAGCCAAGGGTTTGGTCTAGGTCTCAGTGCTTGCCACAGAGAAAGCCAATCACGGAGACAAGGAAGATTGCCAGGGAAGAAGAGTTTATTCAGGTGCTGCAGTCAAGGCACAGGGAGATAAATCTCAAATCTGTCTCCCCAACCAACTAAAATTGGGAGGTTTGTATATCAGGGAAGGAATATAGCTACCTGCAGGGAAAACATCAGTTAAGGCTGAGTAAGGAAGTGATCAAGATGGATGAGGGCCCGACATCTCATTTTCTGGATGTGGCGATTTGGTGAGTTTCAGTCCCTTTCCTGAGACATGGTTTCCTGAGGAAAGGCACTCAGATGGGACAAACATAGGTTACAAGTTTTAAGATGGGGAGGGCCAATTTCTATGTTATTAAAAAAAACTCGTAATGTTGGATGAAAAGAGGCATCGCCAATTCCCATAGGGAGTTTTTTCTGCTTGGTCATCCAGGGCTATGTCACAGTGCCCCCTGGTGACAGAACAGAAAGAACTCAAGTGTACTCAAATCTGAGGCTCTATGGCTAACATACATTATGGCCTATGCTAATCCTTTGTCTCTCATTGATTCTGAGATGTATTCTATCAGAACATCTTTGATATTTCTATAAAATTCATCTCTATAAATCAATAAGCTTCTTTCTTACACTCATGTGTCAGTCATTATCAGACACGTTAGGGAGGCAGAGATAAGGTGGAAGAGGCAAGAGTCTCTGACACTCGGCCACATTTCATTGTTTACAACACTGGCCCCGGCTAACATCTGGGGGTCAGGAGACTGGTACGAGCACTGTGACTCTTAAGCTTTTTGTGATGTTCTTACTGGGTGTGTAAGGAATGTGGTAAGATAATGTATGAAACAGAATGTATAATTTCATTCGTAGAGAATAGTTTAGGTCCTGGGGAATTCTGGCATGTGACATAGAGGCCCACATAGATTTTCTTTCATCTCTCTGTATTTCATTACTCTAGTCATTTGAATTTAATGCCCAAACAATTGACTTTTCAATATTTAAATCCCCCAAATTGAGTGACATGACCACCCTTTCACTTGTCACATTTTGGCTTTTTCTAAGAACTTTCATTATTTATCTACATTGATTGGATGACCTTTGCCATCTATTTGCTAGCCTTTAAAAGATTTAAGTCTTCCATAACTATAATCTGGCTGCATTCTTCCCCAAATTAATTAGTATTATTGGTCTCCTGTCATAAATTCATGAATTGTGCTTTCTTTTCTTTTGCACCTGCTCTGACTCATTTCAAGGCTGTGTTATCCTAATGAAATACAAAGATTGACCTTTAATGTGCAATCTAACGAAAAAATGTTCTATTTTTATGGAATTAAAGTTTAATACATTTCTATTAAGGTAGAATTCTTGGTTTTATAACGCTGAGGATATTGTAAATATCAATTACGATATATAAAACAATACATAGTAACATTTGTGAAGACAATAATGCAATATAAAGTTGAATGAAATGCAAGTTATTTTTTATACATTTTCCTGTCCCTGGAATAAGAAATATTATAGCATAGCTCTGAATGGCCTTGATTTTCTCAGTTGGCTGCAGGGTTTCGCAGCACTAAAATTACGTTTTGAAGTATCTCAAATTTTCCAGATTCTACCAGAAAGAATAATAAAGCTATATCTGTTGTGGTGCAAAATAAGTGCAGTTAGAATATTGAAAGAATGATTAATACAATCCTTTTATGTAGGCAATTTGGAATTGAGACTGCAATATGCCTAAAGCACTTTGTAAGGATGTTTGGTGGAAGTATTGATGTGTGGATTACGAAATAGTTTTCCAAAAGTTACTAAATGAATGCCTTCCTACCATGCTCAGGTATGGAGGCTCATTCACAGTAATTACGAGGCTCGACTTGGAGGCTCACTTTACCAACAGATGTCTGAGCACCATGTCTGCAACCTCAAGATGGTACCAGATTCCAGTAAAGTGAAAACAGCATATCACTTTCAATAAGACTATTATTTTATTTTAAATGTAATGATTACATCCAATTTTAATGTATAAATAACAATTTACATTCTTTTTTAGAATCACAAAATCAAAATATTTATTTGGTTCTTTTGTATGTGACCCTATTAACACATTGCCACCACAGCAATGCTGCGCTCTACCAGCTTAGCAGTTACAGGCAACATTAACTGTAGCCCCATGAGCTAGGCCTTATATCAAATGCATAGTCACCGCCACTTAAAGTGTAATGTGTACGTTTTACTGAGTTCTAACTGATCATATCATATGCTGCCAAATACTAGGTAAAATTTCTGGTTTTAGACATAAAATTTTGTCTTAAAAAGAGGTTAGCCCATCGAGCTCCCTGAAAGTACTTGTTTTCCTGCTAAACACTTTGCCTTTTTTTTTTTTTTTTTTGAGACTCAGTCTTGCTCTATCTCCAGGCTGGAGTGCAATGGTGCAATCTCAGCTTCCACAATCTCCACCTCTCGTGTTCAAACGATTCTCCTGCCTCAGCTTCCCGAGTAGCTGGGATTAGAGACACCTGCCACCATGTCTGGCTAATTTTTTGTATTTTTAGTAGAGACAGGGTTTCACCATGTTGGTCAGGCTGTTCTTGAACTCCTGACCTCAAGTGATCCATCCGCCTTGGCCGCCCAAAATGGTGGGGTTGCAGGTGTGAGCCACTGTGCTTTGCCTTTTTAAGAATGGTCTGTTGAGAAATTAATACTGCCAAAGCAGGATTGGCATTTTAAGATATTTATTTATGAACTTGATTTGTGGCTAAGAATTTGGGACATGGATGGAGACATTTTGCTAGGACGTAAGGGGGAGTTAAGCTGCTAGTGTGACTGGAAAGAAGGCCTTGAATGTGGGTTGTCCAGGTTCTTGGCAGGTTGAACATAGAATTGAACAAAACGCACCAAGTCACAAAGGCATGAAACAATGAATGGAGGGGTTTATTTAAGCGAGAGAACTCTCCACAGGGTGGGAGCAGGCCACAGCGAGCGGCTCAGGGGCCCGGGCACAAAGTTTTCTGGAGTGTCAGTACCCTATCTAGGTCCCTACAGGCTACCCCTCGTGTGGATAAAGGATTTATTTGTCCCATAGCCAATTAGAGGCCAGACAGATTGCCACCCTGTGCAGAAGAAGGGGTGGTCTGCACTTGGCCTGCACTAGTGGAGGCACCTTTTCATCTGAGATGTCATGAAGTAGGGTGGGGCGCGGGGGTTGTAGGGATAGTAGTCTCTGATCCTTTGTTACTCCGTCGTGGAGCAGTGAGGTTTTTCCATTGGATCCAGCTCTAGGAAGTCAGCGCAAATTGGCCTTAGGTTTCTCACCTCCAGACCCGATATCTTCCCTTTGATTTAGCTTCAGGAACTTAGCACGAATTGGCCTTGAGTTTCCAGCCCCAAGTCCCTGGTGTCTTTCTTTTCAGCCAGCTTTAGGAAATTGGCATGAATTGGCTTTAGCTCCTCTTCCTTCAGACCCTATCCTCCTGCCTCACTAAGACCAGGTGACCCAGATGGAACAGAACCAACTGGGAACTGGAGAGAGGAGGCTTTGGGCAGAGTATTCAGAGGCCAGAATAAGAATGAAATCATTATGTGATAGTTTCCAGGTCTAGGAACCCCCTGGAATAGATACCACAGGTGCAAAACCCAAAAGGTATTCATTTCTGCCTCAGCTTCTCTATCGCCTCCAGAGACTCCTGTTTTTCGCATGACCTAGTTGGGCTCCTCTCCTCTCATGTCTTTATTCTTGGTCTGGAATTACCCAATTTACCTTCATTTAGCCTCACTTATGATTGTTTTCAAAGAAGGAATAAAGAAGATCATGTCATTAATATGTTCACAGATGCATTGTATTAGCATTGTGTAACAGAAAATGCAGCCGAAAGTCAGCAAGTTTGCTAAGTGAGTTACCAACACCACCTGGCTACAACCAAGACTTCTTGAGTTCCTCTGCCCAACTGTTTCCAGAGCATGAGGTGGCCTGTTAATAGAGGGCTATGTCTCTTTTATAATTCATCAAGCTGGATTAACTGTACCAAGAACTCATTGAAGTTCAGAACGTTATAACATTTTATTGACTACACTGCTTGAGTGTGACTGTAGTGAATTCAAGGTTAATTGCTAGAATGACAGAGCATATATCGTGGGCACTGGTGAAAGACACCTGTGAGTGTTTGCTACCTTCTTTATGTGATATTAATTTACTCATCAAATACTATCTGCTCTTCAGCAAGCAATGATGATACTGAGAAGTGCCTTGCTGTATGTTTGTAGAGAGGAGGAAAAGAGGGATAGACTTTAGTAATTCATCACTAGCCCTACCCAAGATTTCCGAAAAACATAAAGTCGAGGTAAAAGTAAGTAAAAGCTAAGAAGCAGTTATAGTATCTTACTGCAGGTCTTCAACCTGGAAACAACATGCAACTTAACTTTTGTGCAGTTATGTTTTCAGGGAGTCGTATTTCTAAACTTCTGCTAGAATTTTCATGTTATTTGATTGCATAAGGAAGAGTATTGTTTAGTGTCAACTTTAGTTTGTGACTTTGTGTAATCTTCGTGTTAGCTTTTCTAATTATATTTGCTCCAAAGAATTCAGATCATTCTACTACTTATTCTTCTCATAACTGCTTTGCTAAATGGGGGAATACAATACTGCACCAACAATGAGAAGCTAATGTTTATTATTTACAGAAATAAATCAACACCTTAAAAATAAATTTTAAAATTTCTAGAGAAATCACACTTTTTGAAAGGCATGGAAAGCATGAAAAACATGTTTCTTCTTAAAATAAATTTTGAATTTTAATGGGTCATTAGTAGATTAATGAATCATTCTTGTTCTGATGTAAACCTCAAATTTAAGATTCTAAAATTGTTAGGGCTAGAGGCAGTGGTTCAAGCTTGTAATGTGAGCACTTTGGGAGGCTGAGTAGAGGTCAGGAGTTTGAGCCCAGCTTGGATAACACAGCAAGACTCTGTCTCTACAAAAAGGAAAACACCAAAAAAACTAGCTGAGTATGGTGGTGCATATGTGTAGTCCTAGTTACTTGGGAGGCTGAGGTGGGAGGATCACTTGAGCACAGGAGTTTGAGGCTACAGTGAGCTATGATTGTTCCACTGCACTCCAGCTTGGGCAACAGAGCAAGACATTGTCTCGGTCAATCAATCTCTCAATCTTTAATATGCTGGCTTGATTTGGCTTGTGTTTCTGGGTAGTACAGAACTCTTCCTTGCTTCAGAATCTCTGGGTGGCTTTCTGGAGTCCATGGAGTAGAAGTTAAGAAATGAGAAGAAGTCCAAATCTGATTTAAGTGGTCAAAGACCATGATAGTTATCCTGAAACTCAATTCTTCTCACTCCAATTCCAATGACTCTGAAATTTGTGTCTGGGAATTTGGTAGCCATGTTTCTGCAGTCTCACCTTCTAATATAGCATATTAACTTGGATCAAAGTAGGTGTGGAAATTTGTTCTTGTGTCTATTATGGTTTCTACCTTATAGCTGAAAAGTTGAGTCAGTTCTCCCAAATACCTTAGGTATTTCTGGTCATGTCCAAAAACTGTATTGAATATTATCTATTAGTAATGCTTATATGGCTTGGAAGATTTAATATGCATCATTATCCCATTCAGTGCAATTAATATTTTCTCTAGTGTAGGTACTTGGCCTATGTAGCAAATATGCAAAATAGAGACGATATATAGTTCATTGAGCCATGTTCTATTCCTCTATTCAACATTCCTTGTGAATAGAAAAGGTCTAGTCACTTCCCAAAGCATCTGTTCAATTAATGGAATTTTCATTTTGGAGAAAATTCATTCTATGAAATTTACATCTAACCCGCTTGCCTTGTCAAGTGCTAACTTAAATATTATATTTTTCCACAATAAATAGTATTTCTTCACCCTGCCCATGTCTTCCATGATGTACATATAGTTAGCCTAGGATGTGGATTTCAAGGGTGACAAAATGTCATTTACATAATAAATGTTACTCTCATACTCAGATTCAAGGAGTTATAATCAATAATTTAGAAAGAATTAATAATATATTTATAACACATGCTAGAAGTAGGATAAAATTATTTATAAATGCTTAATAAATGTTTGATAGTGCTTTTCCCATCCATGTTATAAATGATAGATAGGTGACTATAGATACCTTGTTAAACATTAATGTCCCTTGGTTACGTTTATTTTATAATGGCTTGACAAAAGTTATTAAAGGAGTGAATTAACATCGTGCATACATTCTATAAACGAACTGCGGTAAAATATGTAAGGATTAAAGTAGTTTGTAGTAATCGTTGGGTTATTATAGCGAATGCTATTTACTCATTGGTAGCAATTTACTGTGCACAATAAGAAACACACTAAGAGACCGTTTCTCCTCAACCTAAATTTCAAATCAATAGTTGCCAAATGTTGATTGGTTATGTCCTGAGATATTATTATTTTAAAATTTTAAGGAAATTACTTTTAAATCATTTATGCTTAAACTCAAACCCCCAACTGTGTGTATTTGTTTGTTTGTATTTAAGACGGGGTCTCTGTTGCGCAGGCTGGAGCACCGTGGTACAATCATGACTCACTGCACCTCTCGCACCTAAGCTCAAGTGGTCTTTCTGCTTCAGCCTCCTGAATAGCTGAGACCTCAGGCTTGCCAACTGCACTTTTATGTGAGGAGAAGTGATGGTTGTTGCAGAGGACTAGGGATTCCTAAACAGGTTTTTAATTCAGTATCCTTACCCAATCCATTGAACTTTTTATGAAGCAAAGTGAGGAGTGGTGAGAGAGAGAAGGGCAGTCTTACATATTAGATGGATCATCTCTGGGCAATCGCTGAGATCCCAGATATATTATCCAGTTTTGTTTCACTTTCCAGAAAGATAGAGGAGCTATATTATTGCCCTAGTTTATAGAATGGGTGTATCCACACCCCAGAAAAATCCACATTATTTGTATAGTATGTGTGTATAACACTTTCTAACTTCCTCCAGTGTTTTTGCTTAAACCGTCCAATATCCTTATCTCAATTCATATCTGATTAAGTTATACTCTTGCTTAACTTTTCTCAGTTAACCAGTGAATTAACAGTTGCCCTCAGAATAATGCCTAGGCTCATTTGTGTTTTAATATAGCTAGAGTGTCAGGATTCTAGATCAGAAGTTTTCATCTAGGCACCAAAGATATATCAGATATTCAATATCAAGATGTATGAGATAGACCATAATGCAGATTTACTTGGAGAGAGACGTAGCTGTCATGGGGGTTCTACTGTCTCAACAAAGGAGGAGGAGTGGGGTTGCCATCCCGTCAGTTCAAGTCCACTGAGAGGGGCTATAGACGGAACCACTCTGAGGACTAGATGACATGCCCACTCATCTAGTCTAAAGATGAGAAGCTATGGCTATTGGCCGAATGCAGAGGGTGGAGGGAGGGGGAGTTGCTGCCTCTGTCATCCTGTCGAAGGTATGTGAGTGAAGCATCAATATGGGGACAAAGGTGAAGCATCAGTAGGAATGTTGGCCGTGCTCTAGGGATATCCTGCCAAGGCAAGTGGCTTCAGTAAAAAGAGGCTGTGGAGGAAGCAGGAACAGCCAAAGAGGAGCAGTGAGAGAAGTCCTATTTTTTTTTTTTAAAACAGCTTTAAGTAGCTGCAGGTGCTGACTTATCATCAATCCTATAGAATCAGGATTCAGGCAACTGGAAATACTGATTACACCCTGCATGGGGAGGTACCATGGAGAATTGTTAATGCAGGCTTTCCTGCCCACAGTGCTGTGCCGATTTAATGCAATTCGAACAACACACACAAGCCCAGCCTCTGCACACTTGTGTTTATTAGATTACTAAAAACTATTCAAAAAGCTTAGTAGCCATATAAAAATAGCTAAGTATAGACAGCGGGAACAATATGAAACTCACCATGATATTGGAGCAAATTTGAAAGACTGGAACCAGGTAAAGGCCGAGTAAGCATCTCCATGGAGCAGGAGCAGCAGGTGAGAGACGTTGATGGAGGAGGTGAAGATTTAGCATGGAAAAGTCAAATAGTCAGGAAAAAGCCTAGTATTTTCAGCACATAGTACTGTCCCAGGATATAAGAGAATGAGTCATTTGTGGAAATGCAAAGTAAGTTTGCTTTGCTAAGCAAAAGCTAAGAAATAACAAATAAGTATTATAATTTAAGAAATTAGAGACAAGACTACAAACTAAAAGATCCTGTCTTCTGAATTCACATCTCATGCATTATCTAAGCTATTTGTTTCCCAGATCCCAAGAATTGCCTTTCCTCATTACTGTTATTTAAGTTTTGTCACCTTAATTAAATCATAAGCTTTTGAAAAGTAGAAACTGCCTGCTATCCTGTCCTTGATCTCAAGGCACCAAGCACTGGGTTGGATACCCAGCAGGCATTCAGTAATTATTTGTGAATTTCAGGATTAGTCACAACATCATGCAAAGATGGTCACTTTTGTTTCTTCACTTAGCTGTACTGGAGGCAGTTGCAGTAATTTATTCAGGCAGGTCAGGCCAAGACTCTGGCAGACCATGAAAATGGAAATTAAGGAACTGACTTGAAAAATATGGAGAAAAGCATCAGTAGAATTTAGTGATGGGCTGAATAGAATATGACAGGAATTCAGGTGCCATTTTTGAAAATGCCAAAAGCATCATTGAGGGCAAAATCACCTAAGCAGGTGCCTTTATGCAATCAGGCATTGCCACGAAATATCTAGTTATCACAGGAGGCTTTTTCTCTGTCTCCTTCCTGGCTTGCAAATACTGTCAAGCTACATTAGCACAAAAAGCAGTTAGATTGCAATGACCTTTACTAATCCACCACATTTATGTTTGTACTTTTCTTGCAATAAATGGAACATTACAATTATTAATGTCAGCATTTTCTTTGGAAACAGTGGTGAACTCATTATGAACACTGCCAGGTGTTGCCAACCCCAGGTGTGAACCTAGTGGTTAGTGAGATGTAAATAACTCTTTATGGAAAATTTGCAGTCTAACGAATTAGCAGTCTCACACAAAGCCAAACTAGTTTCCTGTGATTAGCTTCGTTACACCACTAGCTGTTTCCATGTGGGTCAAAGGAAAAAGTAGCAGATGCCCCTCCTTTTAGGATATAAATCAGATTAGCATCTACCTCATTGCTCACTGCTTCCAAAGATAGCTGTCAGCCTTGCCATAAAAATGGTAATAGATCCACACTGAAGTGCAAGCATGTCACAGAACCTGGAACTATTTTGCTTCTTTTCTTGGAGATGCATGCCCTGTTAGTGGTGATGTGCCTTGCTCAACTATGAGGAGGTTTGTCATAGACACTGCAGATTCCATGTTACTTGCTATTTCAGGGAGTGGCATCTGCTGGGGTGGGGGAGAGATGAAGAATACTTTCTGTCTTGTTCAACAGCTGCTCAGTAGCTAGCAGCTGTTTTGAGGTTCCTTTCCTGGTTCAGATGCTGTTTTCCATTTCTTATAATCTCTGAAACAAATGTCAACATGATTACCATATGAAAAAAAAATAAGCATTTTGGGATCTTAAAGTCCAGATGAGCAAATCTGGGAGGCTACTTTGGCTGTTTCTTGTTATGGCTTGATACATTCTTTAAATGCATGCAGACACTCGAAGGGTTTATGTATTCCCACGAATGTCATAATCACACTAACGACAATGAAAATGTCTTCATGTGCGGTGACAGCTGTACTAAATATGTGGCAGTCAAGAAACGTATTTGATTAATATAGTTTACACTTGATAACTTTTAAAGCAGCCATTTTTACCTTTTGTCTTTAGCCTAGGTATATTGCTAATTTTTTTTTTTGGCAGAAAACTGCATATCTTTACTGCCCCTTTAACTAATAGAGGTATTAACTGTCATGATTTCAGTGAAATAGGGTTATACTGCGGAGGCCAGCCACCTCTATATAAGGGCTTGGACAAGTTACATAACCTTTTGGGAAAAATAGAGCTAATAATTTCAACCTCATAAGGTTGTGGTGAGTAATGAATGAGATTTTATGTAATGATCAATTTCTATAAGCAGAGTGTGTGTTCATAAATGCTGGTGTCCTACTGTGTTAGTAAATTAGCATCCAATGTAATACAGTGTAGATTTCAGGTCTTCAGTAAATACACATTGATTTAAGATCATGTTGCTGTTGCTGTTTATTTGTTTTTATCCATCATCTCAAATGCCTTCCTTGCCCAATATTCTCACCTCACCGACAATAATCACAGAGAGCCTTCTCTTTTAGGAAGAGGGACAAGGGATTGACTCTACAGCATACAGGAGTGCCCTGTTGCCATAACACCAAGACGGATCTAGAGCCCTGTGACAGTGTAGGACAAGGGTGAAATGAGGGAAACCAGAATGCCAAGTTCTACCCAATAGATTCAATAATGCATTTGTTCAATGTGCTTGTCATGTATCCTTACTGTGTTCTCAGCATGGGGTTAAATGTTATATATAAAAAAGAAGTAGAAAATACTTCCCTAATCTCAAGGAATATACTCTTGTCTTAGCGCATTTTCTGTGGCTTATAACAGAATACCTGAAACTGGGTAATTAGAAAGAAAGGAAATATTGTTTTTACATTTATGGAGGCTGACAAGTCCAAGGTCAAGGGGCCACATCTGGTGAGCCCTTTTTGATGGTGGGGACCCTCTACAAAGTCCTGAAGTGGCTCAGCGTGTCGCAGGGTGAGAGAGCTAAGCATATCAGCTCAGGTCTCTTCCCCTCTCTTAAAAAGGCACCACTCCCACTCCCATAATACTTCATTAATTTATTAACTCATTGATCCATTAATCCACAAATGGGTTAATCCATTCTTGATGGCAGAGCCCTAAAGACTTACTCACCTGTTAAACATCCTGCCTCTCAGTACTGCCACATTGAGGACTAAATTTTAACATGAGTGCTGGAGGGGGCAGATATTCAAATCATAGCAACTATCTACTGTAGGAGTAAGACACATTGTGTGGTGTAGCGGAAGGAGTCCTGCATTAGGAGTGAGATAACCCGGATTTCAGTCTTAGCCCAACATTTCTAGATAGATTGTGAACTTAAGGAATGTCTCTGATTTGTAAGATTCAGTTTCCTCATCTGCGTAACGTGAACATAATAATAGTAACAACCCCTTAATCTTTATGATATTGTAAATGCCAATTTAGTCAATATAAGAGGAGATTCTCTGTAAACTGAACAAGCATTTCGACTAGATTCAGCCACACAAAGGCAGCCACTGTGTTTTTTTGTTTTATGGTTTTATACTCATGTCCCAGTACAATTAGTAAACCTTCAACAAACATTCACTGAGTGAATGGTTAAATAAAAGAGCTGGAATCATTGGACACATGGGTAAGAAATCAAGCTTATCACATGGATAGATCATTTATGGTATTCTGCCCTACAGACTGTAAATGTAAATTCAGCAAAAAATTAAAAATTGCAGATTTAAGATAGTCTTGGAAAAAATCACCGAGTCATCTTAAGCTGGTTCTGTAAAAAAGTATTATAATATTTTAAGTGTATAAAATTGCTGAATAAAGTTTATGTGCCATTGTTTATTCATTTAATCCTCATAACAACTATGTAAGAGAGGTGCTGTGATTAGGCCCATTGTATATAAAAGGAAATAAAGGCGAAGAAAGATTAAGCACCTTGCCTTCCGAAATGTAGCTAGGTGGCTATAGCCATATGGTGTCATCTTTATTTATAAAAATGTGCCACTCACTTTGCCTGTCTCTACCTGATAGATTGTTGTATGTCATGGCATGTGGGGGAGAGGCAAAGTAGAATGAGGAATACAAATAATATAATAATTTTAAAACATTGTCAAAGAAAGCAAGGAAAATGGTAGTGTCATTGAGAGAAACCAATAATTGGGATTTAATTTAGTGAGTAAACTTTTTAACACAAAATAGAAGCTATTCGTATTCTACTTCCAGTCTGGTTTTGTGCCTTTGTCTTGAACCCCTCTTCCACACACCTGTGATTTAGCTTAGCTCTCTGTCACCTCCTTTTCTCCATGCTTACTGTTGCTTCTGCCACCCATGCCCAACCTATCTCCACCCTCACACACCTTCCCCCAGACGTGTCTCAAACCCCACTTCTTCTGTGAAAGGTCTCCCACACAATTGGGCAACTTCTTTTTCGTGTCTCTGTAGCACTTTTTTGAACTCTACTTTGATGATCATACCATGTTGCCTAACAACCACAGTTGTCTTTGAAATCTTCATATTGTTGAAAAAATAGTTAACCTTGAAAAAAGAAAGTGTGTGATCTTTGCTGTAGAGGACAAAGGTGTTCTGTCTCCCAATTTGGCTTTTGAGACTTTCTACAATAATGGAGATTGATAAAATCTTAAAGAATATTTATTTACTCCATTTTATATCATCTCCAGTTACATTTATTTGTTTGTTTGTTTATTTTTGAGACAGAGTCTCACTCTGTTGCCCAGGCTGGAGTGTAGTGGCATAATATCCACTCACTGCAAACTCTGCCTCCCAGATTCAAGAAATTCTTCTGCCTCAGTCTCCTGAGTAGCTGGGATTACAGGCGCCTGTCACCATGCCCGGCTAATTTTTTTATTTTTGGTGGAGATAGAGTTTCACTATGTTGGCCGGGCTGGTCTCAAACTCCTGACCTCAAATGATTGGCCTGCCTTGTTCTCCCAAAGTGCTGGGATTACAGGCGTGAGCCGCCGTGCCCAGCCAAGTTACATTTATAAAGAAGGAAATTTACGCCCTTAGAAAAAAAGAAACCGAGTTCTCAAGTTTGCAGAATGTGTTAGTTGTAGGGCTGCTCCTAGATGGATACACTTAAATGAAATATTTTTGCAATAAAATGATAATATTTGTTGATCACTTACAATGTGCTGAGCAGAAGCTAAGCAATTGACAGAAACCTCATATTTAATCACAATATTATTGTTGCTAAAAGTACTTGAAGAAAACAAATAACTCATCCAAAATTATATAGTTAGAAAAGCATGGAACCAAGATTCAAACTCAGCCTAGTCCCCAAACTGAAGCTCGTTATTTCTCCTCTGTAGGGCTCCTGACTCTAGTTCCTTTACAATAACTGGAAAAAGGGAAATATTCTTAGTGTGAAATTCTAATCAGTATCAGCATGCAGAAAAGGATCTGTGTTGAAGTCATAAGATTGATTGCTTCTCGGGATGGTGGGAAGAGAGAAAATTCAGGGCTATGGGAAAGGACACCCTAAAGGAGAAGGCAAGAGAGGGTAAGAAGATAAGTTCACAAATGAAGGGAGAATGTGAGCAGGAAAACACAGACAGATCCTTCCAATCCTGCTGTGCCAAACTCTGGAAATATTACTATAGTAGAAATATGATTTCCATTATGTGCAGTGAATAGAGAGGAACATGTGAGTGGTTTGTAAGTGGTCTATGAATACTTGTTTTTAGCATTTGATTCACATTCTATTAAGAGAGAAGCTAAAAATATGTATTGTTTGCAACAAATAGTCAGATTGTATTATCGGTACTTTAAACAACACAAACAAAGCACTTCTCTAAATAGGACCTACCTTAACTCTAGTCTAATAAATGAGGATCACTAGAGGCAATACAGTTAGACAAAGAGTTTAGCAATATCTCAGGCCTTTGCTCTTCTAATCCCTGGGTGGAAAAGTCACTGATAAATTCTTCAGAAGCTTTTTTCTGTTTTTCTTAGATCAAAGGTAACACTGAACCATAGGCGTATTATATGTGGTAATTGCAGAGGTAGGGAATAGAGGCAGAAAATCAGTTTGGATACCATGGCAGTTTATTCACGGTACCACCATAGGTTAATCTGTAAGACTAAGATCTGAGTATTTAATCAGGAGAGTGTAGAAGTTTCTCTTCACATGGATATGTAGCAACACAGGGGAATTTATGCCTGAAAGGACAATTTCGTGAAATTCCATACTTCCCTTGCCATAAAAGGCAGAGACCATTTCTGAATTACCTTCTCAGGGGCGGCACCTGAGCTTTTGTGGTTTAGCTACATCACACAAACTTGTGTATAAGTGACAAAAATTGTTTTGCATAAATGAATTAGTTTAAAGCTATTTTTCTTTGAACTATTTTAGAAATGTCCTCATAAATCTTCCCGTTCCCTATTTGGTAGAAAGGAACAGTACAAAAAGAAAAGAAATAGTCCTGTTAGTTCAAGTCGCAGGGTCAGCAAATGTCAGGTCATAATCGATTTTTTTTAAACATCTTTAGGTTGCTACCCATTGCTCACCCTTTGCTTCAGTAGTTGAGAAATATGGCAATTATCAGCCAACCAGACAGGGTCCCAGGGCTCTAAATGCAGAGAGACTGTAATTTTCTAGGCATTAGAGCCCATATCCTGTTGTCCCCAGGACTTCAAGGTTACCAGCACTTTACTCCAGTATTTACATTTATTCTTTGCTACAAGGGAACCTGAGATCTTAAATGGATTCCTCATATTCCCATTTAGTATTTTGCTGTGGCCCTTCCTTGCCTCTCACAGGGTCCACCCAGGGGAAGTGGTATTGTCTGCCTGGGAGTTATGGGTAGGGGGGCCACAGGATGAAGACTGATTTGGATTCAGTGGAAAAGCATTGTAGTTTTAGTGATGATATTTATATTTATCCTCCAGTCAAAAGCTGCAAAGATTGAGGAAAAGTTATTTAAGGAGATAATGCATTTTATGTTTATTTTTAAAAGAAGCTTTTATTGCATTTCTATTTATAATAGTTGTTTGCTTGATGAAGCAAGTTTAATTATATAAATCATTTGAAAAATAATCATAAAAGGCAGCATATATCAAAATGAACAATTTGATTAGGTTTCATTTGTTTTCAAGATAATCCTATTAAAACACCAATTTGTATCATCTTTAAACATTCTTGCAATACAATAATTACCATCTATCCAATTAATATTGCAAATTATTTTATTTGAAATAAAATGAAATATTAACAAGAAACAAGTAAATAATGCTTCATCTGCCAAACTATTATTTAACATTTTTAAGCAAATTGCATAAGGCTTCCAAGAGTCTTCTTCCACTATGTAAGATCATGTATAAAAGTAAGATGTTTGTTCAAAATGTTGTCTTTGTTTCCTTCAGTCCCTGGGATATTATTTAGGGCATAATTGCTTCAGTGAATATTTTTTCATAAATAGTGTATGATGTATTCTATAGTGTAGAGATGGGATTTGTGTTTAAATATGCAGAAAGATAGACTAGTATGTAATGTTTGTTTCCAATTTGTTCTTTCTCAGCACAGCAGGACACTAATAATAGGGCAGGGAAAGGATACAATGACTTCTCAAGGTAGCTTCCAACTCTCGTTTTCTACTTATTGTGATCTGAAGTGGCAAGTCAACTGAAACACACAGGAATCATTCTGAAATGAACAGAATAAGCCCATTCCAAGCATTCATATATTTGAACATTTTAATGTAGGACAGTAAGACAATTTTTATTCTGTCTTTTGGCAAATCTTTACCATACTTGATTTGTTTTTTCTATCCATAGTGTTTAGTACAGCAGTGGAGTCCTTGGGGCTGCTGAATAATTTTTATTTTTTGTCCTCAGGCTGATTGTATACAAAAGGCATGGTAGAAGAGTGTGCCAGACTGGAGTCTGCAGGATTCATGTTTCTATTTATTATTTTTTTCTAAGGTTTTGATTTTTCTGAATAGTCTGTGCCTGCTCCAACCTTGTTTTTTACCTGGTTTTGTTGTTGTTGTTGTTTATTTGTTTTTGTTTTTGTTTTTTTAATGGTGGGGGTCTCAATATATTGCCTAGGCTTGAAAATCCTGTGCTCAAGGGATCCTCCCACCTCTGCCTTCTGGGATTACAGGAGGGATTATACCACACCTGGCCCAATTATTATTATTTAAGATGAGTCCATTATATGACTTAGGACAAGAAAAGAAATTTTCTCACTACATCCATTCATTTATTATAGCAGGGACTGTGCTGAAGACACATTGGCCTCCTAGATCTTACTTTCCAGTGTAGGGAGATGGAAAATAAATACATATATGAGTATTTAAGTAAGATCATTATGAGTTGTCATTGGTGCCTTCAAGGAAATAAACTTGCTGCTATTAGAGAGAATCAAAAGGCTGGGTCTATTTTAGGCTGTGTGTTTCAGGAAGGTATCAATTGGGAATGTAGAAATGCAGAGAAATTCTAACACATATGATAATATCTGAGGAGTTTGCTGAAAGATTGATATGAGATCATACTTGTGGAAGGGCATTACAAAATCGAAAATGAAATATCAATGTACAATGTTGTGAATAAATAAGAGAGAATAGAAACATGTTTTTTCCTTCCCCTTCCTTGGAGGATTGCCCCATCCATATTACCAATCCTAGTCTACTACTAGGATAGGAAAGGGGTTGGAACAGGATTCAGGAAGTGACTTTAAACCCAACAACTTTGTTTGATAATGTAATTTTGTACTATATGATACCACCTAGGGCTAGGCTCTGTTATTCTAGTTTATGAAATCATTTGGTTTAATGTTCCTTTTTAATATACTAAAATCCATTATAATATACACACATGCAATTTTTCATATCCCTGAATTTTATTGTAGGGTTATTTAAGTTTCTAAAGATTTAATAAACACTAATATAGAAAGCCAAACAGAAGCACAAAAACATTTTTCTCTAACAGCAGGGCCCATTTAATTTAATCTTGGAAAACATGATTTATCCTTTAAGAGCGACACTATTAGAAAAAAATGAAAAATATTGTTCATGGCCATATATCATTGTAAAATAGCACATTTGAATATTTTAAAACACTAAAGGTGATCCAAATCGAGGTAGACTTTTTTCCTTTTGTTGACAAAATGGAGCATATGTTGGGATTATGAGCCGTAATTAAGCAGTAAGAGACAACAGGGTGTGTGTGTTATGTTGGGAATGTGCCATGTGCTGGGTGTGTAAGATGTGAGGCCAGGAAGAGAGATGCCCACAGCCACCATGGTGGTGGCAAAATTCCAATCCAACATACAAGCATATGCCTTGCAGCATGCTTTCACCGTATTAACACGCCCTTGGTATGAACACTGCAGTTTAGGGTATTTTACTTACAATGCATTCTAGTATGAGAATGTGTCAAGTCTTTCTCCTTTTGGCCAGATCAGAAAAATGTGAATTCCACATTGAGAACTTTTCTTTTCCTAGATGTTTTCAAGCGTTTGCTTTACATCATTTCCTATGTTTTGGAGGTATGCTTCCACTGGGAATGTAGCTTCTTTACTAAATGCCAGAGTGGGCAACTGGAAAGAACAGAGGTGGTTTGAACCCAACAGGGAAGTGCTAACTCAGAGTGAAACCTTGAACACTCCAGCACAGTAGAAAACTGAAGTCATGTGTTTTGCTTCTCCAATTTCAGGAAATAGACTTGGCCTTCTGAAGTTCTTAAATAAGACAAACATAAATCTTATTCCAAAGACCTCTTGAGCTTTTAAAATTGGTGCCTAAAGTCAGAGAACACAACAAATTTCAGATTTACAATTTCCTTATTACACATGAAAATACATTTTGAGAAATGGACAAAAATGATTTACCTTTTATTTTAATTAACACTGTAGTTCTGGTTTTTAGTCAGAAAATGGTATAAGCAAATTATTTGTCTTTCAACTAATTTCTTTAAAGATGCTCCGTTGTGACCGGGTGCAGTGACTCATGCCTGTAATCCCAGCACGGGAGGCCTAGGCGGGTGGATCACCTGAGGTTAGGAATTTGAGACCAGCCTGGCCAACGTGGTGAAACCCCGTCTATATTAAACATACAAAAATTAGCTGGGCATGGTGGTGGGCACTTTAATCCCAGCTACTGGGGAGGCTGAGGCAGGAGAATCATTTGAACCTGGGAGGTGAAGGTTGCAGTGAGTCAAGTTTACGTAACTGCACTCCAGCCTGGGTAACAAGAGTGAGACTCCATCTCAAAGGAAAAAAAAAAATTTTTTTTTTTTTTTTTGAGATGAGAAAGCAAAGAGACATCCCTTAGTACAAGGCATTATTTACTACTCTGATGGTATATACATGTGCCTTTCTAATACTTAAATCCTGACCAAGAAAGACAGTGGGTCAAATAGAGTATACACACTTTGTAATAAAACTAGATCCAGTCTGGGTTACAGAATTGTTTTATTATGTATTTTCATTATATTGGGAAAGCCCAATTAAATGAAACAATATTTGTGGCCATATACAGTCATAAAAATGCTAGTACCTATTGAAGTAGAATAAATAATAGTATTCATATGACCTAGCCTGAGAAAAATGAAAGAATTACAATCTTGTAAAATGTGTTGAATTTGGGAAATTCATTATAAAATGACAGAAAGGACAATATCAAGCTATATTCCAGGTCTATATTCCAGCATTGAATTGTCCAGAATATTTTCACCATTTTCAGAATAAAGCTCTTAAAATATTTTTATAATTAAAACTTGGAAGATATAATTTGAATTTTAAAATATAATGTGTGTAACCTACTTACAACATACAAAATTTTCGCAGATATAAAATAAGAGGGGAAGTTTAACATTTAGTAAGTTGGATAAGAAAACTTATAGGATATTTTTGTATAAGAATGCAGTAGGTGAAGTGTCATAATCAACATAGACAGAAATACAGAGGGAAATGCTATGCCCTGTCAGAGAAGTGAGGAAGGGCTCTTTGGAGGGGGTAAAATTTAAGATATTTCAAATGTGGATGGGCTTAAATAGGTAGAAAAGAATACATTTGGGCAAAGCAATCAGAAAACATTTGGTGGAGAAAGGAGTGGTCTTCGCAGGAGTGGGTTTTTACCAGATCCAGGTTGCCCTGGTAGTGGGTGGCAGGAAGGTTGGAGGAGTAGAGAAGAAAGGACTCTTGTCATCACTGCTTCTCATCACCTAATTTTCAGACAAAAGGTCTAGTGCCCCTAGAGTTGGTGGATGGCTCAAAGATACAATAGAACAAGCCTAAACCTGAGTTTGCTGATTTCACAGGCCACTGCTATTTTTCATGCTGTGATATGATTTGAAAGGTCAATTACAGAAGTATGTTCTGTTAGCAGCAATGGGAAGCCTAGCAGGGTCCTGCCAGAGGTGGGAGGAGAGAGCCACTTAAGAAAGATTCTTCCAAAAGCTGGGTCTAGAAAGAACTGAGAACTTCTGTCAGGTTATGTGCAAAAACAATTAATTATATTCATGGAATTAGAAACATAGTGGATTAATAAAGAGGTATTTTGCAGGTACACTTTTACATGGAACATGAAGTAATGGAAATAAATCCCTAGACCCAAGGAATCAATAATACCGTTCAAAGTAGAATCTTAATTTTTCCCATGCTTGGAGAAAACCTCCCTGTACTTTGTCTCCTTCTCTCTCAAATGTAGATCACAGGCTTGAGAAAAATTAAATATGCATCAAAAGATAAATCAATCACCAGAGAGAAAGGAGGAAATACAGAAATAGGTAGGTATTTTTATTCTTAGCTATCCTTACTTGTGATTTTAAACAAAAACAACATAGAAACTAGTCATGTGATTTTAAACTAAAACAAAATAGGAACTAGTCATTTGTAGAGGGGATAAAGTAGTTAACACTGATGAATACTTGTAAAGCCAAATGAAAGTCCAGATCATCAGAACCTGACCTTGAACAGAATAAATTTGCTACTTCTGGCAAATGAGGAGATTATCGGCTTCCTGGAAAGGGTTCTTCTGGAGCACTGCACCTTCTGCCGGTAGCATCCACATCATTAAGTAACAGGGTGGATTGATAAAGATACACCATAGAAATTCTTCTGTAGGTTAGCACCTACGTTGCCAGACTCCTTTACTTCTCTCACACGGCCCTGTGTGCTCGTAACCTTGCTCCTCACCTCGCACAGAGTGGCTTCAGACAGAGGAACAGTGGGAACAGTGGTGCATCTGACCGGTGTGCAGAATTCACTTTGCTTTTCACTGAAACTGAGAGTGCCACTGAAGGGAATTCCTGGATGGAGACTCCACGGGAGGAGCTCTAAGTCTTTCATGGACAGGGAGTTTTATTATGTATTTTCATTATATTGGGAAAGCCCGATTAAATGAAACAATATTTGTGGCCATATACAGTCATAAAAATGCCAGTACCTATTGAAATAGAATGAATAATAGTAGTGATATTATCTAGCCTGAGAAAAATGAAATAATTACAATCTTCTTGTAAAATGTGTTCAATTTGGGAAATCTGTTATAAAACGACAGAGATGGAGAAAAGAAAATAAAAGGACAGTATCAAGCTATATTCCAAATCCAGCTTTGCAACTGAGAAAATAATTAAGGAAAGATACAGTGGCGAAAGTAAATTCCTGTGTATATGCTGAAAAAAAGGAGAGATGAGTGTTTGCAAAGGAGGTACTGGTAGCAGGCAAGTAAGAAGCAGGTCTGCAGTCACTGAAATGTGGTTCCTGTACCACATTTGGTTTTATTCCACTACTGCAGACTGGGAAACAAAATTTTCCAGGGGAAATTTTCAAGGGGAAATTGCACATTCTTTACTCCACATAATTAAGCCTGAAAATTTCAATGCTGTTTAGATGGAAAATGCCACAGAAAACAATGCTGGTCTAGGTCAAGTACCAGATGTGAAGCATTTGCTAAGCAAAATACACTTTTCAAATATACTTAAAAATATAAACAGTGAGATAGAATTAGTTCATAACATTTCTTTATTTTGTAACATTATTTTATATTTTCCTGTTTTTCACAGGCATTTTGGGCCTATTATTTAGACTCTTAACATGAGAGTTTATTTGAAGATGATTTAAGTTAATGTATTTTAGAGCTGTCAGGATTTAGGGAGTTCCATATAATTCTTTGTTAACACTAGACCTCAAATTGCACAAAGTCAACTGGAGGAAAACTTAGAGAAGAACTGGCTTAGACTGTGAGAAGGGTGTTCAAATAACATGGTACTGATGATAACAGCCAATGTTTAGTAGTGGTTACCAGGCACCTGGTATTCTACTCATGCTTTTCACCTGTTCCTAGCTTCATATTAAAGTTTACGTTTTTATCTGTAAGATCTGGCAACGCTCCTCTTATTAGCAATAAGAAAAGTGAAGTTAAAGATCTCTCCCAAAATCATAGAGCTGGTAAGAAGTGAGTTGGAATTTGGAACCAACATCTTTTGTACTTCAGAGCCTATCTTTTAAATGCTACACTATAATTTAGCAGGCTCTAATGAAACAATGCAAAAGTTCAATTTGCAGAAAGACTTAATGACAAAAATGATGGGCAGAATTTGTCTCATTGACAATGACAGTTGAATACTTTAAGAATGAAGAAAAATGTAGTTTCATTTTCTTTGAATTTGGATTTGACATATTTGTTGTTTCTTTGTAGAAGGATGGGTTCCCCTTCAACTTGATTTGAATAGACACTGAATAAGCACAGCTGCTTTATTTTAACTTTGGCACAAACCGGAACATATGTAAAGTTTCAAATGAGTGTGGGTAGAAACTTGTTTGAGAGAAATGGAGCAATAGGACTAGAGTTCTACTATTATGGAAAAGAAAAACATTCTTACCATAAGCCATACTAGATTGAACACCTTATAAGAAAGAAAGAAATGAATTAACAATTATTATGCATCATATGCCACAATGTGGCCAGCAGTGCACTGATGGTGTGTTATTAAAAGGATAGAAGTAAATTGTGATGCTTGCCCACTTGAAATTCAAGAGAGGTTTACAGTTAAGAGGACATATGTCACTAGATAGAAGGAAGGGGGCGTAAGATGATGGCCCCCACAGCTAGACAGTCTGCATTCAATTTCCTGCTCTATCACATAGTAGCAGTATGTCTCTTTGATCAGTTTCATCATCTTTACAATAGGGATAATAATAATAGTAAAATTATGTCAAAAAATACAATTTTAAAAATCTGCCAACCTGGAAATCTTCTCTGCAAAGGGAGAAGAGAAATAAAACAGTTTCATTATTAACTAAGCATTGACAAAGAATGTGATGTGCATCTCAGGCAATCTGCTAAAGAGATGGCAAGGACAGAAGGAAAACTCTCCCTTTTGAACAGCCATGCAGATATAACCCATTACATACATGTTCTCGAGGGAGGCAGTAACTAGTCCTCAAGTGAGAAGCTCAACAGCATCATTTGCCAAACACAGTTCATGCTAAATTTACCTGGTAATTGGGGTGACCATCTGTGTTGGTTAATTGGCCTTCTGTAAAGGAAAAACAAACTTCTCACCTTTACAACAAGTAGTAGTTTTACATCTTGGAGCATGGGCTCACAAAGGCTCCTGCCCTTGCACAGAAACTAGGAGATAGGGATGCTATCTTCCTTAATAAGTACATTTCAAAGAGATGATTACCCAGTACCTGAGAAAGGCATTCCTGGATCCTCAACATGGAATAAGGCTCACTTAACTAGAAAAGATTTCCATATATTTTAACAAGACAGAGAACAAACTTACAATTACATTTTTTTTTTAAGTGAATGATCTATAACAAGACAAAGGCAGAGGTGAGGGGATAGTCTCTTCTCTTGATTTCAACAGGATGACTTAAGACACTTATTTTTAATATATATTTGCTCTTATCTTTACCAGATATGGAAGGTTTCTGGGACAGTTGACTGAGATATTATAAATGCTGTAAAATATCATTGCTATTATTTTTATATTATTATAATATTAATTAAATGAATTATAAAATAATGGATTATATCTAGGTGGCTATATAAAAGCATGAGTTTTCCTTCCGTCCTTGCCATCTCTTTAGCAGAGTGCCTGAAATGAACATCACATTGTTTTTCAAAGCTTAGTTAATGATAAACCATTACCATTGATTATAATGATTGTATAATCAGATGTGTGTGTGTGTGTGTGTGTGTGTGTGTGTGTGTGTGTGTGTGGGTGTGTGTAAAATAAGCCAGAGAGGATATGGGTATTGGGCAATAAAGATGTTAGAATGCTCAACAGGCCTAGAAGTAATTACTGGATACCTGAATGGAGAGAATTACATTACAGATGGAAGGATAAAATTTTCAAACATGAATGAGAACAATAATATAATCCAAGAAGTTAGAAGCTTAGGTTCAGAGAAAATAAATGAATCAGTGTTAAACTTCCTGATAAGAATTGTTGCCCTCTTATTTTAAATCTGAAAAAGTCTGTGTCTGGGGATAGTGAGAATGAGAAGACATTTTCCTGGGACAGAATTGTGGAAACTTTTTAGTGCGAAATACAGATTTGATGAAATAGAAAAGTATTGAGTGGAGTCATGTGCTGAATGTAGTTTGTTTAATATGCTAAGTCTCACAGTGGGGTGCTGGTGAAATGAGCCTCAGGAAGGGAAGATTATCAACCAGTATATGTTAAGCAATGTGGGAGTTTAATAAGGCTCTGGTGCAGGCGATGGCTGAGGAAATTGAATGGAAGGAAAGAACACATTCAATGTCAGGACAGAGGAACAGAAAGAGTCAGAGTAACAGAAAAATGTTGTGTCTGTAAGAAAGCCTCAGAGTAATGGCTTTAGAGAAAATAATACATATCAAAGAGGAGCATGAGGACACTGCATCTCCTTCTCTTCAAAAGCTGTGCTGAGGAACAGAAGAATTGGACAAGAACTACCAAAAAAAAAAAAAAAAAGCAAAAATAGTTCCCCAAAGACTTTTATTTCAAATTGGGTTATTGCATTAATTGGTTGATTGGAACAGATATTAGATTTACACAATATAAATATACATCCACGAATTAAAGTCTTTGTCACTGATTTCCATGAGGCAATTAGCCGAAGAGTCTTTCAATTGCTCACAGGTAGCCCTATCCCCTTTTCTAAAACTGTCATGTGAGAAAGTAGGTGCAATTGTTAAACAGAAGAGAAGAGGAAGAGCTCACTCAAGACTTGTGAAACCATTTGGTTTGTTCATACCGTGGGTCTGCAACACTTTACAGACAAAGAATGTGGTTTTTAGTAGTTGCTTTACTGCAGGGCCAAGCACTTGGTCTGGCGTTGGATCTCCATAAAGCGTTGTCGAAGTGAAGGGTACCATTATGATTATGTAAGCAGCATGCTGACTTATGAGAATTATTGCTCAGGAGGGAGTTCTAGGGGAGCAAGGGTGGTTTGGTAGAGGTTCCCAAGCGACACTAAGGGCAAAATGAATCTATAGTGGGTTAGAGCTGTGTGGTTATTTATGTTTGTCTAAAAGAGTTTGGCAGAAAGAGAGTAGAATCAACAAAAGCTAAGAGTGGAACTAATAAAAAATTGGATTTGTATGGAATGCTCAGTGTAATATCAAAAGAAGGAAGAAGTTAGTTTTGAAAATCCATAATACTGTCCACACCCATTCAACTCTCTGTTTGCAATTTAAGGGAATTTCTCCAGCCACTCTTCCCAGCAATAATTGTAGGTACCTCATTAAGCTGCCTCTAAATTGTATTGTATGAATATTTTATAAGGCAATTTTGTTCATCTAATCATCATATTGAGATTGATTAAAGAGGAGAGAAGGAATGGTTTATTTCTGATATCTGCACTATTTGTTGTTGTTGTTTAAAGGCACTTTCTTCTGCAGAATTGGATTTTATTATCCTAAGGCCATACGTGCTGTATTCAGAATTCTCTATTTGGAATGGCAATTTCAGTACTGATTTCTAACAATGAAGTTTTAGAGGAACATTTCTCTTTTGATGTTGTCAAAACTTTTTCTTTTCATCACAGGAAAAATAAGTCATGACTGGTCAAAATGTGTAGAGTTTGGCAAATGATCATTCTATACAGAAAAGTTGAAACTAAGATTTTTAGAAGGATCTGTCCTCCTTGCAAAGAAGAGTGGGAGTCTTCAAGAATAATAAATATATTCAATATGCAAAACACATTTATTTTCTAATTTTTAATAGCCATGTTCACCCTTTAATTATTTTCTTTTGTTTAGAGATAGTAATGTAATTTGACAGCTAAGAATTTTTCTTTTAAAGCAAAAACAATTCAAGATAAAGACAGAGGCGCCAACTGTGTTTCTGGCAGTATTGAGATGAATACAATAAGAAAGGAGAAAAAGAGGATGAGACATATTTCCAAAAACATCATCTTTTAAAACCCAGCACAAAGTAAAATTCATCCTATTATAAATTATTGATCAAGTATAATATTATAAATAAGCACCTGAAACTTTCCTGAAAGGGAAATATTTTTAAAATTTATTAAGTAAGAGTCATTTTTGGGTGATACTTTGCGATCTGACAAACAAAAAGCTATGGCTCCATTTACTGAATTGGCTAGAACTTATCTGGATTATGTTACTTTTCTGGATCAATCTGTTCAAAGAAATGTTCAGAATTAAAACACGTGCAGTGGAGGATGAGCAGAATGGTGAGAGATTTAAATCTATCCAGGCTATCATAATGTTTAGCAAGGAGAAGAGTCGGCTTTGGGCATAACCCAATAAGTTGTGTAAACTATGTGACTGGTTATCACTTAAGAAAACACTATTTCAATGGAGCACAGAATACAGAACATCAATTGTGTGTTACAGGCAAACAAATTTAGGAAAAGTATGCTGAAGAATAAATTTAATAATTTTAACTATATAAAAAGCTGTAATGTTCACGCTGAAGAATTAATTTCATAATTTTAACTATATAAAAAGCTGTAATGTTTACACTCAAGAAATAGGTCTCCATCACCCTCAACAGTTGATAGAAGAAAGCTATTTATCATAAAGCCCTTATAATACTTGAAAGGAGATTGTATGTGTAAACTTTTAATTTATTTTTAATTAAATATAAATAATATTACCTCTTTAATGAATACGTTGCCAATAATTTTAAACACATATTTGATTATAGGATATTAAATTTTATGAATGTTTGAAAAATTTATTCAAATGTATTATGTGTATGTGTTATATGCTAAATATACATGTATTTTTAAAAATATATATCAATTTTTGGTTTGTTCAATTATTCTTTGTCAAGTTATTGTTATTATTTTTTGAGGTTCTCACTCATAACAAATGACCATGTGAAAGGTAGTTACTCCATGTGTGCTAAAAGTTGCTTTTCTCACCAGTAGGTACTTTTAAGCTCAATTTGTCTGACTTTCTATATCCTCAGTCTGTGAAGATATACCCTGTGCCAATTCATTTAGATTATCTTGGGTATCTAACAAATTATGAAATAAAAATCAAATTAATAGGGTGAACATCTCTTGAGGAGTATCTAAAAGTGTAGTGTTATTTGTTGTAGATCTGATTTGGGGGTTAGATATCTCATATTCACAGGATGTTGCTCCATGAAACAAGCAATCCAGCCAGATTTTGCTATGTAGTGTAGCATTGATATGTTATTTGCTTATGTAAAAACTCAGAAGAATAAAAGTAAAATAAAATAATACAAAGAAAGCAAAGGGAGCTACACTGGATTCAAGTCACTTTGTAGTTAAATGATTCCTTGAAATATAGGCCAAAGAGCCTACCTAAATTTCCAACCAGTAGATGTATGAAACCTGGTTGCTATAATCTTCCTTGCTATGGAATTAAAGAACTTTAGAAAGAACTGATTTCAGAAACTCATGAGCCTACCATTAAAACATCTTTTCCTACAAAATGATTTTACTTATCACAGGTGTATATTTTATAATACGTAGAATGCTCTGTCAGGTATTTATAATTAAAGAGATATTACCTGCCACCAAAATATTTACAAATTTAATTTTGTAGTTAATGATATAGAGAGGGAGCTTATTTTGAGAGAACAGATAACAAGTCTTATTTCTAGTCACATTTGAAATTTAAACCAATGGCAAAATATACAGGTTTAGGTGTCCTAAAGGTTGAGGAGTATTTAAGTTCTATAGTTCCTATTTAAGAATTATTCAAGTAGAAATAGACTATGATGCCAGAGGAAAACATGTCCAAGAAAAGTATAGGGGCTGCTTTTTCTAAAGCAGATAGGATGTGTATTAGTCTGTTCTCATGCTGCTATAAAGAACTGCCTGAGACTGAATAATTTATAAAGGAAAGAAGTTTAATTGACTCTGAGTTCAACAGGGCTGGGGAGACCTCAGGAAACTTACAATCATGGTGGAAGAAGAAGCAAACACGTTCTTCTTCACATGGCAGCAGAAAGGAGAAGAATTAAAGCTAAGTGAAGGGGACACCCCTTAGAAAACCATAAGAACTTGTGAGAATGTACTCATTATCATGAGAATAGCATGGAGGAAACCAACTCCATGATTCAGTTACCTCCCACTGGGTCCCTTCCACCACATGTGGGGATTATAGGAACTACAATTCTGTGAGATTTGGATGGGGACACAGCCAAACCATATCATTTCACCCCGACCACTCCCAAATCTTATGTTTTCACATTTTAAAACACAATCATGTCTTTCCATCAGACCCCAAATTCTTAGCTCATTTCAGCATTAACCCAAAAGTCCAAGTCCAAAATTTCATCTGAGACAAGGCAAGTCCATTCTACCTATAAGCCCGTAAAATCAAAAGCAAGTTAGTTACTTTCTAGATACAATGGGGTACAGGCATTGGGTAAATACACCCATTTAAAATGGGAGAAATGGACCAAAACAAAGAGAATATACACTCCATGTAAGTCTTAAATTTAATGAGGCAATAATTAAATCTTAAAGCTCTGAAATAATCTCCTTTGATTCCATTTCTCACATCCAGGTCACATTGATGCAAGAGATGGTTCCCACAGCCTTGGGAAGGTCTGTTCCTCTGGCTTTGCTGGGACAGCCACTCTTCTGGCTGCTTTCACAGGCTGGCATTGAGTGCTGCTTTACCAGGTGCATGGTGCAAGCTGTCAGTGGATCTACCATTATAGAGTCTAAAGAACCATGGCCCTCTTCTCACAGCTCCACTAGGCAGTGACCCAGTAGGGACTCTGTGTGGGGACTCTGAACCCACATTTTTCTTCTCTACTGCCATACTAGAGGTTCTCTAAGAGAGCTTCACCCCCACAGCAAACTTCTTCCTGGACATCCAGATGTTTCCATATATGCTCCAAAATGTAGTGGATGTTCTCAAACCTCAATTCTTGACTTATCTGCACCCACACGCTCAACACCATGTGGAAGCTGCCAAGGCATGGGGCTTGCACCCTCTGAAGCCATGGCCCAACCTGCACTTTGACCCTTTAAGCCACAGATGGAGCAGCTGAGACACAGGACACTAGATCCCTAGGCTTCACACAGCAGTGAAGGGCTAGGCATGGCCCACAAAACCAATTTTTTCCTCTAGGCCTCTGCGCCTGTGATGGGAGCGGCTGCTGTGAAGATCTCTGACATGCCCCGGAGACATTTTCTTCATTGTCTTGGTGATTAACATTTGGCTTCTTGTTACTTGTACAAATTTCGGCAGTGGGCCTGAATTTCTTCCCAGAGAATGGGGTTTTCTTCTCTACTGCATTGTAAGGCTACACATTTTCCAACTTTTATGCTCCACATCCTCTTGAATGTTTCACCACTCAGAAATTTCTTCTGCTAGATACCCTACATCATCTCTTTCAAGTTCAAAGTCTCACAGATCTCTGGGGCAGAGGCGAAATGACTCTTTGCCTAGCAAGCGGGACCTTTACTCCAGTTCCAACAAATTCCTCATCTCCATCTGAGACCACCTCAGCCTGGATTTCATTGTCTATATCACTATTACTCTTTTGTTCAAAGCCAATTCACAAGTCTCTAGGAAGTTCCAAACATTTCCACAATTTTTCTGTCTTCTTCTGAGCCCTCCAAACTGTTGAAACCTCTACCTGTTACCCAGTTTCAAAGTTGCTTCCACATTTTTAGGTATTTTTATAGCAGCATCCCACTGTTTTTGGTATCAATTTACTGTGTTAGTCTGTTCTCATGCTGCTATAAAGAACTACCTGAGACTGGGTATTTTATAAAGAAAAGAGATTTAATTTACTCACAGATCTGCAGTGGTGCAGAGGCCTTTGAAAACTTACAATCAAAGCAGAAGGAGAAGCAAACATGTCCTTCTTCATGTGGCAGCAGGAAGGAGAAGAATGAGAACCAAATGAAGGGGGAAGCCCCTTAGAAAATCATCAGATCTTGTGAGTACTTACTCACCGTTATGAGGATAAGGTGGGGAAGATTGTCCCCATGATTCAATTACCATCTGTTGGGTCCCTCCCACCACAGGTAGCGATTTAGGAATTAAAATTCAATATGAGATTTGTGTGGGGACACAGCCAAACCATATCAGAATGCTTGAGGTAGTCAGGGAAGGAAGAGAGAATGAAGCTCAGGACTGGGGGCAGCCTCCTGCTAAAATATTAAGTCTCTAAAGCAAGTCTAAAACTGTCAGCCTCTTAAAAAATAATCCCTGTTACCCTCCACCTTGGGTGTACTGGTAATGCTGTGGTCCACATTAATCTACCTTTAACATTCTATCCAGGAATCCTCTTTAGATTACAAATCATCCTACAATTGATAATGCAGGGTCAAATGAAAGATTCAATCCCTTCATTTTCAGAGGGCATTTGGTTTTGAAATGGTAACTCACAAAGGCATATGCCAGAAGGACTGCATCACCTCACTCATGCTAAGAAAACTCCACTGTTAAAACTAGCAGAAAACCCAAGAAAACACCTTTACTCAGACATAAGTGTGTTGGCTGCTTATTTATTAGTGTGACATGTTATGTTTAAGTGCCTACTAAGCCTTTTAGAAAATGTTATACTTGTCACTTATATGATTTGACATTTCTCAACACAAAGAGAAGAATGACAACCAGCATAGCTAGAGTTTTAAAAAGTAATGATACATTCTGAGTATATGAGGATAAACAATAAAAAATATACAATTACATGTTTATGTAAATACTGAAAAACATATTAAGCTAAAATTACATGATCAAAAGAAACCTTAGAAACCTGATTGATATACATATGTAGCAGAACATACAGCAACTTTTGCACTTGTGTGAGTTTCTGCAGAATTGTTCTGCTTTGGTCTTATTTACTTTACTGTATCTGTGGCTTTTTGGCAAAGAACATAAGAAAACAGGATTTTGCATAGAGTAAAAACCCATGTTTTTGTAGATCACTTTATTCCAGATTTATCCATGGATCTAATGCTATCCCCCCATAAAATAATATTGCAAACCATAATGTAAAAATTATCTGTATTATCTTTATCTTTTATTCACTCTATTTTCCTAGTTCACAACTTGCCTATTAGATTATGATCAAGTTTAGCATCTCAACATTTATGAAAAATCAATAGCAGGAACTCAGATAGACAGAATTTAAATTGGTGTCTAGAGAAATTCCTCAATGCCCACCTCTTACTACAGAAGAAGCCAGAGAGGGTTGTGGCTCTAGAGAGTTTCCACCATTTACCGGCCAATTTTCAATGAGGTAATTCTAGTCATAAATCTTAGTAGGGAAACACTGTTGTTGAACAATATAGGTGTTCCATTAATTGAGAGGAACGTTGGGTCTGAAATAATACTCTACTTACTCAAGGGCCTTCTTGCTCTTCTGTGTTTGGGAGCACTCAGTTATAAAAAATAAATAAAAAATAAAAAAACTCTTCACTGATTTAACTCTGGCCATTGCAACTGGGATTTCCAAATGCTAAGTGCTAATGCATGATTTAAAAGTATGCTATTTCCTCATTCCTTTTGGGTTGCAAAGCTTTTGTCTCTAAGATAGAATCATCAAGGTCGCTTGAAGGTCAGACAGAATAAACCACATGATGTAAACATCTGTGGTTGATTTATACTCCATGAACAATTCTGTGGTCTCTTAAATTGGACGTCTAGGCATTGAAATCTGTTCATTTAGAGACTAAAAACAGAAAGTTATTTGATTTGATTTTAGTTGCTCCAATATCTTCAGAAAGATTAAAATATTACATCTTAGAATCAATAATGAAGGTAAAGGAAAATTTAAAAGTCTGTGATCATTTTAGTCATAGCTAAATCCTATAAACTCCAATACTTTATATAAAATTTTGGAAGTTAATCTTGCAGTAACAATTTGAGTTGACTGGTTATATACTTAAAATCTGTCACATCAAATTATCTCAAATGTTTACAACTCTGACACACATTTTTATTGTTATACAGCATATTATTTTTTTATGGAAACTCAATATTTGATAGTGCACAAATAAAAATTATGAAGAACAAGCATGCCACTCTGAGTTCCAAATTGAACAATCTCCTTTTTTTCTATGATAGATTAGTCAGTGAGAATAAGAGATGAAAGATACTTGGAGCTTCTGTTGATATGTGATTCTTCTTGAATTGCATAATTCCAAGGTGTTTATGTGCTTTTCCTGTCACATTATGAGACATAATACAGCTCTGGAAAGATTGGTAGTAAAGAAACATTGAGTAGTAGAAATTAATTTCCTCAGTGGTTCCTAAAAAATTTTATTAGCCTAGAGGGTTAATTTTACAGTTTTAGCAATCATTATTTATCATCTCTTGGTTTACGGGAAAGAATTAGAGTTATTAGCTATTAAATTATCCATGAAAATTTGACACTCCTTTAGACCAAACAAACCCTGAGGCTTGCTGATTTTCCCAGTGTGAAATATCTGTGGCTTCAGCTAGAAAGAACTTAACATTCTCTAATTAGATTTCTAAGATTTATAAGGTTCAAATACTTCATTATTAGAAACGAAAATTAGTGCAAAAGGTTAAATTTTTATTCAAGTTTATTTAAAACATCCTTAAATATAACTGTATGCTTTTGAATCAAGAGTGTTGATTTGTAATTTAGCTAAGCCCACCATGAAGTACCTAGATATCTATGATCACTATTAGATATCTGGTATAAATGTGTACACAACTTTCCTTGAAGAAAAAAAAAAGAAAAGAATTTGGCAATGACTAGATAATGGAGAAATTGTAAATGTATCATTTTCTCCAAACCATTGAATTAAAGTACACATACATTTAATTCAAGAAGACAACCAATATCAACTTAAAAAGTATTATTAGTTTCATAAATTTCCTGTATCTGTTCCTTCTGTGTGTTTTTACCATGAAAAGTGCTCAAACGAAATTAAGATCCAGACTAGGGGATTAGTAAAGTTGTTGCAGTCTCCATTTTATTTTATTTTTGTGATGTTCTCCCAAGGAAACCAATGAACTTGTTTCTTAGACCTTTCCATATAGGAGACAGTGAAATTCAAATGACCCTCTGTTTTTGCAACAGAGAAAACAAATTTGGATGTGAATATCTGGGAGGTCCACTCTTCTTTCAGGATGCTAAACAAGGTAGCAAAGTATTTTCTGCCAACTGGGCTACTACCTACCATTTTAACCCTACGTTTTCAGGAATTCATCTCATCCAAGTTGGCTACAGGGGTTATGTTAACAACAGAACCCCGCTGCCACTGTATATGAGGGGTCTCCAAATAAAACCAGATACACTGCCAAAGAGAACATGCAGTTTTCACCTCAGGGGTAGGATGTGTTTTTTCTCCTATCTCAAAAAAAGACACTGCATTGTACTCTAATGGATTTCAAGGACTTATGTTTAATAAGTTCATCATTCAACATACAGACTACCTCAGTTATTTAAAAATATATGAAAATAAATTCAAGAAAGTGATTTAAGCAGGTTAAAAATGGTCATATATGATAGATTTAGATAATTTTAAAATTGGTCATAGACAGAAAAAGGAAGATAATTTGTCCTTGATATTGACATTTTTTCAAGTATCAACTAGAATTCTTTTCCATTTTGATTTGCAATAATTTTGTTTTAGTTGAGAATAAGAAATACTAAAATACAGCAAATATTAGAGAAACTATTAAACTTCAGCACAATACACAATATTTGGTTAAAGTATTTCAAAAACTCCCTTTTGCTTATAATATGGATATACTGAAATTACAGATATTGGGAGAAGCCTTGACATCTATAAGAAGTGAAACCCATTCTTTTATTGAGTGGAATAAATAAGAAAAGTGGAAAATTGCCCAACAAAGAAATGTTCATTAAGCCACAGGGAATATAAAAGGGGGTATGATCATTGATTATTATCCTGTGGGAAATTCCTGTCGAGAAGGCTGATAGAATCAAACAAACTGCACCAAAAAATAAATGCTAAAGGGCGGCAAAGACAATAGCTGCAATGAGATTTTTTAAGTGAGAATAATCAATGTGAGTTTCTATAGAGAATAAATTCACAGAGAGAGGGAGTACCTACAACATGTGTGAGACTTAATGGACCATAAAGCCAGGTAAGGTCTCTCCAGGCAAGGTAAGAAGAAAAGGGAAGGACAGATTCAAAGATGAGAAGCCCTGAGGATTAAGGTGGTAGGTCAGTGTAGCTGGAGTGATGGGCTAGCATCTGCATTCCCCATATTCCCTCCCCGACTGTTAGAATGTAAATTTAGTAGATGCAGGAAGCAGACGAGGCAGATGAGGGAGGGTCCCTGGAAAACCTCTGGCTCTCCCCACAAATGTTACATCAGATGATTCTGTGCAGATGAGGGAACCTGCCCAGGGTCTTATCTGTGCATGCCAACAATGGACTGAGGGCCTGCATGCTAACAGGGAGAATATAGTGGAGCCACTGGGAAGCTCATGCCCTGTGCAGTGGGGAGGAACCTGGCCTCTTCTGCTTGTGTGGGTGGTGGCTTAGTACTCAGTCTGTGAGGTAGGGGCCTGTTAGCAGGACCTCTCTCACTTTGCTGAGAGGTTTTTTTCTTTTTTCCTTTGCCCCCAGTAAATTTCACTCTACACATCATTCAACATGTGCACATGCCTAATCTTCTCTGATTGTGTGATAAGAACCCTGTTTTCGCTGAACTAAGGAGTAAAAATTCTGCAACAGATTCATTACTTGCAGCTTTGTGAAGATTAAATCCCAACTGTCTGTGTTCGACTGCTCAGGCTACCATATCAGAATCAAATAGATTAGATGACTGTAGATGACTGGAAGAAGAGAGATTTATTTTCTCACAGTTCTGGAGACTGCAAGTCCAAGATTAAGATTCCAGTAAGATCGGTGAGGCCTCATTTCCTGGCTTGCAGACAGCTGCCTTCTCACTGTGACCTCACATGACGTTTCCTCTGTGAATACATATTTCTGGTGTCTCTTTTTTCTTTGTGTATATACTCCAATCCTCTTGGATTAGGGACCTGCCCTTATGACCTTATTTAACCTTAACTGACTCATTAAAGGCTCTGTCTCCAAATACAGTCATATTGCTGGTTAGGAATTCAATAAAAATTTTGTAGGGAATGCACAATTCCATTCACACAATTCTATCTTTGCAACTTTACCTTCAGTTTCCCAAGATTGGTGTAGCCTGTCATCTCAGACGAAGAATATTCTCACAACCTTACTTACTATTTGAACCCTCCCACCTGTTTCCTATACACACAGTGAGACTTAGAACAGTGAATCTCAGAACAGGAGCAGCGAATTTGCTCAACCCAAAATTAATTAATTAAAAGAGGCATCTATGGAAATGAGGCTTTCAAAAGAAAAAAGATGAAAAAGGATGGTGAAAATAAAACAGCTCCCCAGTAAAAATGGAAATGGTTATCACTGGTGTTAGATTTTTAAATATATGGACCCTAATTTTAATGTATCACTTTGGGTTAGTGTTTCTAATAGTCCACTAACCAGTATAAGAGAAACTACCATGAGTTAAAGTTGTAACCTTATTTTATCTCTCCTTTTTGCTTTTGACTGTTCATTTTCTATTTTATCCCATTCCAAAATAATAGAATAGTGCACATCCCTTTAAAGAACCTCAACAATGGAAGAAAGTATATATTTATTGGTGTCTTTTGAAAATGTGCAGCCCTTTTAATTTGAGCAGCAATCAAATATGATAATTTATATTCTCCAACATGAGGAGGAATATCCAGAAATTATAACGTTGTATAAGTGAAATAAAGCTCTATTTTGACCTGTAAATGTTCAATCAAGCTTTCCTTCAATAGTCCTGAAATGCAATAAAATGACTTTTGAAAAAAAATTATAGATAATGAATTTTAGACTTTACCAAAGAAATCTATAATAGAAAAATAATTCTCCAAAACTCTGAGTATAGCAGGAAGTATAATACAACCCTAGATATTAAAATCAATTTTCAGATGCACAACTGGAAAGGTTGTATCCGTTTCAAAGATGATGTGAAAGAAAGGAATCTGTCATACAATTGTCTTATTCTTTAAAATACATGAACTTTTTTAAGATTCAAAATATGCTGAAATTAATCGAGACTATTCTTTGGATTTGAAGCTAACTCCTAATCATACAATAGGGGCACTTATTTCTTTGTCATCTGGAATTGATGAGGCTGTTAGATGCTAATTTCAGGGTGTCACTAGCAACCATTTTGGGAGTAAAGATTGATTTGAATAACAGTGGGTTTTCCTTGCGGTAAAGTAGAAATACAATTAGAGGAGGAAGCTCATAATTTATCTCAGCTTTATGTAAAAATATTATCAAAAAGGATAAGAGCAACTAACAAATGCTAAAATGTGCCAAGAATTCTAAATCTTCTGTCAGCTTTAAACAAGAATCTGTATCAAATTCTCTTTATGTTAGTTAGTCTTAAAAATGTTTGTTAAAAATACTGGCATAGGTAGATGTAGATTTAGATTTAGATATTACATCTAGAGTTAGTTTAAACAAGATCTGGTAACATATGTTACTGTGTTACTTGAGCTTGCAAGTGTTCAGAATTTACATCATTGAAAAGATGTCATGATTTTCCAGAAGCATCAATATTGCCCTTATTAATCTGATAAAAAATTTGGATAGCTTATAATAGCTATTCTTCAGAATGAAAACTCATTTTTATGAACTCAGAAAAATTGCATGAAAGTATTTCTTTGGCTCCTAGTATGATTCTAGAAGTTGACATTAGGACATCTGGCTATATTATGAACTTTCTCTTTAGTAGACTTAATTCAGGGCATAATATTTAGCAACAGAATCTGTGATTTATGCTTTATACTGCAAACTTCTGTGGTTTAATTAAATTTGGGTATTTGAGTGTTATAATAATTTTTTATCTAGAATTTCTTTCTAAACCACAATCTGATGTAGGATATTTTCTTGACCCTTTAATGGGTGGTGGAACAAACTCCATTCACTTGGTCCACTGGGCTCTACCCCTCACGGGAGGGAGCACACAAGTGAATCAGTGCAGAAACCAGCTGGCCACTTCAGCTCTGGCAGGAGCAAACTTCATGCAGACCCTGTGACCATGTTACAATGCTGTCTTAGCTCTGCTATCTGCAGACAGTAGTGAGTTATCAGCTCAGTGCACCCCATGTCCTTTACCTCATTGTGTGGGGTGCTGCCCACTGCATAGAGGGAAAAGAGCCAGTGTGACAGCCTTTTTGGGTACCTGCATGTGGTGCATCCCAAATTCTTGTCTAGTACCCAAGAGGAATGTGGTCACATGGATGAATTGAGGGAATGGTGAATGTGGAGAATTTTTTGGAGTGGTGAAAGTGAGGCTTAGAGGAGACAGAAACTGGAAAGGGGATGGGAAGGGAAGGTTGCTCTCCCCTGAAGTCAAGCCACCTCTCTGCCTCTCTCTTCTGGCCTCATCCAGCCACCATCTCAAAATTGCCTCTTCCAAACATCAAGCCACTTCTTCCCAGCATCTAGCCACTTCTGCTGTCTGTTGGCTGAGTCTGGGGTCTTTATAGGCAGAGGATGGGGGTCAAGTGGGCCATAGGTAGTTTTGGAAAAGGCAACATTAGATTGGAAAAAAGACATTATTCAGAAAGAACCAATTAGGGGAGAGTGAGCACACAGGGATGGGAGTTCTCACTTTTGGCTGTGAGGTTCAGGCTTTTGGGGTCAAAGATAGGATTTTGTCAGGGACCCACCACTGTGTGCCTAGGATTTCTCTGCCTCCTGTCACTATCAATCCATATATTAAAAGTTTCGAGTAGTTTTTTTGAGTAGTTTACCTATGAGCAGTTTTTCCCAATAATTCACTTTATAACATAATTTTTAAAACCCCAGAATGTGGATTCTTATCAACGTTTATACAATGTGTTAGGGAAGAAAAAAGTTCCTCTACTGTCATGTTCATTAATTGAGGTCTGTGAATTAAGCTGACAAGAGAAAGATTAACAGAGGAAAGGTCATAGAAATTTTGTTAATATTTTTAATTTTTTGTGCATGGGGGCATCACAAAAACAGAAGTTAAACCCCTGTAGAAATTGTTAGCTAGATCTCATTTTAACAAAGGTTAATAAATTATGGAAGGTGAGTAGATAGAGGTAAAGGGGTTGGGGCTTCTAAGGAAAATAAACTGCGGAAAGGGGACTGGGAAATATATGGGGAAATTGGTGGGATATAAGGGTTATTTACTAAAATTTGTTTAAAAATATTTTTTGTTTAAAATAAATATTAAAAATTTTTAAGCAAATTTTCCTGTTTAAATTTTAGTAAAATTTGTTTTGCAGACTCAATGCTATCTTTATCTCTAGTGCTGAAGGTTGTTTTTATTTTTTCTTCCTGGTAGGGGAGAAAGAGGATATTGTCAAAAAAATGTATGCCCTGTATTTAGGTAGATAGGGCAATAGCTGTGAGCTCTTCCTATGGTCCTTTTTCTCAACTGCCTTCAGTTCGAAATAATCCTGTCAAAGTATCATGTTGCAGGGTGACATATTTTGATTCCCTTACAAATATTCCATTTAATTAAATGAATGAATTGGTAACAAGCAAGTTTGTTTGCTCATTAACGTAAGCATCTATTGACTTTCACATTTGTATGACCTAAACAACAAAGTACTTTTTCATGTATGAAAGTTCTTTATGTTAAAATTGTTTATAGTTTTTACATCTCTATCTCATTTATTATGCTTCATTTTCAGTTTAGTATAGATATACTATATATTGACTGTTGTAATAAAAAAATAGAGGGTAACTGGAGAGCAGGCATAGGTATCAAAATTCCTACCCTTATGTAATTCACTTAAAGTATCTGAGATTCAGTTTTCTCATCTATAAAATAGAGATGATTTTTGATAATGCTTGTTATATTTACAATAACAAATGCTTTCCTTTGTATTTAGGAATTTTTTCAGTCTAATATTTGGCTTTTATGGAATAAACCATTGCTTTAGTGCCTTTTTACCATGGAAAAAACTCTATACATTATATACTGCTTAAATTGTCATATGCCATCCATCCACATCCACATGAACATAATATAAATCTGTAGAATAGATATTTTTTATATTTTGCATGAGACTAAAATGTTATTTCTCTCTGATATACTAACACTGGGAATTTTTTTTTTGTCTGTACAATCATATTTCTAAGGTAAATGTTTTGATTGTTTGAAACTTTCATATTAATTATCATCTCGACTAAGTGCTACTAACATGGAGACCTTTGCTCTGAAAATATTAAAGTGTGTATGTTTGTTTAATATTGGAGACAACTGGCAATGAATCATAAGAATCCCAAGTCAAGTTAAAGTAAAACGTGTAACTACAATAGAATATTTTAACTAACGTAGCCTTATCTTTATTCTTTTTATCCTATTTGAAGTGAGAGAGTAAGAATATATTTTATTATGCAAATTACAGCAAGTTTGCCTAACTTTTTTTCTAGATATTCATAGGGATATAACATAGCCTGCTATGAAGCATGTCACTCTTTAAAACCAGCACATTCATCTTTTCTTTTTTTTTTTGGCTGCTAAATGCATGACAACTAATATATAAAAACAACATGCTTTTAAAGGATGAAAATTATTTTACATTGACAAAATATGTTTGGTTAACAATGCATTTTAAATATTCAATATTTTGAATTTATTTGGTGCTAGCACCAACCTGAATGAATTAATGCACTTTTCAGGTGAATGTTGCATACATTTTCATTAATGTTTATATGTTGCTATTACTTAAAGAAGAAATTAATTAACATTGAATGAGTTCATTTTTATTTCCTAAATTGTAATCCATAAAGCTTGGCCACTAAAGACTTTATTTTGAGCTGTTAAAGAATTAAAATCATTTAGTTGGTTACTCAGACCTTTTATTTGCTTTCATACATAATATTATGGGTTAAATGGAAGAGCCATCTGTGATCTCAGTACCCCTTTTCACACTACTATTCCTGCTTTTTCTGTAAACAGCTACAGTATAAATACTTTATATTTATTTTCTGCTCACTGCTTTAAACTTTTAATTCTCAAAAATCAACCCCAGCCTCTACTATTCTGAATACGGCTTGTCTTGGATTTCTGGCCTGGGGGTGCAGAGAGCAAAGGATTTGCCACACCAAGCATGGTTTATATTTAATTCTAGTCGAAAAGTTACAAGACAAGAGTCTTAAAAATAATTATGTCTACAATAATTTGTTAATGGATTCAGGATGTTCAAAAATGTAAACTGTGACATCAACAGAATAAAATATGGAAGTAATTGTGCAGAGGTTTTGTATGTAATAGAAAATAAATTGTTATTACCTAAAAATAAACTTTAAAATGAGACAGGTTTTGTAAGACATGTATACCACAAAGAGAAAACCTCTGGTAGACATGGAAAAATGAAGAAATCAGGAGTGTAAGAATACCAGTACAGAAAAGTCAAATCACAAGGAACAGAAAGGAAGAAAGGAACAAACATTTTCCATAAATTCAGAAAACAATTAACAAAATTACAATGGCAAGTCCTTACCTATCAATAATTTATTTAAATGTAAATGAATAAAATTCTCTAATCAAAAGATATACAGCAGATGCATAGATTTTAAACTTTCCTACTTTGTTAATGTAAGCATTTAAATGTATTAGCTCTATCTCATAAATTTAATATTAAATATTTTACCATTCAGTTTGACATTTTAGATGTTTCTAATTTGATTTATGTATTAGTTAGGTATATGATGCTTAAGTTATTTAAAATTATATTTGTCTACATTTAAAAAAAAATTTGGCTTTAGCTTAATTCGTTCCTTGCGGTCCTAGAGCCTATTCTGATTATTATTAAATTTAAATTTGTTAAGGCTTTTCTTGATATCCAAGCACTGGGTCAATTTTTATAAATGTTCTAGGTATACTTTAATTCCATTCTTGTTGGATGAAGCATTCAACTTATTTCAGTTAGATTGTTCATTAATTGTAGTTTTCAAATTTTTATTATTATTAATGTTTTATATTTGCTCATTCTGTCATTTATTTCTAGAAGTATGTTAAAATCTAACACTCTGTGGATTTATTCATATCTCCTTTTATTGTTGCCAATAAATTTTTGTTATGTGTTTTGAATCTATGTTATCAGGTGTATAAAGATTTATAGTTAGGTATATTCTTTGTGTATTGACACGTTTATTCATTATGAAAAGAGTCTTTCTTTATCTTTAGTAAAGCTTTTTGCCCGAAAATGATTTTGTCTGATATTAGTGTAGCTATAGCAGCTTTATTTTGATTAGTACTTTATGGTAATCTCTTCCCTTCCTTTAGCTTTCAACTTTCCATGTCTTCATTTCATATTTAAAGTAAATGACTTGTGTTCGGGATTTAGCTCTCGTTGTTGTTATTTTAATCTGATAGCCTTAGGTTTTCCTCTAACATATATTGTCTATTTTCAATTAATTCCACTTTATTACTTTGATGTAGTTTTATTTTTATCTATGATCTTGCTATGTGCAGTGTATTTGGCCACCCTTTTTATGTTCATTTTTTGCTTCTTTACTTCTTTTAGCTAAACTACGCATTTATTTGTCACTTTATTATTTTCTTTTTAACTTTTAATCCTTCCTTAGGGTTTTAAAACATGCATCATTGACCTACTACAGTTTAATTTTCAAAAACTCTTAGTCCTAGCTACTTAGGAGGCTGAGGTGGTGGATTGCTGGAGTTCAGGAGGCAGAGGCTATTGTGAGCTGAGATCGCACCACTGCACCCTAGCCTAGGTGACAGGGCAAGACTCTGTCTCAAAAAACAGCAACAGCAAAAACATTTTATTACTATCCCATATTGCTTGCAATTTAGAAACTTTAAACTCTATTAATCCTTTGTATACGTTTGCATTATTGTTTTCACACATTTTACTTCTACAAATCATTTATGTTTTATAACACATACAATTGCTTTGTATAGTTAAGATCCTTCTGTGTTTATTTACATATATACTACTGCTTATATTCTTACTTTGTTTGTTTGTTTTCAGATTTCCACCTCGGATTTATTTTTTTCTATCTAAATAAGCCTTTTTGGGTTCTCTTTTAGTAAAAGCCTGCTGGGAATGAAATTTTTTGTTATTGCTTTGTTTAGAAACAACCATTTTTGTTTCATCATCAGGTTTTAAGAATCTGTGAAGACACTATAGACCTCTAGTTGACAATGACTTTCACCATCTTAAGGTTGATATTTCATTGTTTTGTGGCTTTCATAATTTTATGGAGAAATCAGCTGCCAAATTTACTGTTGTTCCTTTGAAGGCAATGTATCTTTTTTTTAATTATTCTGGCTGCTTTTACAATTTCCTTTTCCTTATCTGGCTATCAGAATATTATCTGTGTGGGGTATGTGTGTGTGCATGCTTATTGTATCTGGGTCTTGTGGTTATGGGCCTACAGATCCATGTCTTTCATTAGTTTTGGAAAATTCATATTCAATATGTCTTTTATTATTTACTTCTGCCCCATTACCTTCTCTCTTTCAGTAAATTTAATTTTAGGAATGTTAGATATTTTTAGGTTTTTCTATAGGTCTCTTACACAGTGTTCTGTTTCTTGATTCTCCTTCAACCCTGTGTACTTTAGTTTGTGCATTTTCTATTTATTTATCCTGAGATTAATACTTTTTTCTTTCACTGTCTAGTCAGAGATAAACCTCATCCAACAAATTCTTTATCCTACTTTTCAGTTCTAGAATGTCCAATGAATTCCTTTTTTAGATTAGAATTTTCTATTGAATTTTTTGTTCTTCCTTCTATTTTAATAATGCTGCTTTGATCTTTCATCTCTCTTAATAGTCTTTGTTTTTAATTGGAAATTACAGTTTATTTATAGTTATTCTGTTTTCTGATTTTTAAAAATTTATTACCAAGCTTTGATTAAGAGTCCAATGAAAAGTGTTTTCCTTACTCTGAAAATTGTGGGAGATACAGCTCTTCCTTTCAGATGTTCCAGGATTTCTAATCATCTTCTCATTTTATATAGATCCCAAAACTCTCAAATGCTTGAAGGGGAAGCAGTCATTATGTTTGATGTAGGGTCCTTTCCTTCTGGCCAGGTTTTTGTTGTTGTTGTTGTTTTTGCTAAGCACCACAAGACTACAGAATATTTCGTTTCTGCATTTAGAAGTTTCAACCTAGCTAGTTTCCTATAGAGGACACAGGCCAAAGATTTGAGTTTCCTCAAGTTTTTACTTTGTGCTATCAGTTCTGTTTTACTACTAAAAGACTATCTCATTTATCTTTATACAAGGTTTCTTCTGAATAGCCAAATTAAGCCTATACCCAAATTTGGCATATGTCCTCAAAAGGACAACAGACACAGAAATGTTTTACCTCACTGAAGATATATTCCCTCCCTGGAATTCTTATTTGTGTAATATTTATTGCTTTTCCAAACCTCGAATGCAAATAAAAATATGTCATTTATTCATCCAGCTTTTTGAATAGGTGTCATTATTCTTCAGTTTCCTAATATTCTGTACTAGAACTGCATTAAGTTGTTTAAATGTATATGGTCAATGTTGTGATGAAATTTACAGTGAAATGTGTTGCTGTGTTCAAATTAAATATTGCATTTTCATTGATTAAACTAAATCAACAAATATAATGTAGGACAAATATTCTGGCATGGATATTTCTATAATTGTTTTGTAATTTAAAAAGAAGCCAAGAAGTTTGGGTCTCACATGTACAGAGAAAAATCTTTGTAGTCCATGATAGGCATCCTCTAAGATGGCAACTAATGACTGTCATGCCTTGATATTCACACTCTATTATCCTTTCCTTTTGAATATGGACTGGACTTAGTGACTTGCTTTTAGTGAATATAATGTGACAGACAAGACAGAATATCATTTTCAAGAATAAGTCATAAAAAGATTCAGGCCTCTGTCCTTTGCATCCCTTGTTCCTCTCTTGCTTGCTTGCTTGCTGAGCAAAGCAAGCTGTCATGTTGTGAGAAGCCCTGTGGATAATCCCTTGTGGCAAGGAGGTAATGTCTATGGCCAACAGCCAGTAAGGACCGGAGCCTTGCCAACAACCCCTTAAGCAAGCTTGAAAGTGAATTGTCCCCATTCAAGCCTTGAGATGACAGCAGCCTGGGCCAGGAACTTGATTGCAGCCGTTTGAGAGACTCTACACCAGACTGGCCTGGCTAATTTCTACTTAGAATTTTTACTCCACAAAAAATAGGAGATAATACATGTTTGTTATTTTAAACTGCTGAGTATTAATGACCTTAGCAACAGGTAATCAATATAGACTTAGACTTTTTCATAAATCCTGATTTCAATGCTTATCCATTGTATATTAATGATTAAGTTATACCACAATCTCAGTTTCCTCATCTCTATAAAAAGTGATGGAAGGCAGAGGCGTGTGGATCACTTGAGATCAAAATCTGGAGACTAGCCTGTCCAACACAGTGAAAACCATCTCTACTAAAAATACAAAAATTAATCAGGCATGTGGCTCATACCTGTAATCCCAGCTACTCGGGAGAGTGAGGCATGAGAATCTCTTGAATCCAGGAGGCAGAGGTTGAAGTGAACCGAGATCATGCCACTGCAGTCCAGCCTGGATGACATAGTGAGACTCCATCTCAAAGAAATAAAAAAGTGATAATGTCTACCACAATAGCAAAAGAAGACCCGAAGAAGGGAAAATCTCTTAGAAAAGAAAGCTAATTTATTTGCAAGATATTTTGCAAAGGAGTTTCAACTTTAGAATGCTTGCTTGACAATTTAAAAAAATCTGACATGTAACTAAATGGAAAAAAGGATTACAAAATTTCCAGGGTTACAATTAGCCTACCTATAGTGGAAAACAGTAATTTTTTTTTTTTTTATGCATTGTAAAATCATCAGGTTTCTTCAGAAAGCAGAAGAACAAAAGTTAGTCAGGGATCAGGGTGTTTTATTTTTACCAGTGAGTCAGTAAGGTACAGGAGATTACTTAGCTCAGAGTTGTTATTTATTTCAGTGATGCAAAATAAAGACATTGACCTTTTGTTTTTGTCATTGTTCATCTGAGGATACAACATAAGCATGCGTGTGCGTATGTGTGTGTGTGTGTGTGTGTGTGTGTCTGATTTGTAGGGTATGGTTTGCTCTCTGTATAGGAAATGCATGTTGTTTTTTTTCCACACCTGTGGGTTTAAATGAGATAATACGTCTAAGCAAGTTTTCCTTCTGCAATATGAGAATCTTTTTCTGTAAAAAGAACTTTTTCTGTCAATTCTATGAATTTGTTCTATGGAACACATCTGTAAATTGACAAATGTCCTCTATTTAGTACAGAAAACACCCTTTCTTATTCCTAATTTAAGAATGTTGGGCCAGGCAGGGTCGCTCAGGTCCCTAATTCTAGCACTTCAGGAGACCAAGGCAGGTGGATCACCCGAGATCAGAAGTTTGAGACCAGCTGCCAACATAAGAAACCCTGTCTCTACTAAAAATACAAAGATTAGCTGGGCGTGGTGGTGGGTGCCTGTAATCTCAGCTACTTGGGAGGCAGAGGCAGGAGAATTGCTTGAACCCAGAAGGCAGAGGTTGCAGTGAGCCAAGATCACTAAACTACATTCCAGCCTGGGGGACAGAGTGAAAATCTGTCTCCAAATAAATAATAAGATCTTCACCCTTTTCAAACATCCTTCTAATCTTTCAAATTTATTTTATTACAAACATTGTTTTCATTAACTTCTCTGTAGCCCTAGTCTTCATTCCACTCTGTCTATTGCTCCCCCAAAATTATTTATGCCAACCTTAAAAATGACATTTACCTCTATTTTCTATAATTGTAATTTAAATTATCCCATTGGTTTTCAACATTATTCCTATTGCTTGATCTTTAACAATTTTAAAGACATTTTCTTTTCTCTTTGATTTATCTATATACTTGGCAAAGTAAAGATGGAAAGGCTCTATTTGTCATTCTGCTGATAAAGAGACAGTAAACCTTGGTGAGAAATTGGATGCCTTGGAGGTTGATGCTGACAGGAGAATGAGACAGTACATTACAAAGAATCTTAGACATTTAGAGGCAATGGTAGAGTCAATGTATATAATGAGCTGGATTACTCATGCCTAGAAAATTCATAAAAGCAAATTCAGGAAAGAGGACCAAGAAAAATCCAAGAATGTGCTGTTTAAAATTGTAACTCAATTCAGAGAAGCACAGTGAGAGAGACTCTTATTTCCAGAGCACATACGGGCTACTCAGGAAAATTCTGAACACAAAAACGAAGGAATCAAGTGTGTATTGGAGTTTAGGCAACTCCAGAGAATTCAGCCTAAAGCTAAATAGTTAGGGTTGAAACCCTGAGAGACAAAATCCCTCAAAGGGACTCAGAAAATAATAAATAGACAGTTCCCCTGAAGGTGGAAGCAAATAATAACTGTCAGAAAAGGACCCTCAGGCTTGACACTCAGGGAGAAAACTGTAAATGGAAGAGAATGAAACTGACTGGTCCCAAGATAAACAGGATACATGTTTGAAAATGTGCCAAGGTATCTAAGCAATGTGGTGTTTTATCCAGGGTGTAGCTTCCTTAAATGCAGTTTGCTAGCATCAAAATTTCAAAGGTAGTTCTGTACACCTACCTGTTGAATCCTACTGAGGTTCGAGAATACCCACTACCCCATATCCTGGTAGCTGCTTTCATGTGCATGGCATTGGGAAATAGGGATATTTATAAGGATGCCTCTTCTATTGCTGAACAATTCAAATTATTTTTAAAAATTATTTATTCTTCCCAGGGCCTATTTGGTTTTTGATGATGATTATTACCGGTTAGCCTTAGTTGTATCTTATTAGCCAACACAAAATTTTTATGATGGCCTTCCAAATGGGTGGGTTTATCCTTTACAGCTATTCTCTTTATCAGTGAAAATATCTCAGTTTTCATTAACTGTCTGTATGACATGGTTTGGGGGTTCCTCATCATTTTAATTGCCTTTCTCCTGGAGGTCTTCAGCTGTCAGTTTAAAAAAAAAATTTCCAATGGACTTTTTAAAGGTATTTCACCTTGCATATGAAAGATATTTTATCATATTAATGAATAAGAAATGGATATGGGAAAAAGAAACTGACACAAATCTGGACTGAGTTGGGTAAAATATGAATATTCAACTTAGATTTGTGACTAAGAAAGCACATTTCTGTGTTTTGCAACTAAGGCTCCATTTAGCTTTTGTTTATCCTTATGTACTTTTATATTCATCTTAAAGCAGTTTTTGTATTACTGTTGGCTTAGTTTGCATGTTCAAATGCATTTAGATTTTTTTCACAAGAGCCACTGCAATCTGGGGCCTCCTTTGTTTACATTTGTTTAATTGATTTTTTTTTCTACCTAAATTTAAACTTAAGTAATTACCCCATTTCAATTGCGCTTTTTTAGTTTTAGTCTAGCATACTAAGGAAATAATTTTGAATCTTGATTATTTATGTCTTTTTTAGATTCATAAAACACATATTCTGTGTGTTCTAAGTTGTCACTTTTAAAATGTTGCCTGCTATAATCTTATGTTATGTCATTGGAAGTATTTGTATAAGAGGACATCCACTAATCATAATTTGAGTTTAATTGTTTAGCGAGTTGTGAATTTTACATAATTGTACCATTGCCTAATATGCAGCTCCACATTTTATCTACAAGGTTATAATTAGATGCTCTGTCAAAGTCTCAGCTGAAATTAAGATTATGTGTGGCATTCCCTTAATAAACCAACCAATCAATCAATTGTATTCTTAAAATAATTGATGTTATTTATGTAGCTCTTACTGGATCCTCGTAGATATCATTTTTATTTCACATGTACCAACTATTTGTTTTTCAATTGACTTCCCGTTGTTCTATAGTTTCTTACTTTTTCAAACTTTTTTGTATGTAAATAAGGCAAAGATATCATAACATATAAAGTTTATTTGCCCATTTACAGTATTTTGTTTCCACTGATAACCATTATTTTCCAAATATTTCTAGTTGCAACTGTGAGATCACAACATTTGCTTTTTATACATTTAGGGAGTTAGTGCACCAAAGCCCAAAATCTTCAGTACATTTGAAAATATGAATGTCACTGTTAGCATCTCTAAACCTATTTTGGCCATTTACTATCTCCCTTCATTGCAAGAGCTGTTCTTATTACTAGGGAAAAAAACATGAAATCGATTTGTCTTTACACACACTGCCTTGAACAATTCTGTTTTCTACCTATTAATATGAGAGATCTTGCTAAAGAAGAAGAAAGAGGAAAATACATAATTTGTAGGCCTTTAGGTTTTAGGGAGAATCTTTTGCTTTTGGTAGCTAAAGAAATAAGATTCAGCAGGAGTACCCTTTGTTTTGAGCTTCAGACATTTCTTTATGCTTCTCTCTAAGTAATGTCTCTCCTCCTCTTCAAAAGTTTAAGTATAGCTAAACCAGTGGTGTTTTCCTAAAATTCAGTCTTCTAGAAATCATAACTTCAGCAACCTTTCTAAAATTCATGAATATTAACACATAGTGAATTCTGTGTTTATCAGGTGACAACTTTTTCTTTGACTCACTTTAACATCTTACTCAATGATGCAAAGATTATTTATGCGCCAGCAAATAATCTTTCATTAAAGAATTGAAAAAGGAAGAACGTGGAACCCAGAAATTTTGCTGAATCCAAAAAATCAAATTTTAATTATCGTCAATGGGAGAGGAAAAGGAATCTATGTTTGGACTTTTGTTTTCCTCAAGATAATATATTAGAACCTCACTATTGTTAACATACCTTAGGGAAGAGTCAAGTGTGAAGCAGTTCTGAGCACAATTCTAAATACAATGGTACAGTTTCCATTTATTATTTTCCTGCTGTGATTAGATAATTAGTAAGGTACTTTGTGTTTAGGTGAATTTTCATTAGAAAAGCAGTAGAATTAAATTGAAATGGCAAAAGTGCCATTTATTTCTTCTCTTTTAATGTGTTGATTTCTTCATGCCAGTTTTCAACGATAAGCTCAGCATGTGTTCTCACATAATTTAACCTTTATTCCTTATAATTAAATTTAAACATGTATTGAAATCAAAGCTACTTAGCTATTTAAGTATATATCTAACAATTACAAATGAGCACAATCAATTTTAATAAAACTAAAAAGGATACCCATTGCTGTTCATGAATTCAGTGTGTGCTAATAAGTGAGCAACCACTTCAGAAGAAATGGGCTCAAATTTGCCCTTCATGCAGGGTAACATTTGGCTTCTGTGGCACAAACATGCTATTGCATAGAAATTAATTATGTCAATCAAAAGATATTCAGTAAATACTCCTTATTTATTATTTTGCAAAATTGAAGATGGAAAATAAGTTTATTGCTTTATTTGAATTCCTGTTAAAAAAGAAATGTAGTTAAGTTGGAGAGATAGCCGTAAGAAGAAAAAATAAAGAATGGGAGAAAGAAAATGTGGCTAAATTTGATGTATAAAATGTACATGTTAGTTATATTAAAGAAAGGGACTAACAAGGAGCAGGACTGCGACAGAAAAGGTGCTTAATAAATTTACATGAATGATTCAATGAATGAACAAGTTCTAGAAAGAATTATCAGTGACACTTAAATTCACCAGAAGGTAACTATAGAATAAGAAGCGCTGCAAATGGAATACTAATGTATTTGATAAGTGAAGATATGGATGGGATTTTGAGGGGAGAAACATGTACACTAGATTTGGCAGAGATTTAAGAATGATATTCAGGGGCAGGAAGAAGCCCAGATAAGAAGACAGAATCTTCCTGATACGGTTTGGCTGTGTTCCCACCTGAATTTCATCTTGAATTGTACCTCCCATATTTCCCACATATTGTGGGAGGAACCCGGTGGGAGATAACTGAATCATGCATGCAGTTTCTGCCATACTGATCTTGAGAAAGTGACTAAGTCTTATAAGACCTGATGGTTTTATAAGTGGTTTCCCTTTGGCGTGGCTCTCACTCTCTCTTGCTTGCCACCATATAAGATGTGACTTGCTTTCCACCATGATTGTGAGGTCTTCCCAGCCACATGGAACTGTGAGTCAATTAAACCTCTTTTCTTTATAAATTACCGAGTCTTGGGTATGCTTTCAGGAGTAGTGTGAGAACAGACTACTACACAGTCCAAAGTTTTGACCTGGGACACAAAGGTAGAATTGGTTAAATTACTTACATTTTTGTGCTGTGGTCATATTGGATCAAGTGAAAGAACACACTGTTTTGTCTGATTTAATGTTTCTCCATTCCTTTAAATTAACCCTGCTTTGACACACTAACAAAGTAAAAGAACGTGAAGACACCAGACTATGAGTGGAATGCATTCCAAAGGGACAGGACAAATATGTACTTTTGAAATTTTTATTGTTACAAAACACTGAAAATCATAGTAATGTAATTTGTACATATTTTAAAATTTATACATCCACATTTCATATTCTGATATTCCAAATAGCACAAGTATCACAATCAGAAAATATTTACACAACTTCACACTATTTAAATTAAAATCCTCGATTACAACACTAGAGTAGAATCTGGGCACTGTTCACTTTCATAAATCCCCAAATGACCCAATTGTTCAAAACATCTAAATTTCTTGTAAAATATAGTAACAGAAATTGTAAAATGTAAGTGAACCATTTACTGTCTTAAAACATGCTATATCTTTATCTAGAAAATTAGGATTTTTATGCTAAAATAAATTGTACAAAACATTTTAATAATTATTATTGTTACATGAACTATAAATTTAGGCTTTCAGCAACTTTATTTTTATTATTTTTCAAACTACTTCAAAAGAGGCATGGAATAACTAATGATTATGTGAAATGATAGAAGTACTGTTGATTCATTCATTGGCCAATTTGTATTGGACACCTATTCAAGTTGCAGGCAGTAGGATTTGGTCCGAGCTCATCAGTCATACCATACACCTTGGAAGTTGCTTGTGACACTCATGGTAAATCTGCTAATGGAATGAATATACTCACAATTAAACATGGTTGTGTTCTTCCAAAGAGTCAGATAATTTAAAATAATCAGTTCAAAATTAATTTTATGAGAAACAATGAACACAGGGTTTTCATTCTAGGAGGTTAAAAATAGCATCTGCCCCAACTTCTTTTTATGTTGAATTAGTACAAATAGCAGGCAAATGACTGGTGGAAATAAAGACTGATGCTTTACCAACAAAGTCTAGTTGGGCCATGGAAAACAATTGACAACTCTTGCCTGAATAATCTTCATAGTCTGCTTGTTCTTGACTGGACACAATAGGTAGCCCAGCTTTTATTTAAAGAGGTGGATTATGTAGGCAGAATGCCCATGTACAAATCTCAGTGTCTCTGGTGAGAACGTTGTCTAATTTTTCTGTACCTCACTTTACTCTGTTGTAAAATGAGTATAATAATATAACCTTCACTCCTTCTTTAAGGATTGTTTTTAGGATTAAATAAAGTAATCTCTGTAAAGCACTTTGAAAAATACTGGATGCTAAATAAGTATTAGCTATTTTTCTGACTACTTTCAATAAAGTGAAGTGCAGTGCTGATTTAAAACACATTTTAAATCAACAAGTAATATGACCAAGGGCTGTCACTATGCAACACAAGCTATCTATACTGTGCAGATGCTGGGCCAAGTTCCCTAACAATGTCACTACTCACCTCCACTCTGATTCCAATGAAAGTGGGCTTTTCATGTCTCTTTGCCATCAACTGATGTTATCCAGACATCAGTGTATCTGTATTGTTTTAAGATTAAGAAGAAAAAGAGAATAAACAGGAAAGCTACTGGAGACATGGTCATTCTAAAATATCACCATTGGCAAATGTGAAGTAAATGCCAGTAGGGGAGACTATTTTGTATCATCTACTGAACCATGTTGGAAACCTACATCTTTTCTCCCTAAGCCTTAGTGGAACACCCTGCCTGCCACAGTAGCAAATTGCCTTGTCTCTAAGCCTAAGGATCAATTAATGAACCAATACCTTAAGTGGAGAGGTAGAAAAGGCAAAGCAAAAATATCTGCTGGCATGAGGTCCTAGCAAGGAGCAGTGATTGTTCACTGATACAACTGGTCGATAGTGCCTTGGATGTTTTCAGCCACGTGTTAGGTTTTACATATTCATATGGATCATGTCTTTATTCTCATAGCTTTCTACTCATTATTTCACATTGGAAGATTTGTGTCACCAGGAGGACTTGGTGGGACCAGAGTGCAATTTGATGGAGAATGGCGTTCAGATAGTGGAATGAGATGATTTTATGTAGTCAAGTGCCAAAACACATGGAGTAGGCTAGGAATAGATTTCTGTATTTATCTTAAGATATTGAGAGATTTAAGCAGGAAATAAACATAATATAATTCAAAATGAAAAGGAAGGAAGTCATTAAATTACAAATATAATCTTTGCAAAAAGCATGGGATTACGAGGAAAATAAAGGCGTTCAATACAATAAAAAAAGTATTTCTTATCTTCTCTCTGGTAAAGAAAGACAGGATGTTCTTGCTGGTTGGATTGAGTGATCACGAGGAGAATCAAATTAAGGAATGATTATAAGGAGTGATTTGATCTCAACTTTATCAAAGATGAGGTTGGCAAGTATGAGAGAGAAAAGTTCCTCAGGCACGCTAAGCACACTAGTTCAGGAACATTTCGTAGATATTCCCATTTTTTATTAATAAACACTTTAAGCGAAAGGTTGGCATTAGTATCAAATAAAAATGGGACATTTATTCAGTGGTAGAAAGAAATTTAGTATAAACTAATATCACAGCAAGGGGAAGAGAGTCTCAGAATGGCGGGGCTTTATAGTCTGGGAACGTGCAGGATGTTCTTATTAAACTACTTTCTATTGCATCAGGACTGCAAAGTTCAACATACATTTATAGTTAAGTTCAACGCTGTCACTATGTGTTAGGAAATCTGCAAACCAAGGTATGTACTTGCAAGAGAGATCTAGCTTGTGCACTTTGCTGTCTCATTAAGGTAATATGGCAAAAGGGGCCAACCCACAATTAAAACTGTATTTTTTATTAGACAACGCTGTGGATGGCGACTTTTGGTATTCTATCATGTGTCACAGCGGGCACTGCACCATAAAGGTCATGCCAGTAACACTGTGAACTAAACAAATAAGTCGACTCTCTACTAAGGTTAGTGCTGTTTAAAGCTGGAAGGCTTTATTTATCTTAGAGGGATAAAAGAGAGTAAAATAACATTATCATGAAATGTTAGAGCTAGTAGGTACCTAGGGGCAATCAAGTCCAATCCTTTTGTATCACAGATGTTTAAAAATTGAGGCTCAAAGAGACTAATGGCTAGTTTAAGATCCTAAAGCTACTTAGTGGCAGAATTGGTTTTGTAACCCGTGCTTTCCAACTGTCCATTCTGAGCTCTTGTCACTACGCCAAGGTGCTTCTGATGTGAAAAGTGAAACTTTAAGACATGCAGAAATAGTATCTCCTGTTCCAGTTTGTGTGAGTTAAGAAACTAAATTAGTAGGTGGCATGGAGAGTAATGTAATGACAATGGTAGCAACAGTACATTCTAAAGGAATTTGATAGTCTACTAGATGCAGGACCATATGCTTTGAATCTTGGAATATACTTTGGCCCTTGAATCCACAGAAAATGCTTAAATAATATGGTTCTTGACTTTATTTGTTTACTGCATGATAAGGAAAGTACTTCCTTTACACAAACACCTATAAGGTATCATTCAGAAATCTTACAAGGTAAAAAATGGTGCACAGGATGAAGGAGTTACTAATTGTGTGCTACGACTCTTTGAAGGAAGAGGAGATTGTGTCCACTTGGAGGTGTGGGAAAGGCTTGCAGAAAAAGGTTCATTTATTCTTGTCAGAAAAAAATGCAAAGGATTTGGAGATGGAAGATGAGGTTGACAGGAAATTTGGGGAAGAAGGAGCATCATGATTTAACACTTGGAAGAGAAAACTCAATGGTTGGAAATAGTGAAGAATCAGGTTTACTATGATTAGGAAGATTTGGAATTAATCCTGCTACACCTTAGTGTCTGTGCCACCTTAAGGTAATGAACTTGCCTCTTCCTCAACAGCAAAAGCTTACATTTCCTAGCACTTCCTGTGTGCACTGCTACACGCATGATCTCATTTTACTCTTACAACAACCCTATGCAATAGATACAATGCTAAGTCCATTTATAGACAGTTAAACTGAAGTTACTTGCTCAAGGTAACAAGGTAGAATGCAGTAGGGCTGGGCTTCAAACCCAGCTCAGTAAAACCCATAACTTCATCCCTTTTTATATTCATCTTCTCCCTGTAATATAGGTAGTCGACTTGCAGCAATGTGTATGAGGTTGGGTGGCAAACTTAACACACAACGACCCAGAAGCCAAGCGGTAGCATTCTAGCTGTTTTAAAAGAGGAAACATAAGGGGAAATTTCAGGGTGCAGAATCAGACTATCCATGTTTGTAGTTCGGCTTTGCTTCGCTGCTGTGTGTTGGAGCACAGTTTACACAGCCTCTCACGAGCATTGGAAAGTGCAGGTCTCTGGGCACAGCATGGCCTACCTCCTCCTGTCTTTTGGGCTTATGCATCTGTCCACCTGAGCGATACCTGACCTGTTGGAGTCAGAGGCTCTTTGGTCAAATATCTTACTACCCTCCTGCTGACTCAGCCTCAGCTTTTCCCAGGGGTGTTCAGCATTCAATGAGGACAAATATCTGTGCGGTTGGATGGTAGCCTCACTGGTGGGGCTGCTCTGCGACCCCACTTTTTCAGAGCCAGCCTTTTCCTTCACTCTGTGGCCCCTGAATGCCACATGGGAACAAAGGACAGAGCCTCAGGAAAATCCTCCTTTTGCCTGATTATGTTGTGGCCTACTATTCTGTTGACATTGACATGGGAGGAGCGAATGTGGGAGGTCCAAATTAAGACTATGGGGTCCACAGCAGGGTCATCCAGAGGTCTCTGTTTCTAGGATTTTCCAGCTCTCTTATTTCACTGCCTGTTGGGTCTGATCACTTGGCTTGTGGTGTCACTGCCACTCCTTATTTTCCCACTTTTCTTTTCCTACAGTCCTTCGAGCCAAAAAAGGATAGGCTTTTCTATGCCTTAATATCTTTTAATAATCACAGGGTAGACCCAGAGGTTAGATTTGGCCAAAGCTTTGGCTTTGGCCCTTGATATACTAAAAGGGGCTTGGGAGCACATACCATCTCCTTGGTATCAGCAGATGAATGTTACTCCATTCTTTCTCTTTACAATCCTTTAGGACATCTTCCAAGTTTAGATGAATGAATGCCACAATCAACTAGAGATTTGTGTCTGAACTTGAAAATGTATTTTCACATTTCCAAAATAGGTACCTTGGTATCACTACTAATTTTATTATATTATCTGATACATAAAGTCACCCTCCCTACCAGCACCAGCTGCCTTTACCATCATATAGTAAGAACTAGTGTTCATTTCATATATGTATCCATTTGGCAAATATTAAACAAATATCTACCATGGGCCAAGTTCTCTGCCTCAGTGTGGTATGCAGTGATAATAACATCAAAGTCCCTGCCCTTAGAGAGATTGCATTCTGGAAGGGAAAGATAAGCAGTGATAATACTAACACCAGTACTGTTGATAATAAACAGTGGGCTGGGCATGGTGGCTCAGGCCTGTAATCCCAACACTTTGGGAGGCCAAGGTGGGCAGATCACGAATTACTTGAGGTCAGGATTTCAGGACCAGCCTGGCCAACCTGCAAAAAACCCATTTCTATTAAAAATTCAAAAATATTAGCCAGACATGGTGGTGTGTGCCCAAAATCCCAACTACTCAGGAGGCTGAGGCAGGAGAATCAGTTGACCCTAGAAGGGAGAGGTTGCAGCAAGCAGAGGTTAAGCCACTGCATTCCAGCTGAGTGACAGAGCGAGACTCCATCTCAATAATAATAATAATAATAATAATAATAATAAACAATGAAGAAAGAAGGCAGTTTAAGATCATAAAAGTCCTGTGAGGGCCTTATTGGGACGGCACAGTGAAATGAAATGGTTTTGGTAGGGATGAGGCAACTGAATTATCTATGCATATCTTCTGCATCTTCAATGCCTATGAAGCATAACATTTACTCAAAGTTAGCTGGTTTCAAATTCACAGCTTAATACCTTCCATGGTGGTAAACACCATGGAACACATTTTTCACTACAGTATACTGACTTATCATATATATATATTTGTGTGTGTGTGTCTGTGTGTCTAAATTAGTGATGAATATAAATGGATGCATAGATAATCAGTCCAGGCTATATCTCCATGTGCACATGTACATAGAGATATATTAGTAAGTTACCCTATGGTTATTTCATTTTTCTCCCAGTAAAATGGAGAACTTCCTGAACATTCAGGTTTAGGTCTTCTGGTCTGTTTGTTATTTTTCTCTCTGCCTGATACACAGTAACCTCACTTTTGTTCGATGTCCTGATACAGCACGTCCTCAAATAACATCGTTTCATTCAACATGCTTTTGTCATAACCTTTATGAGAAAACAGTTGCTTCTATCCAGGCCCCCTGTCTATGTGCAGTCTGCATGTTCTCCCCACATCTACACTGGTTTTCTCCAGGGACTACGGGTTCCTCCTATGCACCAAAGCTGAGCCCATTAGGTGAAACAGCGTGTCTCCATGGCCCCAGTGTGAGTGTGAGAGAGGGCAAATGTGAGTACGAGTTAGTGTGGGTGAATGTGGGCTAGTGTGGGTGAGTGCGGGATAGTGGGTATAAGTTGCCCTATAAAGGGAGGGCATCCTGGCAAGCCCAGGTCCTGTCTGTTGCCCTGAGCTGCTATGATGGGCTCCAGCCACCAGCAGTCCTGAGCTACAATAAGCAGGTAAATACTTGAGTGACTTCTTTTGATTAGTCCTTCTTAAATGTATGTAGAGATCATACGTATTTCATTTTTTAATATTAGATATGCTTTTTATTTAGAACTTTGGTGATCTTTTGTGATCAGAAATACACCCTAGGAAGTTAACTCTAGTTTATATCAATTCATCTATGGGAAAAGTGGTCCCATATGTCATTCTGTCATATAATTGGATTGTATGTCATTTTTCTTAAAAATCACAGTTTCCAAGAACCTATCCATGATTTTAAGTGAGGGCTTGCAGAGTACCGTGGAAGCAGAGATCATCACATTCCCACTACTGGGTATATATTCAAAAGATAACAATCATTATACAGAAGAGAGACCTTCACTCATGCTCACTGTAGCATTATTCACAATAGCCAAGAAGATATGCAATCAACATAAGTGTCCACAATGGAATATTATTTAGCCTTAAAAAAGAATGAAAGCCTGTTATTTGTGATGACATGGAAGAACCTTGAAAACATGTTAACTGAAATAAGTCAGACACGGAGAGACAAATACCATGTAATCTTACTTATGCATGGAATCTAAAAAAGTGGTATTCATAGAAACAGAGAGTAAAATGGTAGTTACCAGAGGCTGGGAACTGGGAGAACTGGGGAGATTTTGGTCACGGGACACAAAATTTTAGTTAGACAAAAGAAATAAATTTAAGAAATCTAGTGTATATCACAGTGACTATAGTTAGTAACAACATATTGTTTACTTGAAAATTTCCGAGAAAGTGGATTGTAAGTGTCCTCACCACAAAAAATAATATGTGGTAAGTAGCGTGTATGTTAAATAACTTGATTTACCCATTCCTTAATGTATACATGTATGAAAATATCACATTGCACATCATAAATATTACAGATTTTTATTTGTTATAAAGAAAGATAAGCCAACACATAAAAAGAAAAAGAGATCAGAATCGATGTTCTCATCCACAATTCCTCTGAAACAAACAGAGAAGTGCGAATTTTATACTGCACAAATTCCAGAATTTCTTTCCTCTTTGTAAAGTGGAATGTGAATGCAAATTAACAGTGTAGTTGTGAACAGTGCTTGAGGGTTATTGCCTTCTTTGTCAGATAAATAAATAGGCATTTTGAAGTCAGCTGGATTTGTAAAATGGAATGGTTTAATTGCGTTTTCCATAACGTTATTTTCTTATAAAGAATTTGCACATTTACTCAGCATGTTGAAAAACACCCAAGAAATCTTGAATAACACCCAGGAGCAGGTTCTGCAGTAGGGTCATTGCAATTATCTGTATTTTTTTTTTTTAAGAAGAAACAGTAGTTCATGACACAAATGTGTATGTAATGATTTACGAAGTTATAATTCTAGGCATGTGGTGTTGTGTTATTGATTCAGGGTTGTTAGTGATTCCATGCAGTGAATATTGGTAGTGTTTTCTACTGTTATATTTAGTGGCCGCATATGATCAATGTCTTTTTGAGGTTCAAGCTTGTGACAATGGAATTATTAGGGAATGTTTAAGAAAACCTTGCCTTCACTTTCTACAAGGTTTTAATTTCTATAAAATATAAGTCTTTAAATTTTAATGTCTGCAGAAACAAAATACAAAACATAATATGTTAAACATATGGTTCTAAAATGTTATTTCAGTATTTATTGAGTCCCTAAATCACCTGGTAATTGAACTAATATCTTTATAATTTCAGAAAAGATAGAAAATAATCATAAAGCAGTCCCTAGTAAATAATGTCATTTGACATGCTTAGGTTAGGGTGACAATTTCAGTAAGTTAATAGAAAGGAAGCCAATTCAAAGGGATATATTCAAATTTTTTAATGGATGTCATGAGAGGAGTAGCAAACCAACAGATCCATAATTTAACTGTTTGCTCGGAAGGTATTAATAGATCTTTTGCTGTTAGGTGAGTAGTCTGCCCAACTACAGTTTTGAGATATCACAGAATCGGGCATTTACACCCATTTCATAGGTCACCTTTATTTATATATTTATTGTTTTTAGACAGGATGGCTCTGTTGCTACAGCTGGAATGTAGTGGCACAATCATGGCTCACTGCAGCCTTGACTTCCAGGGTTCAAGCAATTCTCCCACCTCAGCCTCCCTAGGAGCTGAGACCATGGGCATGCACCACCCCACCTGGTAATTTTTTATTTATTTATTTTTTCATTTCACTTTTGTACAGATGGGTTTTCACTATGTTGCCCAGGCTGTTCTCAAACTCCTGGGCTCAAGCAATCCTCCTGCTTCAGCCTCCCAAAGTGTTGGGATTACAGGTATGAGCCATTTCACCTAGCCTTGGTCAGGTTTAAAATGTCCCAAGTTCAAAGACCTTGTAAATGCTGGCACTAGGATTTTCACCCATGTACTTGGGTAACAGCCCATGATGTTTACTGTTACTGTGTCTGCTTCTATGAGAAAACTTCAACGTGCATGAAGTATAATATTTTAGAATTTTTTTTCTGAAAATAGTTTACTATGTAATAAATAATCTTACAGTTGTTTCTGAATATGGCATACTATATCATTCATGTGCATATACATTCAAAAATATTCACTGGGTGTCTTGTTTTTGCTAGGGACTTGTGGGCTCTGAGAAGCACCAAAGAAAGAAATATGGAGTTTGTACTTTTGTTCCATAACATTTTACCAGATTTATATGCAATTAATTGTCAACTTATAGATTATGTTATGTTTTATAAAGGTAAGTCCTTTCATAATATGTTTTCAGACAGTGGTGAAGTTCTCCAAAACATTTTTAACTCCTTAGAACAGCATAATTTCTTCTAAATTTTAAGTTATCAAAGATATAAAGAAAACATCATTTTTCTAGGAGAGAAGAAATATATTCCACTTTTAAGTCTGCACCTTTTTAGGGTTAAGCCCCTTGACAGGTCACTGCTCTTATTAGAAAATTAGAGGTGGAGGACAAGGTTTTCTCTCAGGCTTTTTTCCACTGTATACATGGATAGTGGCTTCGGGGACAGAAAGCTGGACATAGAAGAGAGGTGGAAAGTGGTTGAGAGAAAAGAGGAAAAGGGTTTAGAAGCGGGATGTGTCCCCCCTTCACACATAAACTTCCATCAGGTCATCTTTCCAACAGCCAGCATACTGCAACTTTCTCTCCAATCCCCTTTCATTCTTGCACACCACGTGCCATTATGTGCCAGAGGTCTTAGCTCTCAAAGTATTCTCAGTGCTGTTTGTGATGTGGGACAGGGATGACAGATATGCAATCAAACAACTTCTATAGAACAGTCAAGTCATATATGGTGCTATATACAGATGGGTGCATCAATGAATGTTGTTCTTCGGGTTAAGAGGAGAGATAGAGAGTGGATGAGGCAATCCGATAACTTTCCATAAAGGAAAAAGGCACTCAAGTTGAGCTCTGAAATAATATTTAGGATTCCATCAAGAGGTAAAGTGAAGACGTGTGTTCCAAGCACATGAAACGATCGACTATGGACATATGGAAGGGCAACAAAAGACATCTATGAAAAATGATGAAAGCCTCACGTGAACATAATGTATATGGTGGGCAATGGAGATGGAGGACGAAAGGAGAGCGTATGCTGAAGGGTTTTGTATTCCATATCAGAACTTTGCATTTACATATTTATTTCACAATCTGAACACTTTGTTTTGAGAATTTTTATTTTTGGATTTGTTTTTTAAGCTGGCAACAGTAGAAAAAAGTAAAACATCAGATCATATAGAAAATTAGAATTTTAAGAATTGCTGCAGTTTTTGTAAATATCTGTAATATTTGTGATATTGTCTATGGATGCTAGCCCTGAACACTCTTCAAGAGTCTCTCCTATTTGGTCAAGTTTCTAAAACACTTTTTTTCCTCCTCTGCTTGACATCTCATCTGTCTGTTCCAATTTCCTCCAAGCATCTGATGTTACTCTTTTGTACTTCCTGATGTTCCTCTAAGTAGGTCCTGAGGAGCCTCCCTGATAGTACTTGGGGGTGGATTATTGCATTTCTACCAACCTGCACCGCCCTGTACCAAGTAGGACACCCCTCCCCAATTACTGGATGTTTGACTGAATGGGACCCTCCCATTGACTATAGATTATGGTATTTGACTGAATGGGACCTTCCAATTGACTATGAATTATAATATTTGAATGAATGGAACCTTCCCATTGACTATGGATTATGATATTTGACTGAATATGACCTTCCCATTAACTATGGAAGGTTTAAATAAATTATCTCTATGTTATTTTTCACCATATACCCATGAAGCCTGGTTGTTACCTTTTTGTTTTCATAACTGACATGCACACACACACACACACAAATCAACTCAATCAATATAACACAATTGATGCCACTTATTCTCAGAACATTTCAAAGGCTTGTTTTTATGCTACTATTATAACTTTAAATTTAAAATAATAGATTCAGCTACAAGTTTATTATGGTCTTCGTTTTGTGCCATGTGGCATATAACATTCAGAGGGGAAATTTAAAATCTATTTTCTTAGGATATGTTTTGCTTCTGTTCATTATATCATTGCCTTTTAAAATATATTTTTTATGCTTAATGAAAAGATGGTTTTGAAGAGAAGAAATGAATAAAAATAATAACTTGGAGCACATTGGGTTCGTTTTGCTTATAGTAATCATATAATTAACCAAAGTAAAAATTTTGAATGAAAATCATCCATGTGAGAGCGTGATTCTCTCAAAATAATTTAAAAGTAAGAAGTTTTATGCCATTCTTCCCCCCCTCCCCGCCGAGATGGAGTCTTATGTCATTGCCCAGGCTGGAGTGAAGTAGAATGATCTTGGCTCACTAACCTCCATCTCCCCAGATCAAGTGATTCTTCTGCCTCAGCCTCCTGAGTAGCTGGATTACTAGACTGCATCACCACGCCCAGAAAATTTTTGTGTTTTTAGTAGAGACAGTGTTTCACCATGTTAGCCAGGTTGGTCTTGAACTCCTGACCTTAATGATCCACCTGCCTTAGCCTCCCAAAGTGCTGGAATTACAGGCATGAGCCACTGCGCTCAACCCATGCCATTCTTATACTGATAAATGAAGCTTTACCACATAATCTCTGCCTCTTAAGTGCTGGGATAATTTCAAAAGGAAAAAAAAAGCCTAATGACATTTAGATTACCATGGGACTAGAGGACTCCTATTCCAAGAACACTCTTAAATGTGTTCTGTCTCACTAGTGGGAATGCATGTTTTTCCAACATCAGTATGTGAATTCAACCATCTCCTCCTAATAACATAAATGCCTT
>NW_016107326.1:1576539-1592353 GCF_001604975.1 Cebus imitator
TAGAGAAGGGGTTTCACCATGTTGACCAGGATGGTCTCGATCTCTTGACCTCGTGATCCACCCGCCTCGGCCTCCCAAAGTGCTGGGATTACAGGCTTGAGCCACCGCGCCCGGCCATAAATGCCTTAATTTCATGCAGCAGGAGCAATGGATGTTGCCAAATCCTTTTCTTCTTTCTAACACTTATGGTATACAATACTGGCATTTAAAGAATTATCTTCGATCATCTCAAAATTCCTTGCACCTCAAGTAAATTATTATTAGGATTTGCTGCACATAACAGAAAATCAAACAATGATAGTGGCAGCTTAAACACACATGAGCTTTGTTTCCCATCCAAACAGTCCATGCCGTTTTGGCAGCTCCAGGAATAAATGAGGCCCCATGCTTCTTTTTTTTTTTTCTTTTCCATTGTTCCTGGACTGCTGGTACTTCAGCCCTGGCACCTGAGCTCCAGACAGCAGGAAACAGAAGAGATTAATGGGGAAAGAGATCTTTCATTACCTGTTTGATCTACTTTAAAAAGCTGTCTATGAAATCTTTCTCTAAAATATTCACTTCTATGGGATTGGGCAGAACACAGCCATATCTACCTTCAGGGATGCTGGGAAATGTTAATGTTTAGCTGGGCACATTACTGTCCCCAATAATATGGAAGTATTATTAGTTCTAAAGAAGAAAATAATGGATTCTTATTTTGGTCACTAGCCATATATCTCTCTAATTTAACCCTCATGTTATACTCTGAAGATAGGAGGCTACCTAAATTTAACATTAAATTTAACTTTCCTTAATTGATTATAATTGGCTTAGAGAAAGCTACTGATTTTTGAACATTTAGATTATACCTATCATATTATAGAATATATATTTGTTTAGAGAATTTTTCAGTTAGTTTGGATGTTACAAGAAGGCACTGTTATCATGTATAATTCTAAGATTTAAATAGTTTTTTTCTCTATGTAATTGAATTAGGTAGAACTTTCAATACAATACTAAAAACACTAAACATCTATGTCTTGTTTTATTTTATAATGTCCACTGTTAAGACCATAGTTCAGGTATTTCTTATCAGGTTAGAGACATAACCTTACATTTCTAGCCAACTAAGCATTTTTAAAAATTAATTATTAATGGCTATTAAATTTCATCAAATGGCTTTTTTCATCATCCATTAAGAAGAGTTTGTGTTTTCTCTTTTACTCTATAATAATACTAAATTATTATCATTATCTTAATAATAAATAATTCTTTCATTTATTGCATAATGTCTGCTAGGTCATGATATATCATTCACTTAATGTTTGATTCAATTCTACTTATTAATGTTTTATTCATTTATTTTGCAACAAAATGAGTGTAATATATACTGTTTTCATTTTCCGTAGTCTTGTAATATGTTAGTAGAATTTTAGTTGTGAAGTTTCTATATTTTTAAGTATTCTGTAATAGTTTGAATACTATAAGAATTATAGTATTATATATATGCATATATATACATATCTATCTATCCATATATAAATATATATGGATAGATAGATAGATAGATAGATATATACAGATACCTGGTGCTAATTGAAAGGAATACTTTGTTTATTATTCTATGACTTTTAGTACATTTAGATAATCCACCATTTTAAATGAGGTTTAAGTAATTTGTATGTTTTCTAGATCTAGTTTCAATTAATTGAAAATTATGTTGATTTTCAAGAATATGAATACTTTTTTTCTTTTATAATGTTTTAAGTTATATCCTAGTATGGTTGTTATGTAGACCTTTTATTATTAATGTGATTTATATTTTAATGACTTCTTTTCATCATTTGTCAAACAAGCAAGGTATACTTTATAGATTATTTTAAAGAATCTGTGTTTCATTGATGAAGTTACTTTCTTGTCTTAACATGTAAATTTCAATTTTTATTTTTGTCAGTTCTCTTCTATATTTTTATTGTTGATCTTTTGTTTATCCTAAAGAAGACTTAAGCCATTTTATGCTTTTTGTTTCTTTTATACCTACATATACATTAAGTTAAATGTTATTCTATGCATACCAATGTGAATGCATTCTGTATATAGTATTTCCCATATTGTTCATTTAAAAATACATTGTAATTTCAGAGATTATTTTTTGACTATCCAAATGTCAAAAAGGAGGTGTTTATTGCCTTTAAAGCTTGTTCGTGCCAAATATTCAATTTTATTTTTTATTATTTTGTTTCTAATTTCTACCTTCATTGCGTTTAGATCAGTGATTATAGGCTTTATCATTTTTTCTTTAGGGAATTTGTGAGATTTTATTTCCAGTGTGATACATTTGCTTATTATAAATGCCCTTCTATTATTTTCTACAATACATTTTATTTTTCTCTTTAGGGGAGAATTTTCTCTCCCTATATACATAGCTATAAAATCATATTGTTTTTATTCACATCCTCTGAGTCCTTTTTTTTTGTCTATCTGATCTAACGTTTCCACCATGATTGGCAGTTTGTACATCACTCCTTATATGTAACTCAGTTCTCTCTTTACATACCTAGATGTCATACTCTTGTTTGATATGTAAATGCCAACAGTTGTTATATCTCCTTGGAAAACTGTACTTTATAATATAAATAGAAAAAAAAAGCCAACTCCTTTCTTGTTCAATTTTTAGTTCTCATACTACTTCATTAAGCTCTTTCTTATAAGTAGCCATTAATTAAATATCATAATATCTTATGGTATTGTTCAATTAAAATTCAGGCAGTATATGTGCAGTGGTTTTCAGGTAGGATGTCTTGTCAGGTAGCATTATGAATACTTTTAAGTATAATTAAAAGAGCAACTGTTATGCACGATGTAGGATTTATACTTTAAATATCAATGGTTATTTTTAAATTTAAAGTTCATGCATGAACAGATTGAGATTACACTGAAGAAAATACATATAAAATTCATTCAAGTGATAACCTTCACAAATATTAGGTCCATGCTTGTTTTGATGCGTGTCCAATTCTTAAATCTGATATCCAAATTTTATCTCCTCATTTCATTTTTCTGTTTTTGTTTGTTGTTCATTTGCTTGTTTGTTTTTGAAATGAAGTCTTTCTCAGTCGCCCAGGCTGAAGTGCAGTGGCGAGATCTCGCCTCACCGCAACCTCCGTCTCCGGGGTTCAAGCAATTCAGTAACAGGGATTAAAGGTGCCTGTCACCATGCCCAGCTAATTTTGTATTTTTAGTAGAGATGGGGTTTCACCATGTTGGTCAGGCTGGTCTGGAACTCCTGACTTCAAGATCTGCCCGTCTAAGCCACCCAAAGTGATGGGATTACAGGCGTGAGCCACTGCGCCCGGTCAAAAGGCTCTGGGTTTTAACTAAACTGTTAAAATTACTTTCTGAGAATTCAGTTATTTGCTCTTGGAAAATTCAGACAGAGTGATAATGCATTAATATAACTAATGACATTTCAATTAAGGTGTTATTTGTATTTTGTTCTAAACATATAGTTTTTATTTAGCATCCAGATACTCTCTTTTGAGGGAAGGACCTGTAAAGCAAAAGAAGAATAGTTTTATTCATGAGATTGTAATTAGTAGCACTTGCTGATGCACTTTAAGTGAGAACCTGATTATTTGCCCAAAATTTGAACTAAATATATATGCCCAAAATTTGAACTAATACATTTGGTTTGACTTAGAATTTTTATACACTTAAAATCCTACATTTTTTATATTTTAATAATCAAAAATAAATATTACTAATTTCACTGGATAGTGTGTTCTGCTAAGAGATGTACAGATGTGTATTCATTATCATTTAAAACACATTTTAAATCAACAAGTAATATGACCAAGGGCTGTCGCTATGCAACACTTAAGCTATCTGTACTGTCAGCTTCCTCACTCATGAAATGTGAAAACGAGAGCAAATTCCTCATAGCATACTTATAATGATGCTTTTTGAGGTGTTTAGCTTGATTTTGCTTTTTATTCTTTTTTTCTTTTCTTTTTGTCACCTCTTGAGGGCTTAGGAATATATTTAGCTTAGTAAGTGCTTTATAAAAGTAACACACCACCATCAGTTAGCACCATTGGGGAGAATGAAAGTAAAGCAATTGAAAAAAACTTTGGGGTCTAATTCTGCTGTCCAAACATGTCATATTTATGGAAAATGTCTCTACTGATAATATTCATATTATTAGTAATAATGTCACTATTGAAATTATAATGCTTATTATTATTATCATCATTACCGTGTGTCAGATGCTCAGCAAGAATACAAGTGAAAGAAAAAGCGTAGGATTTGGTATGAACTTTTAAAAAATCAACATCTGCTTATATCTAGGACTTATGATGTGCTTGGGATGTTCTAAGCATATTACAAATTCACCGAATTTTTAACACAAGCCTCTTAGGTGAATGCTCTTATTATCAAGCCTGTTTTGGAGAGGAGAAAACTGAAGTACAGAGAGGTAACTTGACTTAACTCACACAGCTTGAAGTAGCAGTGAAGATTCAAACCTGGGCAGTTCTGCTCCAGAGGGCATTTCCTTAAGCTCTAGAAGAGGCTGCCTGTGAGCTGGAGTATAGGCTTTGTCTCCTACTCATTAGGTGGCTTTGACCAGGTTTACTCATCTCTTTTTGTCTATGTCATAATCCATAAACGAAGAAATGTAAAGGAAGAATAAGAATAGCCGGGCACAGTGGCTCACACCTGTAATCCCCATGCTTAGAGAGGCCGAGGCAGGCAGATCAGGAGGTCAGGATTTCGAGACCAGTCTGGCCAACATAGTGAAATGTTGTCTCTATTAAAAATACACACATTCACACACAAAAAAAATTAGTTGGGCGTGTTGGTGCACACCTGTATTCCAAGCCACTTGGGAGGCTGAGGCAGAGGTTGCAGTGAGCTGAGATTGCACCAGTGCACTCCATCCTGGGTGACAGAGCAAGACTCTGTCTTAAAAAAAAACAAAACAACAACAACAAAAAAAAAAAACAAAAAAAACAACTGTGGCAAATGGTTGTTTTGATGATTTCATGAAACAGTTATTCAAGCATTTAGCCCTGTAAATACATTAGGTACCAAAAAGTTTACCAAAATTTTAGTTCAGTAATTTTCAAATATTTATCAGCAATCTACCAGTCAATATTTTTGTTCATGTTATAAAGGACAAAGAATTAGTGAGAAGCTATTTCTATACCTACATGCTGTGGTTTTTAAAATATTTTCTTATGGGCCAGGCATGGTGGCTCATACCTGTAATCTCAGCACTTTGGGAGGCCAAGGCAGGTGGATCGCCTGAGCTCAGGAATTAGAGAGCAGCCTGGGCAACATGGCGAAACCCTGTCTCTACCAAAAATACAAATAATTAGCCAGGTGTGGTGGTGCATACCTGTAGCCCCAGCTAATTGGAAAGATAAGGTGGGAGGATCACTTGAGCATGGGAGGTTGAGGCTGCAGTGAGCCGAAATTGTGCCATTGCACTCCAACCTGGGTGACAGAGTGATACCCTGTCTCAACAAATAATTAATAAAGTCATTTTGTATCTACAGGCTAAATTTCTTCATTTAAAAACTCTAAATCCAGAGAAATATACCAAAACCCAAACATCACAATCCAACGATTGACCCCCAATAGTGGACACCATTGAGAATATAATACAGAAAGACAATTAGTACTTACTCACCAGATATTTGTAAACCTGTGGGAAATAGACCTTCCCACAACTAAATGCAAATTACTTAAACATATGAGTCAAGATGAGGAGGGAAGATTAACATTGTATTGGTTGAGATGCTCTTAGTTTCATGTAAGAAAAACCTATACAACATAGTTTAAGCAAAATCAGATGGATTGAAAAAAGGGTAAAGGCTTTTCTCCCATACCCAAACAATAGAAGCAAAATCAGGCTTCTTGAAAAATAAAATCGTACATTAAAAGCCATCAAAACTCAAGGCTGCCTCTTCCTCAGTTTCTCAGTATCTTTCTTGCTGTGTCCCTCTTTTTTCTCCCAATGCCCCTTTTCTCTGAAGAGTGACTTGCCCTGCTATTCATGTATAAAGCTGCTGAGGGCACAGCTTTTGAATGTTTGCGGGCTCAGGTGCAGCCACCAGCAGAAGGGTTTAATGGCAGCAACTCTATAGAGCATCCAAGGAAAGAGAGGATACAACTTTCACCCAATATCAGTTAGATGCCTGTTCATCTATACCCCTGTTCCAGGTGATTGAGATAGATGAGTGAGCAAAGCGACCTGCCTTTAAGGACTGTACTTTCTTAAAGGGAAAGTAACACAGAAAATAAGCCGCTAGACAGGATAAATACGTTAATTGAGAATTTTGTTAGAAGTGCTATGTGACTATAAAAAAAAAAAAAGAAGAAGAATGAAGTGAGGGAGATTCAGGGAGGGATAGAGGAGAGGTTCAGTGTCAACTGGGGAGGGTAAGGTAGGCCTCATGAAGAAAGTGATATTTGAGAAAAGACTTACAATTGAAGGAGTTAACTAAACACATATCTGGGGCACTATGCCTATGATCTGGGAGGCAGGGGTTGCAGAGTAGCTTTTTTAGACCGGACATCCCATGTACCTTATAAATGTAGGTTTGCATTTATGACACAATACAATAATAAATGCAGGCAAGTTTGGAGAGTGTCTTGGAAGCAGAAAGCTGTCTGGCTGGTATTTGTTGTATGAGAACGGAGGCAGTTGAGATAAAGCTGGAAAGTGGTTTGGGCTTAAATGTCATGTCAAGAACTCAAAGTCTTCCAAAAGGACAGAAATCTGCTAATGTATCATCCCATGATTCTATCTGAAAAGATTAATTTTAAAAATATTTTGGAGATAGCAGAGACTCTTTTCTCTGTTCCTTATGTAAATATTGATCAGCCTGTTTTCAATAAATGTGGATGTCTGTAGGATCACCAATTAAAAAGAACACGTGCTGAAGCCATTTTGACTTTAATTCTATCAATCAGTAGCTGTGAGGTCATTAACAAATTGCATAACCTCTATGAGACTTCATTACTCTAGATTTAAATTTTAAGTGTAATATTTACCTTTATGGGCTTTAAGTAGTAATATTTACCTTCATGGGCTTTAAGTAGCTTTAAGTATACCTTTAAGTAATGATATTTACCTTATGGGCTGCTAAGCTATATCCATGAAGTGAGGCATGTAAACCAGTTGAAATAGATACTCTTTGTTACCTTGTCCTTTTCATTTACACTCTAGATATATTTTATAACAATTTTATTTTCTACAGTGTGTATTCTGGACTCAGCATCCCAAAGATTCCATCAATAACAAAAATTTTAAAAAAAGTGTAGTAAGACTGTAAAAAAGCATATTTAAGTAGAAAATATTTTGTGTGGGAAGAAGTTCATGCCTCCAGAGACAAATTCATCCGTTTGTCAATACAAATAAATAAACAAGGAACTTGGCACATTGGTTTAGTAGCCAATGAAAAAAACGAACTGATAGCAAGTCAATAACTCAAAATAATTTCTGTTTATACTATATTACATTCTTTCCTATGCAACATAACAGATATGCAGTTATTTTTATAGAAAGTACTTTAGCTTTAAGGACCCCAAATTTGTCAAGGCACTCCCAAAAGAATCAAAGCATTAATAATTGATTCAATATCATTAGTATATTTAAATGCAAAATGATGAGGTTATAAGTTTTCATTGCATGCTCAAAGTGGTTTTTAAAATATATTTTTAGGCCAGGCGCGGTGGCTCATGCCTGTAATCCCAGCACTTTGGGAGGCCGAGGCGGGTGGATCACGAGGTCAAGAGATCGAGACCATCCTGGTCAACATGGTGAAACCCCATCTCTACTAAAAATACAAAAAATTAGCTGGGCATGGTGGCGCGTGCCTGTAATCCCAGCTGCTCAGGAGGCTGAGGCAGGTGAATTGCCTGAACCCAGGTGGTGGAGGTTGCGGTGAGCTGAGATCGCACCATTGCACTCCAGCATGGGTAACAAGAGTGAAACTCCATCTCAAAAATAAAAATAAAAAATAAAAATAAAATAAAATAAAATATATTTTTAGCACAATGCCATCAAGTCTAGGATACAAACGAGAGATAAGAGAAACCACACAAAAAAAGGAAAATATACTTTAACAAATACACCATTCCATTCCTCTTTTTCAAATTTACATACGGCAGTGACATGGTTTGGCTGTGTCCCCACCCAGTGGGAGGTAATTGAATCAAGGGGGCAGGTGTTTCCTGTGCTGTTCTCGTGATAATGAGTAAGTCTCAGGAGACATGATGGCTTTGTAAGGTGAAATGTCCCTGCACAAACTCTCTCTCTCTTTTTGCCTGCTGCCATCCATGAAAGATGTGACTTGCTCTTCCTTGCCTTCTGCCATGATTATGAGGCTTCCCAGGCATATGAAACTGTAAGTCCAATTAAAGTCTCTTTTTCTTCCCAGTCTCAGGTATGTCTTTATCAGCGGCATGAAAACAGGTTAATATAGGCAACAAATTTGTTTTATGTGATTTCAGAACTTTTCATCCTATCAAGTCCATTCATATTTAGCCAAAGTAGACTTGGTAAGATAAACTCCTCCACTGACATATTTCTTGACTTTATGGGGTTTTCTGAACTCAATTATTGCTTCCAGTCATGTGTAATCCTACATTACTTAGGGCATTCACTGGGAGTCTGGGAGTACTTCGCTTTGTGCATGGAGGGATTGTGAGGACGGTGAGTCACTGGCCTCCCTTCCTGGCTGCATGTCCTGTTCCATTCCACCCTGAAAAAACAACATGAATCCCTAACCCTTCCCTCCTCTATCACAATGAGTTCCACGGTTATAGAGTCTTCTTTGTGTCTTAAAGAATTTTCTAGTAATAAGAAAACTTTGTAACTGGAAATAATTCTAGGTGGTATCACACCTTTATTAACAACTATCAAATCACATTTGGGTTGATTAAATTTGAACCACAATAGCAGACCTGAAAATTAGTCTCTTTGTAAATGTGAGGTGGAATACGAATATTTGTACATACCAGAGGTCAGTATGATGATCAGATTTGAGGAAGTTTTAAGGAGAAGAAGACTCCTGAAAGGACAAAGAAGAGTGACCAAAAAACTTTACCACCAGACCTAGGACTCAGAGTAAAAATGTTGATATAACAGAAACATGATTACGATTTGTTTTATATTCCAGAATTATTGGGTGACAAGTTTATCATATGGCAAAGAATAAGTATACCCCTGATCTTGATATTCAAATAAAAGGCATATGATCATGCCATTTCCAGAAAACAAAGTTTTATAAATTTAAAATCCACCCCTGCCTCCCAGATTGTAGTCACCAAGTCTTACTCCAAATATTTTCTTAAAAATAAAAGTAAGTGAGCTTGTTTTCTTCTCCCAGTTTTTCTGAGAACACAAAGATTTCAATTTGCTTTGATGCCAATTATTCCAGGCAATAAAAGACAAGATTTTTCATGGTAAAATGTCTTCCAGGAAGCTACAGAACTGTGTATAATAAAAATACTTAGGTGAAGAAAATATCTGTTGAATTGATATGCTTTGGAATATTTCTCTTTAAATTTTATGAGCTGTCTCCTGTTCTATCCTTTTCTTGATCTTGGAGAAATGAAGAGGGCTTTAAAAGTGGAAAATATGCATATTTCTCTGTGTGTTGCTTTAACAAACTATGTGATAGTGTATGTCACACAGGATTTGAAAAATGCAGTGACTACATCCTCTCTGGCAGAAGAATATCTTTTAAGCTTAGTAATGTAGAGCAGAGTATTGGATATAATATATACTACATTTTACTTTCCCTTAGGCTATCAAATAAACTCACAGCTAGTAGAGAGGACCACATTAGATCATTTACTTTTCAGGTAAGCTGGTGTATTCTAAAGCCTTTTGTAAGGTATGCTTATTCTCTTCATCATAAGACATAACACATATCCCTTGACAGTTTTGCAATTCCACTGAATAAATGAGCAAATATAGTTACTATCTTCACGATGAAAGACATCCGGTGGTACCATAATAGTCTTAATGTGTACAGGCTACTACTCTTAGGGCCTAGAATTCTTCCCATATGGACTGCAGATATGTTCTTAATTGCAAGTAATAATAATGGTAAAAGTTCTAATTGGCTAAATGCATCCTATAATTTTTTTGCTGTCTATATTCTTTCATGGGACTAATATTTTCTGGAATTCCGTCTTCCTCTGCTGTCTATAACCCACTGCTCTTTCTTCCCGTCAGTTGACAGAAGCTTCTGGTGTGAGACAGGTCATCTTCCTCTTTCCCCCATGGAGAAGATAAGAACAAGGCAACTTATACACTGCTATAGAACTCTAGGTCATATCTGGCCAGTAGGACCTAAAGATAGAAGATAGACCAGAAGAGGCAGAGAGTAGGGCAGAGGATGAGAGATGGCACATGGGGAAACTGGTAAAAATTGAAACACACTGACGAAGTATCCATGTAAAGAAGGAAGCAGTGAAAGCTAGCATGTTTTGGACTGTTCTTATGATTGGTGTTACAAACCTGCTTAACTTGACTTTGTGTGCAAGACAAGAGGTTCTAACTTCCATTTTGTTAGTCACCCACCCCCGATATTGTTCCACAGTCAAACCTTTGAGGGTCTGTTTCCTTGGTCATGGTTGAGACACAGGAATCCTTGGTGAGGCTGAGATTCTCGGTTCCCTTTAACCAGGCACATTATAGGTCCAGATCCTCTGACGTCTCTCTGGTCCCCAAAGACAGTGCTGCTGGGTGTCTTTGTCCCACAAGGATGACACCAACCTCTCATCCTCTATTTCTTTTTCTTTTTTCCCTTTTTCTGCCTACAAGAACTTCCACTTTTCTTCCTCTTGTTGCTTTCACAGACCCTTAGAACAACCTTCAAATAGTAGACTGCAGCAAAACAAAAATAAGTGAGACAAGAGTCTTTCAGACAACTTTCACTTTGGTGCTCGATAAATAGACCTCTTCTGAAGAGGGGTGCTTAACGACAGCTTGTGACAAGTGTGCATGTGGGAAGACAAAACTCAGTGACAAATAAAACAGTGTATGTACTAATACATTATTCTGACAGTTCTCAGCACATCCTCCCATGTAACCTTATAACTTTTTCATGAAATTTCTGCACTAAGTGGAATAATGCAGCCTAGTAACAGAGCTTGGCCATCATTACACTTCAGAATGTGTGTGCTGTCTAGTGCTTATGGGATCCCACAGCTGTCCCAAGATGGATCCTTTTGCTATTAAATATCATCCAATTGTGCTTTTAAGCTATGCTAAGCTGCTCCCGTAGGTGTTTTTGTCTTTTCTGGGAGATAAGAAGTTGCTGCTAAAACAACCTAGAATTTCCTGGCATTTGTTTCTTTACTTTGTTTCTCATGATGAGAAAACTTCTTGTATGTTATTTTATAAATAATTGTTTTAAAAATCACCAGGGTAATTACAGGCTCGAGCCTGTAATCCCAGCACTTTGAGGGCCTGAGGTGGGAAAATGGCTTGAGGCCAGGAGTTTGAGACCAGCTTGGCCAACATAGTGAGATCCCATCTCTACAGAAATAGAAAGATATAAAACTAAAAGAAAATCCTGAAATTGCATTATTTTATTTATATATTTATTTATTTTGTTGCCCAGGCCAGAGTGCAATGGCACGCTCTTGGCTCATGGGCTTATTTAAAAAAATATTCTCTGAGTGTGTGTGTGTGTGTGTGTGTGTGTGTATCATATATTTGTGTGATATCAAATTTCTGTCATGCCGAGAACTATCTAAAGAAACACCATCATGAAATGTCACAAGAGCTATTAGGCTTTTAAATAAATGACAACCTAAACCCATCAGCTATAGGGGAAGGAGAAAAAAGAAAAGAGTGAATATATGAGAAATGAAAAATGAATCAGATGTAGATGATATAGTTGCCTTATCTAGATTATTTCTCCTTCAATTCATTTTACCATTGTTTAATAAGATCTTCTAGAGTGTCAGTACAAGCAATACCAGTAATACCACTACGCTGATACATCAGTTGTAGTATAAGGCTATCATAGCAATTTTGTGGGGAATTAGGATTTTTCTCAAATATTAAAGAACATATTGGTCAATGAAAAATTTCAGAATTGTGAATGTTCATTTCAAAAACAAGTTTGATCTTCAGAAGAAAAGGAGAAAATTAATATTTAATTTATATATTTTTGTGTATTTTATCCAGAAATGGCTATTACCACATTTTCCTGCTGGGTTTATGAGAATCTACAATTAATATCAAGTTACTAGTTCAGATATGCCACATCTTAAGGATAATTCTTTAGTGTATGGAACCAGTGAGTCTCACATGATAAAGTAATATGCTGCTGTAAACCCTCTAACATCTGGACTTGAATTATGCCATTAGACATTCTCTATTTTATTGGATATTTGTAGGCATGAAGTGCATATAAAATGCTGCAGAATATTAAATCTTGAGTTTACATAACTGACACTAATGTGTAACTTTCATTTTTTTAATCATCAATACATGCAGCAAAATATAACTTTCATTTTTGCATAACCCATGTATTTAACTTTAGCAGGGATTGGAAGGCAACAGTATAAACTGTCAGACCTTAGATAGCTCGATTTAACCTCAGCAATTCTAAGTCTGTGCACTTTGCACAATATTTCCAACACATAATTAATTTTCTAATAGAAAAAGTTATTAGCTTTTAGTCTGCCTCCAGGCCATGTTTCCTATATACCCAATTTATTCATTTTAAAAGCATATAAAAGGAAGCCCTTGACAGCTATTTCTTGCTTGGGTTGAGGGAGCAGTATACTGTTAGTGTACTATAAGGATCTCAAAATTTTATAAAATTCCACAGAATGGCTGAAGTGAATACATATTTTAAGTGTCAAATCATATATAGCAAATATATTATTGTCTTTGGAATTTATATGTTGTTGAGAATCAGAGAAATTATCAATGGCAATATTTTTCTTCTTTGAAAGATCCCCAAAAACCAGATTTGAATTTATCTCTGTTTGCCTTTGAGTTTACTATTTTAAATGCTGTTTGCATCCTCCAAAGACTAAAGCATAAGAAGCAGTGTCTTGTCGCAGCAATTTAACCAATGCTTGAAAAAGGCAAAAGCTCAGGAAGGAAAACAGGAGAGGATGTGGAGTCATAACCTCATCTTTAATTTGAACAATGTATAATATACATGTAAATTTGAAGCATTTTTAAACTGGCATTTATGGTTAACTGCATTTATTTTTAAATACCATCTGAGATAGATAATGAGTCGTCTCTAATAAGGCTGCTCATTGTAGAAAGAGAAGTGATGCAGACACACTGCTCAGAGTTCACCTGTGCAGTTATTTCTTTGTTTTCAACATCATCATTCAGAATCACCAACTTGCCACTTGTTTGTCGTCAACAGAGGCAAAGAGCACACAAAAGATATTATTCTCAACAGGGGGTGTTTTTTATATGACTCCTTTATTTCCTAGCAAGGTATTTTACTTTCACCCCTACCATATCTACATTATTTAATACAGGAAATAAAAAAAAATCACTCTCTTTATGTTGGGTTTTGCAGCCAAAAAAACCAATCATGTATTATACTTTTAAAGAAATGACAAAAGGGGCATGACAATGACAAAATCATGCACAAACACACTGAGAGAAAGGCAGTGTGGCTCACTGAAAATGTGGCCTTCATGCTCAAATATTGTTTCATTGTAAATTTAAATCATATTAACCTTGGTTCATCCACAGTATAATATTTTCAGTAAAGAAGGATTTTAATTATTGAGTGAGTATTTTTAAAAAGTAATTAAAATAACATAAAAAACTGTCAGGCCTAATGTCTCATATGGAGAAGAACATCAAACTCCACAGAATTCTGCAAAGCTGACACATGAACAATGAACGAAGCAGAATTTAAAGCATGTAATATATTACTCAGTTTTAAGTTAGAATTTGCTATTATTTCTTAAAACCAAGGCATTGGTAGTCGTACATAATTGAATTTGAATGAGAGATCCAAAGATACTCTCCCCTTGTTAGAAATAGCACCCATCTGACTCTTTTAAAGCACTGAATATGTTCAACTGCAGTTAATTCTATTTATTAAAAAAATAGGGCTCTTCCTAACTTATTTTTCCTGACAATCCAGTGGTAGAAAGGAATTACTATTGCCATTTTATAAATAAAGAAACTGAGTTCAGCTGGAGTTTAAAAGAGTTGTGCAAGACCAGGCAATGCAGATAAATACGGCACACAGCACAAGAAGCAGATACTGTGCCTCTTGGTATGTTGCCCTTCCTGTCATTCATCCCTGCAAGGCCTCACTTTTCTGATGATGTCTCTAAGAGTTCAGGACCACTGAAGCAAAGTTATCAAAGGCTGCATATTTTACAAACAGCTTCTAATAAGTTGCTTAGGGAGCGAAAGTAGACATTATTAGGTGAAGAACTGGGAATACAATTTATTTTTAATTTATTTATACTTTGCTTTCTTCTGAAACAAATCATCTTAAAATACCATCTGGGAATACTGAGCCAAGTTCAGAGGGCAATTAAGATACAACTTTTGAGTAAATAATGTACTTTTACATCAGGTTTTCTCCCTGTTCACTGAGGAAATATCTGCACATAAAGATAAATTCAGACTGAAAGATTAGGTTAGATTTAGTCATTTGGATCAATATAGAACCTATTATGTTCTAAGGATTATATTGATTATAATTCCTATCAATTGAATTCATTCTGCTTGGCTCTGAAATCTCCTCTGGAGATTCCAAAAGGAATTAGAATTCAGATTATTGCTTCTTTTGGCACATCTAATGGGACAGACCTTAATAGTTTAAAAAGTTTAATGACTGGTGTTTTTGACAAGTTTAAATCGCTAGAGCTCCTCTGTGTGTGTAAAATCCATTAATTCAGTGATCCTCAAAGCATGAACCCAGTATCCACAGTGTCAGCAACATGTCAGGTCTTGTTAGAAATTGTGGCCTCATCCCAGATCTATGGAATCAGAAACTCTGGGAGGCGGCTCAGCAAACTGGGTTTTCACAAGGCCTCCAGCTGACCGTGATGCTGGCTGATATCTGGGAATCACTCCAGTAAAGGAAGCATTATGTAGGCAGAACATTCTTTAATCTTTATGAGAAGGCACTGAGAGGTAAGTGTATTCTTCTTGACTATTAAACACCCAACATTAGTAGAAATCAGGAAAATGGAATTTTCTTTGTATACTACATCCATTTTTATAACTACACAATAGCAAATTGATAAAAATAGATGCTTTTGTGTTTCTGTCAATGCCGCCTTTTTAGCTTGGAAAAAGCCTATTTTTGTATTTCATTTTATTTTTTTTATTTAAAATTTTTTTTGAGATAAGATCTTACTCTTTCATCCAGGCTGGAGTGCAGTGGCATGATCACAGCTCACTGCAGCCTCAATCTCCCAGACTCAAGTGGTCCTCCCACCTCAGCCTCCCAAGTAGCTGGTACCACAGGCATGTACCATCACGCATGGCTAATTTTAAAAAAATGTCTATAGAGACGAGATCTCCCTGTGTTGCCCAGGTTGGGCAAGTCCATTTTAAAAGAGCTGATTAAATCAGCCTTACAGTCCTCGTCTCAAGATATATGCTGTCTGCCCCTTTTCTGCCATGGTCTACATAGATAGCTTCATACATTTTTTGAAGAGCTACTTTTTTTGAATCTGAAGAAAATGGATAGTTAATAAGAAAGATTTTTCTAGGAGAACCCAATTTTGTCTTTTTAACACCATCTTATAGCTTTTCCAAATTCCAAAAAAGAACCATCAGAATAGTGTGTTTTAC
>NW_016107326.1:1592524-1653659 GCF_001604975.1 Cebus imitator
TGCTATAGATTTTATGAATATAATTTAGGGCTTTAAAGATGCATACCTAAGTACAAGCCTATATTTTAGAGAATAATAGTTGTCAACTCAGATATTTAAAATATGTATATAACATAAAGATACTTTAAAGTGCTAGTTGACTTTTTACAAAGATAACTATTTTTGTTGCTCATTTCAAAAACACTGAAATGGTGGAGAAAGCCTGTGGACATCTATAAGTCTGACTACTAGACATTTTATCTCTAAAGATGAAATGAGAAGTGCACTTAAAAGTTTCCTTTGGTACTTTCAAAGACAACACAGGATTTTACTTTGCATATAGCAAGCATATCTTTGCAACCCATATGCTTCAAAGGATTAAACACCAAAGTCTCCATTAAAGACAGCTATTTTCTATAATTTTGATGTTGGCCTGATATTTTTTATAGATACTCTGATCAGAGCAACATCAGGAACTACAGATAAAAATAAAGGAACTTTCTGCTCTCCCCCCACATAGTTTTAAAAACGTATACATTTGTTTATCTTGTATTACAGAAAGACTCAGTATAAGAAATATATATTAAGGAATATTTTTGTCTGACTCTCCCTACTCTGCCACTTTCTCATTTGAAAAAGTAGATTATAATGGCTAAGTCTAAAAATGGTATCCTCCTCTACAAAACCAAACATTAAAATCTGACTGGCACTCTCATTAGAGGTGAATACATGGGACTGGAAACAAGTTTATGTTACTAGGTTGTGCCTTTTAAATTTCAAAGTAGGTGTGGATTCTACTCTTTAATGTGTGAAGTGAAGGTGAATAGATACTGACCACTGACCACCAGCCTTGGCTGATGCTGCTTGAAGGGAAGGGCGAATTCAAGGGATGCAAGTGGATTCAGGGAAATGAGCTATCTATACCCTTAGTTTAGATTTGTTTCCAAGTATAGCCACCCCTTGGTATCTGGAAGGGATTTTGTCCAAGGCCCCCTGCAGACCCCAAAATCCATACATATTCCAGTCCCACAGTCAGCCCTGCAGAACCCAGTACAGGAAAAGTCAGTCCTTAGTATCTGCGAGCTTCTCATCCCGCCAATAGATTTTCAGTCTTTTTTGGTTACAGATGCAGAACTTGAAGATATGCAGGGCAACTATTTGTTAAACAAAATGAGTGGAGATGTGGACTGGGCAGTGCAAGCCTATGTTGTTCAAGGGTCAACTGTATGTTAAAAGAAGATGCTCCTGTCCCTGATTCTAACTTAAGATAGCTCCTTAAAGCAGAAGACTCTCAGGGTAACAGGTTATCGAATTGTGCAAAATATGAAGGGTCATTCTCCCCAGAATTTTCTAATTACCAAATTTTAAACATTTGATGTTCAGCTTTATATCTCCTATAATTTCTTTCCAGAAATTTTAACAGATTTGTTTTTAATTTAGATTATGATTAAATATTTTATATTTGAGAATCATAAAGTTTTGAGTTGAATTACATAGTAAAGAAGAAAAAAGGTATTTCCTATCTCCCCTCCTATCAGATGGTTAAGAATGGAAATAAAAAGTTAGTGAAGATTGAGTAAATTTAATAGTCTCACCTCAAATGAACCAACCACTTCCCATTCCAAACATAAATTATAAACACATGTACATGCAAGCGCGTGCGCACACACACACACACACGCGCACACACACACACACGCACACACACACGCGCACACACGCGCACACACACACGCACACACACACAAAATAGGAATAAAAGCTAATGTCATGGTGTTATTTTTTAAAAAGTAGAGACTCAACAAAGAGAGGCATATATACTAAATCCCAATGACTTGGGGAGTTTAGCTATTTGTATTTAATCCTCTGTGGTCAAGGAGTTTAATGTTAATATGTCTGAAGGAGTGCAAGGTCTCAGAACTGCTAAATGTGGTTCCCTGGAAATGACACTCCTTACCAGTAGCCTCAAAGAACTGATTCATTTATAAAACAGGGATGACAAAAGTTCTGATGTTCACTTGGGGAAGAAGCCCACAACTTTACAATCAGGTCCCAACATGAGTGTAGGCTAAATTCACATTGCCACTTGTTTTAGGACCTCAAGCCAAGATTATGAGGAAAACTTGTATGAAAATAATAAAACCACCAGAAACTGGGTGGAAAGAAATTTTAAATAGTTTTTTTTAAAGTACTATAAACAAAAATCAATAATTACTCAGACAACACTAAAAGAACTTTATATAATAGGATAATAATTTGAATGAGATAATAAAAATATTTAAAATCTTTAAAGACATAAACTACAACAACTGTAAAACAAGGATAATGTATGAAAAAATTATAAATTATAAAAAGAAGGTAAATAAATTCTAGAAATAAAAATAAAAGCATTGAAATAAAAATCATAGTAGGTGAATTAAACAGGGAAGTCAACATAGCTGAAGAGAGAATCAATACATTGAAAGAAAAATCTATAGAAATCAAATTAAATAATTCATTGAAATTAATGGATGGATAATATAAAGAGAAAGCAGCTAAATAGAAGATAGAATGAGAAGGTGCAGCATATGTCCATGAGAAATTCCAAAGAACAAAATTCGGAGAATAAGGGAGTAGTATTTTCCCATAGATAATGCCAAATTATTTTATAGAATTAGAATTCTCAGATTAAAATAGCTCCTTGACACTTAAGCAAGGTAAGGGAAAGGCAATCTATTCCTGAACATACCATAAAAATAGAAGATTCTCAATTAAAAAGAGAAAGTTATTAATCTGTAAGGCAAAACATGAGTAACTTCCTAAAAGAATCAAAAGTAGCCTGACAACATACTTTTCATTATCCAAAATAAAGTGCTGAAAGTAATAGAATGAAAGGATAGCTTCAAATTATTAATGAAAACTAAGGATCAACCTAAAGTACTATATATAAGTATTTCAAGAGCAAGAACAAAATAAAATAATTTCTAACAAAACTAAGAGAGTTTTCTGGTTGTGGAGACTGTCTCTATGACGGTCCCATCGTTTCTTCTCTTTCTGTTTACCTGGGCCATTTCCCCATCCACAGATGGAGTCTATTCTTCCACCCCTTTGAGTCTGGTGTATTCTGTGATGCTTGACTAATAGAATATGGTAGAAGTGACCCAATGCTAGTTCTGAATGTATATTTTAGGAAGAGATTCAGCTTTTGGCTAATTTTTTTTTTAACTTTTAAGTTTAGAGGTTGATAGGTAAGTCGTATGTCACAGAAATTTGGGGTTCCTTCGTACCTGCGAGCTTCATTATCCAGATAATAAGCATAGTACTGGATAGGTCACTTTTTGATATTCAACATCCTCCCACCCTCTACCCTCAAGTAGACCCTGATGTCAGTTTTTCTCTTCTTTGTACCCACGTGTACTCAATGTTTAGCTTCAATCTGTAAGTGAGATCATGAGGTATTTGGTTTTCTGTTTTTGCATTCATTTGCTACAGATAATGGCCTCCAGCTCCATCCATGTTGCTGCAAAGGACATATCTCATTTTTCCCTATGGCTGCATAGTATTCAATGGTATATATATATATATATATATATACACCATATTTTCATTATCTAGTCTACTGTTGATGAACATTTATGTTGATTCCATGTTTTTTGTATCATAAATAGTGCCATAATCAACATACACATGCAGGTGTCTTTATAGTCAAATGATACATATTACTTTGAGTATGTACCCAGTGATGAGATTGCTAGGTTGAATAGTGATACTGTGTTAGTAACATCCATTCTGACTGGTGTGAGATAGTATTCCATTGTGTTTTTGATTTGTATTTCTCAAATGATTAGTGATGTTGAGCATTTTTTCCTATATTCGTTGGTTGCATATATGCATTATTTTGAAAGTGTTTTTTTCATGTCCTTTGCCCACTTTTTAATGTTTATTTTTCTTGTAAATTTGTTTAACTTTCTTTTAAATTTTGAATATTAGACCTTCATCAGATGTGTAGTTTGCAAACATTTTGCTCGATTCCATAGGCTGCTGTTTACTTTGTTGATAGTTTCTTTTGCTGTGCAGAAGCTTGTTAGTTTAATTAGGTCCCATTTGTTAATTTTGGTTTTGTTGCAATTGCTTTTGGCACCTTTCTCATGAATTCTTTGCCAGGGCCTATGTCCATAATAGTATTTCCTAAGTTATCATCCAGGGTTTTCATGGCTTTAGGTTTTACATTTGAGCCTTTAATTGATCTTGAGTTAATTTTTGTAAATGGCATAGGAGGGGGTCCAGTTTCCATTTTCTGCATATGACTGGCCAGTTATCCCATCACCATTTATTGAATAGGGAGTCTTTTTACCCTTGCTTGCTTTTTTTTACTTTGTTTTAACTCATTTTCTAAGACTCTGGGTCACAATTAAGAAGCCTGACCATCAAACTGGAAAGGGAAAATGGACAAATCTTGGAAAGAGAAGGGCCCAGCTCACCTTAGACTTGATATTGCACTGGCAAAATGCCAGCCTTGTCAGTAAAGCTATCTTGGAATCTTCAAGAAAGGTCAGCTATAGGCTGAATAGTATCAAGTGATTCATTCAGTCAATACCACATGGAACAGCAGAATCAGCTAGACAATCCCTGGCAGAAATTCTTAGCCATAATATATGAGACAGAATGAAATGGTAGTTGTTTTAGTCACTAAATTTTGGGATAGTTTGTCACAGCAATAGATAATTGTATGTTAGTTATTGATATGGGCTGAAAGAAATAGTGAAGAACATACTTCACAGAGAAGGAAATTGACGCTAGGAGGCAGAAATGACTTGAATATGGAATAACAGCTAAAAACCTGCAACACGTTGTTAAACCCAAATAAGCATTGTTGTTTACAAAAACAAATTAAAAAACAAAAACTTGGATAAGTGAAAAACAGATGGAAATAAAATAATAGCAATATATTCAAAATTGAAAAAAGACAAGACTTAAAAGTTTCAGAGGCTTTGAAAAAAATGAGGATATTAGAAGCACTGATTAAATTTAACTGTTAAGTTAATAATGTATACAGAAATGTTTAACAAAAAGAAATACAACCTAAGAATTATAAACAAATAGGGGAGAAGAAATTTAAAAACTTTTTTAACTTAGTAAACAGGAATAGAGACAAAAGCATGAACATTTTACAATAAGGCAAAAACAAAGTAACATGGTAAAAAAAGTCTAAATACATCAGACAGCACAATAAATATAAATAGGCTAAACTTGTTCATTGAAAGATATTAATTTGAGAGGAGGTTGCAGTGAGCCAAGATCGTATCACTGTACTCCAGCCTGGGTGACAGAGAGAGACCCTGTCAAAAAAAAAAAAAAAGAAGAAACATATTTGTATTAGTCCATTTTTATGCTGCTGATTAGAGACATACCCAAGACTGGGCAATTTACAACAGAAATAAGTTGAATGGGCTTACATTTCCACATGGATAGGGTGGTCTCACAATCATGGCGGAAGGCAAGAAGGAGCAAGTCATGGCTTACATGGATGGCAGCAAGCAAAGAAAGTGCTTGGGCAGGGAAACTACCCCTTATAATACCATCAGACCTCGGGGTACTTATTTGCTGTCACAAGAACAGCACAGGAAAGACCTACCTCCATAATTCAATTACCTCCCACTGAGCTTCTCCCACAACACATGGGAATCATGGGCATTATAATTCAAGGTGAGATTTGGGTGAGGACACAACCAAATGATATCATTTCACCTCTGGCCCCTCCCAAATACCATATCCTCATATTTCAAAACCAATTATGCCTTCCCAACAGTCACACAGGGCCTTAACTTATTTCAGCATTAACTCAAAAGTCCACAGTCCAATGTCTCATCTGAGACAAGCAAGTTCCTTCCACCTATGAGCCTGTAAAATCAAAGGCAAGTTAGTTACTTCCTAGATACAATGGGGTACAGACATTGGGTAAATATAGCTGTTCCATATAGGAGAAACTGGCCAAAATAAAAGGGCTACAGGTCCTATGCAAGTCTGAAATACAGCAGGACAGTCAAATCTTAAAGCACCAAAATGATCTCCTTTGACTCCATGTCTTGCATCCAGGTCACACTGATGCAAGAGGTGGGTTCCCATGATCTTGGCCAGCTCTGACCCTGTGGCTTTGCAGGGTACAGCCTCCCTCCAGCTGCTTTCATGGGCTGGTGTTTATTGTCTGTGGCTTTGAACACAGTGCAAGCTGTCAATGGATCTACCATTCTGTAGTCTGGAGGATGGTGGCCCTCTTCTCACAGCTCCAGTAGGTGTTACCCCATTTTGAATACTGTGTGGAGACTCAGACCCCACATTTCCCTTCTCCACTGCCTTAGCAGAGAGCTTGCCTCTGCAGCAAACTTCTATCTGGATATCTGGGCATTTCCATACATCCTCTGAAATCTAGGTGGAGGCTCCCAAACCTCAATTCTTGACTTCTGTGTACCTGCAGGATCACCACTCTGTGGAAGCTGTCAAGGCTTGGGGCTTACACCCTCTGAAGCCACAGCCTGAGCTGTACCTTGGCCCCTTTTAATCATGGCTGGAGCAGCTGGGATGCAGGACACTAGGTCCCTAGACTATACACAGCACAGGAACTCTAGTCATGACCCATGAAACAATTTTTTCCTCCTAGACCTCAGGGTTTGTGATGGAAGGGGCTGACAAGAAGACCTCTGACATGCCCTAGAGACATATTCTTCATTGTTTTGGTGATTAACATTTCACTCCTCATTACTTATGCAAATTTCTGCAGCCATCTTGAATTTCTTCTCAGAAAATGGGCTTTTTTTTCTATCTCATTGTCAGGCTCCAAATTTTCTGAAGGTTTATGCTCTGCTTCCCTTATAAAACTGAATGCCTCTTGAATGCTTTGCTGCTATAAATTTCTTCCACCAAATAATTATCTCTTACAAGTTCCAAGTTCCACAAGTCTCTGGGGCAGGGGCAAAATGTCATCAGTTTGTTTGCGAAAACATAACAAGAGTCACCTTTCCTTCAGTTCCCAACAAGTTCCTCATCTCCATCTGAGACCACTGCAGCCTGGACCTTATGGTTATATCACTATCAGCATTTTTGTTAAAGCCATTCAACAAGTCTCTAAGATGTTCCAAACTTTTTCACATTTTCCTGTCTTCTTCTGAGCCCTACAAACTGTTCCAACCTCTACCTGTTACCTGCTTTCAAAGTTGCTTACACATTTTCAGGTATCTTCTCAGCAATGCCCCCCTCTATTGCTACCAATTTACTATATTAGTCCATTTTCATGTGCTGCTGAATAAAGACATATCCAAGACTGGGCAATTTAGAAAAAAAAGAGGTTTAATGGACTTACAGTTCCACATGGCTGGGGATGACTCTCAATCATGGTGGAAGGCAAGGAGGAGCAAGTTGTGTCTTACATGGATGGTGGCGGACAAAGAGAGAGAGAGCCTGAGAAGGGAAACTCCCATTTTTAAAACTATCAGATCTCATGATATTTATTCACTATCACAAGAACTGCACGGGAAAGACCTGATCCCATGATCCAACTACCTTCCAATGAGTCCCTCCTACAACAAGTGAGAATTATGAAAGCTACAAGATGAGATTTGGGTGGGGACACAGAGCCATACCATATCAATATTCGTTTGAAAATTAAAATTTAGTTCAATCCTGTTTACAAAAGGCATCCTAAAAACATATATTACTCAAAGTCTGTAATTTTAAAAAGTCAATAATTTACTAATCTAAAGAAATCTTGTTCAGTTATATTAATATTTAACATATTTTATTTAAAGCAAAAAACATTAGGGAAAATAAATCTCTGCTTAATAATAAAAACAGTGACTCAAAAATGTGACAATCATTAACATGCATACATTTAATATCATACGTATGTTCACTTATTTAAAGGAAAATTGGACAGACTTGCAAAATAAAATTTAAAAACCCATAATCATGTTGGGAAATTTTACCATATGTCTTTCAGAAACTGATGAATTAAGATCATAAAGGAAAGGATAACAATGGAAATTTTAAATAATACAATGAGCTAGCTTATTCTAAACAACATTACCCAACCTTTCACTCACACTCCCAGAATTAAATAAATATACTCTTAGGTTGGGTGTGGTGACTCACACCTGTAATCCCAGCACTTTGGGAGGCCAACGCAGGCAGATCACCTGAGGTCAGGAGTTCGAGACCAGCCTGAACAACATGGAGAAACCCCGTCTCTACTAAAAATACAAAATTAGACAGGCATGGTAGCACATGCCTGTAATCCTAGCTACTTGGGAGGCTGAGGAAGCAGAATCACTTAAACCTGGGAGGCAGAGGTTGCAGTGAGCCAAGATTGCACCGTTGCATTCCAGCCTCGGCAACAAGATTGAAACTCCTTCTCAAAATAAATAAACAAACAAACAAAACAACAACAACAAAAAACTATTTTCAATCACATATGAGTTGTTCTGATACAGGCATGCAATACAAAATAAGCACATGGTGAACGGGGTATCTACCCCCTCAAGCACTTATCCTTTGAGTTACACAAAATTCAATGACACTCTTTAAGTTATCTTAAAGAGTACAATCATTATTGACTATAGTCACCCTCAAGAGAGAGTTTTTATTATATATACTAGATGGATTTTACTTCAATACATGCAGCTTTCATAAATAATATCATTTGGAAGTAAGTGTTCAGACTCTTGCCCTCAATAATTGGAAGATTGTTTCTTTTTACTATCTGCAAACATTACTTGCAGATAGGAAAGGAGGCTTAAACAAATACTATAATAATAGATTTTGTTCAGTAAATAGTTTTTAACAGGGTAAATTTCTGTAGGAGAAAAATGGAAAGGAATAATCAGAAGTGTGTAAAAACCCTCAGTTACGAAACTGTATCATGAAAGAAAGGCTGCTGAATGAGAGGATTTTTTTGGAAACATCAGTCATAGAAATCTAACTTATATCATCAGAGCATATGCTATGCACTGAATGTTTATGTTTTCCCAAAACTCTTATGTTGGAGTTCTAACCCCCAGTGTGATGGTATTGGAGGTGTGACCTTTGGGAAGTGATTAGGTTATAAGAGTGGTGGAGTCCTCATAAATTGTATTCGTGCTCTTATAAGCAAAGACACTCAGGGCTGGCCACATTGGTTCATGCCTTTGGTCCTGGCAATTTGGGAGGCTGAGGCCAGTGGATCACTTGAGGTCAGGAGTTTGAGACCAGCCTGAGCAACATGGCAAAACCCCATCTCTACTAAAAATACAAAAATGAGCTGGGCATGGTGGCATGCGCCTGTAATTTTAGCTACACAGGAGGCTGAGGCACAAGAATAGCTTGAACCCAGGAGGTAGATATTAACAGTTAGAGAGCTGAGATTACACCACTGCGCTCCAGCCTGGGCGATAGAGCACGACTTTCCCTAAAAAAAAAAAAAAAAAAGGAGGAAGAGGAAGATGAGGAAGAAGTAGAATAAGAAGAGGATGATGATGACAAGACACTAGGAGATGCTCTCTCTCCACCAGGTAAGGAGATACAGCAAGAAGGCAGCCATCTGCAAATGAGATAGGAGGCTCTCACCAGTTACTGAATCTGCAAGCACCTTGGTCCTGAACTTTCCAGCAGCCAGAAATGTGAGAAATAAATCATTTTTGTTTAACTCACCCAGTCTGTGGTATTTTGTTATAATGATATGTGATATTGTGAAATATGTGTTTGGTCTGTATTCCCGTTTCCTGGCTTTATTCCTGTTAACCAGTCAACTCATTATTACACAAAAGCCATCACTTTGAAGATTACATTTTTGTAATCTTCAAAGTGATGGCTTTTGTGTAATAATGAGTTGACTAGTGGCTAGCAGCCTCTTGGTAGCTTCAGGATGGAGCTGGTCACCCCAAAGACAAAGGCAGGATTGGAGGGTTGGGGCTTTCAGCCTCACTCCCAACCTCTGGGTTGGGAGTTTTTGTTTTTTTTTTAGGGAAAGTCTTGCTCTATCGCCCAGGCTGGAGTGCAGTGGTGTAATCTCAGCTCTCTAACTGTTAATATCCACCTCCTGGGTTCAAGCTATTCTTGTGCCTCAGCCTCCTGTGTAGCTAAAATTACAGGCACATGCCACCATGCCCAGCTCATTTTTGTATTTTTAGTAGAGATGGGGTTTTGCCATGTTGCTCAGGCTGGTCTCAAACTCCTGACCTCAAGTGATCCACTGGCCTCAGAAAGGGGTTGAGGATTAAGTTGATTACCAGTGTCCAATGATTTAATCAGTCATATTAAACCATGTGAAACCCAAAATTACTAGATTTAGAGAGCTTCCAGATAGCTGAATATGTGGAGCTTGATAAGAAGGTGAAAATGACCCATCCACACGCCAGGAGGGTGGTGAGCCCTAATTTCACAGGGACATAAGCTCCTGTGCTCCAGACCACTTCAGAACTAACACTCTGTACCTCCTTATGTATATCCTTTAAAATATCCTTTGCAATACACTAGCAAATGTAGTGTTTCCCTGAGTTCTGTGAGCCGTGCTAGCAAGATTAATTGGACCCAAAGAAGGGGTTGTGGAAACCCCAACTTGAAGCCAGTGGGTCAGAAGTTCCCAAGGTCTGCACTTGTGAGTGGTGGGAAGGAGGGGGCAGTCTTGGAGACTGAGCCCTCAGCTGGTGGGATCTGATGCTGTCTCCAGGTAGACATCATCAGAATTGGGTGGAATTGAATTGGAGGATGCCCAGCTGGTGTCTGCTGCTTGGTGTGTGGGGAAAACCCTCAACATATTTGGTCACAGAGGTCTTCTATGTTGATTGCTGTGGTGTGAGAGTGAGGAAAATGTTAAAGTTTTTCCACTATCACACAGCTCAAGCTAAGGCAGTGTACTTTTTACTACACGGGACAGGAGAGGTCTAGAGACTCTCAGTGTCTTCCTTCTACTGAAGTGTAACAAAAATAAAGCAAAACAGAAACATTTAAACCACTAAGAACTCCTTATTATGATAACATTAAATGTATTTGAAAGGAGAATTACAGGAATGGATAGTACCTCAAGAGTTAATATATTAGCATAATTCATTTTTGCTTAAAAATGTAAAATTCATGCTGATAGGTTTTAAAAGAAAATGGATATTCATAGTAATCATCTCAATTTACATATAATAATGTAACTACTGAAATGGAACGTCTGAGCACATTTGCATATGTTGATACAAAATTATGAAGTTCTAATAAAACTTATTCTAAATTAAATACAAAAAAAAAGAAAACCCATGTAACAAAATCTATACAGTGGACTATCCTGAAATATTACAGAAAATTATATGTAGTTCCACGTATCTTCTACTTAATATGTACTTCCATTTACCTTTTCTTTTTACTTTAAATTTCAGAAATGTATGGCTTTTTTCTTTCAGAACAAATTCTTGTTGTTAATACATGACAGTTATTTTAAGTGGTTTATAGATATTAATTGAATATTGTAAGTGATATGCTATTGTTTTCCCTATTTAACAGATAGTAAAGCTGAAGCACATGGAAGTTAGATCACTTGCTTAAAATCACACAGCTAATAAGCTTCAATATGATATTGAACAAGTGGTCTTACACCTTACCACATTTACAACCGTAATGGGTAATAAGGAAAACAGTTAAACATTCTAGGTTGAACTTCATGTTCTAGTACTAAATGTGGATGTTAAAGAAAACCTTCTCTATTGCCTTAGGTAAATCCACAGATAGAATCAACATGCAGTCTTATAAATGGTATAAAATTCACCTGCTAGATGGGAAAGAGAAGACTGACTTATTTTCTCAAACAGTTAAGCCATCTTAATTATGAAAGTCTCAAGAGCAAAGCTCCTATCTTTTAATCCTATGAGTCTAGCATTAATATTGGAGTGGTGTATAGTCCATAATTGCCTTATTTATTTATTCATTATTCGTGTTATATTTATTTTTACATTTAGATACTTTACTTATTCACATTTAATAATTCATTACTTATTCATTCATCATTCAAAAGAATTACTTCACACATTTATGTATGAACCAAATATTCATTAAGCTCCTATTATTTCTTAAAATTGGGAATGTAGTAACGAACAAAACAAAAAAAATTTCTGCCCTCATAGAGCTTACATTCTAGTGTAAGCTAGATGTGTATGCAATATATGTAATTTAATGTTAGTGTAAGGTAATATAATGTCTGTGTATTATAGACAATACATAGTAAACACATAAAATGATAGTCAAGTCTCATTATTTGTGGTTATCTGCTATAAAGTTGCAGCAAACACTAAATCAGTAACTATTGAACCATTGCTCCTAAGGTAAATACAGGTTTAAGCTCCTTTGAGCCTCTAGTTATATTTATGTCAACCTATCAATATAAATCTTGTTTATATATGTTTCTGCATAAAGATACCATAATTTAATATATATCATTGACTTATTAACATTGAACCCATGGCCAGGGCACTGTAACCCATCCCTGAACAAACTTAACACACAGATTTTTCTCCTCAAATGAGATTACAGCCTTCTGGGGCTTAGGATCACTAAGCACTTTAGCACTAGGTTTGGGGACCATTTTAAAAAGCAAAATTACCAAAAGGATCCCTCAAATCTGAAAACCATGGCACTGTGGAGACCACAAAAAGGACGCTTGAGAGCTGAGGCAAGCAGGCCAAGCATCACCTCCTTCAACCTCAACTGGGAACGTGCGAGTTGAGTGACACAAGTTTTTGCCACTCTGTACAGGTCCATAAAGGACTGCAAAACCACCATAAGTATTGATTCAGAGGTTACAAATAAAATCTAGGAAGTAGGCAAACTTGGTAATATGGAATCCGAGAATAATAAGGACCAACTGTGTATTTGTCAGATAAGTCCTATGGAGAAACGAAGGCGAGGTGAGGAAGAAGGCTGGAGCAGGGCTATCTGAAATGGTGGCGTTTGAGCACAAGCATGAAACATGTGTAAGGGTCAGGTAGATGCCTGAGGGAAATGTATTCCAGATAGAAAAAGCATGGCCATGATACCCACAAGTTTGAAGTGTCTGAAAAACTGTAGCTAGTGTAGTCATAGTGGGATAAATGAGGGAACATACAAAGGACATGAGGTTGGAGAGTTGGTTAGGAATCAAGTCATGTGCAAATTTGTAAGCATTGATGAGGACTTTAACTTCAATTTGGATCAAAATAGGAAGTCACTAAAGAGATTAGGACATGTGTGTAAAATAATCTGACTTGAGTTTTATAATACTCTTATACTTTTTTTTCTTTTTCTTTTTGAGATAGTACCTTGCACTTTTGCCCAGGCTGAAGTGTAGTGATATGATCATGGGTCTTCATAATCTCAAACTCCTGAGCTCATGTGAGCCCCCATCTCAGCTTCCTGAGTAGCTGGGATCACAGGCTCCAGCCACTGCAAATTATCCATCTGGCTAATTGTTTACGTTGCTTTTTTTTTTCTTTTTTTGGGAAATGGGATCTCACTCTGTTGCCCAGGCTGATCTTAAACTCTTGGCCTCAAGTAATCCTCCGGTTTTGGTCTCCCAAAGTGCTAGGATCTCAGACTACCATGCCCAACTCTTATAATACCCTTTCCAACTGCTAGATTGAACATAGACTTTTGGAGAGCCTATTCTTGCAAAGGCAGTGGAGCAAGAAGCTGTAGGAATCCACTGAGGTGAACCAAATCAAAGGTGATGGTGGCCTAGATCAGGATTGTAGTGGTGAAGGTGGGACAGCATGGAGGATACAGAATATAGTTTGGTAGAATAACTAAAAAGATTCTCTGGGCCAGGTGCAGTGGCTCACACCTATAATTCCAGCTACTGGATAGGCTGAGGCCGGAGGATCTCTTGAGCCCAGGAGTTCCAGGCTACAATGAACTCTGATTGTGCCACTGCACCCTCTGATTGTATTTTCTGCCTGGGATATGAGTGAAAGAAAGAACTTAATTATGAATCTAATACTTTGACCTGAACAGCTGGAAGGATGGAATTTACATTTATTGAGGCAGGAAAGACCGGAGAAGTAGCTGGAGGTTCCAGGAGGTGGCAGTAGGAGTGGAGTTTTGGACATGGCAAAGGAATTATTAGACACCCCAAGATCTCAATTAGTCACTGAGATACACTAGTTAGGAATTCAGGGCAAAAATGAATACTGTGAATATACATTGAGTTAATGAATATTTTCATTATTGAACAAACCTACTGCATAGCTTTCATTTTATCTAAGTCATTGCTTAATATACAGCAAATATTTTAATATCTATAGACATGCTTCAGAGAGATACAGAATGGAAAAGGCACCTGATTCTTTTTTATTTTTTATTTATTTATTTATTTATTTATTTATTTATTTATTTATTTTTGAGACAGATTCTTGATCTGTCACCAGGAGCCAGGCTGGAGTGCAGTGGCACGACCTTGGCTCACTGCAACCTCCACCTCCCAGGTTCAAGCAATTCTCCTGCCTCAGCCTCCCGAGTAGCTGGGATTACAGGCACAAACCACCACACCCAGCTAATTTTTGTATTTTTAGTAGAGATGGGGTTTCACCATGTTGGCCAGGATGGTCTCGATCTCTTGACCTCATGATTCACCAGCTTCAGCCTCCCAAAGTGGTAGGATTACAGGCGTGAGCCACTGTGCTCAGCCAAGGTACCTGCTTCTAATCAGACAAATTAAGTTTGAATTCTGCTTCTTTCATTTATTTAACAAAAAATCTGAGGGAAATTAATATGTCAGTACCTGTTCCCTCCTATTGTCTTACCTTACCAAAAGGTAAGACAATACTTTCTTATTTGGATTTATTGAAGATTAAATTAAATAGTATAAAAGTAAGAATCTACATATAATAGACCCTCAATACATATACATTCCCTTCTATCATGCCTTATAATTTCAGATAAAAGTCTGTATTGAATGACTTTTTTTTATCATTTCAAAAAAAAAATACATGGACAAATACACTCATGACTTGAAGAAGGTAAGTTATCATAAAAAGCAAATATGACTTAGGACAATAATATTTGAATGGGCAGAAAACAGATTATAATAAAATTTTTATTGCAATATTTTTATTAGCTAAGAATGGAAAATCATAAAACTTATACCAATACTCTCTCTCTTGCATCCATTAATTGAACATGACTTTTTTTTACACTTTGCCCCAACCTCAATTCGAAATCATTCCTAACAAATTTTTTTGAGTCAGCTACCGAGAATCAATGAGATAAAAATATTTCAGCAAATAGGGGTTACTCAACAGCACAAAGTGGAGCAATTATTTATATTAATAGTTAAAAATCAAAATATATTGACAAAAACTTTAAGAAGTTTTCATGCGTAAATTTTACATATTTCAAGTGTTAAACTCTTATTTATATAGCTATACCTTTTCAGTTCTCTGAATGCTTAATTCTTAGGATCCTGAAACTATGTAAATAGGGTATATTTTATTTATAATAACATTTAAAATTCATATACCTGGATGAGTGATCTACAACATCTTATTCAGAATTTTAAACTTTATGACTAGTCAGGCTAACAAAGATCATAGAGAAGTAACATTATTGATTAATAAGAGGAAAACAAAGTATAATTGAGTACTTTACTTTATACTTATACTTTAGTATAAATTATACTAGGTATAATTTATTGTGCTAAATATTTTACTGGTAAATTCCTACTAACCTCTAATTATAACTATTTCAAAGACAAGAGAATTGAAGCTTAAATATAGTTAAGTTGATAAAGTTCGGAAGCATTTGATCTGGGTTTTAAGCACATTCATTTGTTACTCAGAAGCTTATCCTCTATATTCTGTGTTATACTGCTAGAGAGAACTGTATTGTAATAAAACAGATGTTTGACCTTGGTCTGGTCACTTTAGTAATTAATTCTATGCCTAAATTTTCTTATCCATAAGCCTAATACAATGGAATAAATGTTTATGATCAAGATTAGCTGTCCGTTTATAGAACTTTTGTTAGAAATGTATGTCTACTGATAGCAGATGAAATTAAGCCTCAATTTTTTTAGACTTAAACATGATAATAGTAATAATAATAATAATGAATACTTATTGCATATTTCCTGTGAGTCAGGCACAATGTGAGCAGTTCTCATGTGGATACAAGTGTGGAACAAGGTGAATAGAGTGAAAGATAAAAGAAATAGGGCATCGATACACAGGAGAAGAGTCCAGAATTGAGACATTGTGAAAATATCTTGAAGATGCCACAAAACACCACCAATTATAGAACTTAGTATGCTATACTAATGATGTCTTATTTCTTCGAGTGCATTTACTTTCTTGTTTAAGAGACATGTGTCCTATTGCAGTATAAAGTTTGCTGTTTAGAAATAGATGTTAGTGAGAAAATATTCCTTTTACATGACTTCACATTGCAGTCAACTTTCCGAAAGCAAATTTCTTCTGTGAAAAGAAAAATATATTTGTCAATTAAAAAACTCTTTTTCCCAATTATCTGTATTTAGTACCGACATTTCTCAAAATATTCTGCATTTCTGCTTTTTGGACCTATCAATTGATAGTCCTTGCCCTTCTCAATGTGCTTTTGTCTCTCAATATAACATTAAGCACATGAATATAACTGCTCATTTATATGACAGCTTTCTCTAATGGGATTTTAGCTCTTACTGGGTGGGAACTGTGATGTAGCGATTGCTTAATCCTCAGTAAAGAGTGCAGTAACTGGCAAAAAAATAATCCATGTTTACAGAGAGAAAAAGAGAAAGAAAGGAAAGAAGTTGGTCATTGATCTCCAGACAGTCATAATAGTCATTCTGTTGTCGATTCAAATGGCTCTACAATCCCAATACTTGAAGTAATTTTCAGCACAGACCATGTAAACTACTAGTTTCTCTTCAATTTCTTAATCAATATGATCAAGGCAAGTAAAACCAGAGTTTCATACAGGCAGGTGATCTCTGGCAGGGACTGAACTTGTCTCTAAATGCGTATAAGGTTCGTATGTGTATGTAAGTTTGTAATGATGGCATAATATTAACGTTTCACATACTCGGAGGAGATGTTTCTCCAAAAATGTGATTAGAACACTTGTTTCGTTTGTTCAGAATGCATGGATATATGGGCTTGTTGGGATTCACTAATGGTTCACTGGATATGCAAGAGCCTTCCTATGTTTTCAACTTCATTAACAAGGAAAGAAAAGGGCCATATTTTATCTGTAGGCATTTAAATATATATAACTTGATTATTAATTCAATCAAATTATGGGTGATGCCTATTATCTTTATAAATAGAAATAAAAAGCATATAGATACGAAAGAAGCATTGATGTGGAAAATGCTGCAATAACAAATCTTATTATAAGAAAGAATTTTAGAAATAACTTGCCAGGAGGGTAATGACCTCAATTAAATTTTATGTGAAATAATAATTGGTGATTTTAATAAAGAAACCTTATTGCAAATTGCATATTTGATAATATAATATTTTGATATTTTTTAGTTCCCTCTGGCTTGCATTTATATTAAATAAAAATCTTTGAGATAATCAAGTAAGATTTATAATTTAAAGTACCTTTTCTTTCAACATACTCAAGTAGATTTTAACTAGTTTTAAATTTGAAAGTATGACGAGAAGAATATTTAAGATCTTCCTGTAGATATATTTTTTTCTATCAGCGAGAAAATAATATTCTACTATAAAATTGTACTGTAAATATCAAGTTACGTATGTCTAAGGAAGAAAAATTAAAAACCATGGTACTAGGAGACATTTCAGTGAGGTAAACATGTTTGGTGTGACTCATCTGGAAAATATAAAATTGAGCTAACACTTTTTCTGTATGAATGTAATCTATTTCCACATATATACAGCCTTGCTTAGGCTTATACATTTTTTGAACAAATGTGTATTTCACATAAAATACTCATTCATACACAATGTTGAGTTTGGATAACTTTGCAATTCAACTAAAAAAGGCTTTTATAACTAACATTACAAACAAATAAAAAATTTTCCTGTAAAACAATGCTGAAATATACATGTAACTACATAGCTGTCATGCATACTTAAATGTTAAATTTAAGTAAATTTAGAAAAAGCAAAACCTGCATTGTGATGTTTATTTTCTTCAGGCCTTGTATAGACTTTTCTATTGCATGATGTGATTTTTACCGAGGCTTAGAATGAAGCCTGCCCACGGGGAAGGGCTTGCATCAGCTTTTTTCTTATTTATGTGGCACAGTTGTTCTTAGTTGTTGTTCAGTATTATGAACAACAGTAATAATGTGGTGAGCTTGCAGTGAAATGAGCAACAATCAGTAGCAAGCATGTTTAAGGGACAAGAGACATATTAACAACCTGATTTAGAAACACTGAAAATTGGCTGAGTGGTGGCTTATGCCTGTAATTCCAGCTCTATGGAGGCTGAGGTGGGAGGATCACTTGAGCCAGGAGTTCAAGACCAGCCTGGGCAACATGGTGAGAACTCCTCTCTATAAAAAACAAAATGACATGAAAAATGTTCATACTGCCAATATACAAAATATTTTATATCGTTAGTATATACCAGCTACTATATTTAAATCATGTGCTTCTCTGCTAATTTTTTTTTCATCAGATTAGATTTTCTTTGCATGGTTGAAATTTTACCAACTTATTTTGAGGAGAAATATGACAATATTCCTGGCTATCATAAATTCTCTTTATTACTAAATAGGATTTCCAAGCAGTTAGCATGTCAGTATTAACCATTAAAATGGGATAAGTCCCAAACATACCCATAGGACGCTCACTATCCTGGTGGCTCTACTCTTGACATGCTCAAATTTCTCAATTTTTTTCTTAAAACATGGCACCTGAAACAACCATAATATTCTGGCTATGCTCTGACAAATGTAGAAATTGGTGTAAAACATTTTTTTGATATTCTGAATATGATAAAGTTATTAATCCTGCTTAAGGCTCTGTGAACTTACTTAGTAATCATATCTTGCTACTGGTGTATGGGATTTGAGGTGATTTTCTAGGCGTTTTAGTGCAATCTCGAGGGAATTTAGTAAGCAACCTCACTGCTGAATGCATCGATCAGAGTTACCATGGCTTTAACCACAAGAACCCACCAGCAGAGCTCCAGTGTCAGAAGGTCAGTTAAGAGCAATTCAAATTTATCTCCAGGGAATTTTCTAGGATATGCACTGCTTAGCTGTAGTAACATTAATAGAACTATCAGAAAACCATGCCATTATATACTATTCTGCTAAAGAAAAGCTCTGGCCTTACAGATGCTGCTTTAATAAATTAGGTATTGGGTAGGCAATCTAGCAATTTACAATTTGTCATCATGTAGAACTTTTAAAACCATTTTCTAAATATGTTGACACTATCAAATCATAAATTATTTTATTTCCAGGATATAATGTCTTTGATTATAAAAAAGAGAGGCATCGAATGTAAATCAGAAGATGGTGGTTGTTTTCTGTGACTTGTTCGGTTGAATAAACTTATCTGATGGAGGGGAGCTAAAATGACTGCAGACATTTACAACACTGATATGGGTTCTTTATGAAACAATAGTGATCTAGTGTTACCCTCCCTGCTCCCCAGTGCCTGCGCACATACACACACACGCACAGACACACAAACACACACACTCTACCAGGTCCCTTGCACTCAGGCAGCTAGAATATTCTAGCACTTTTCAAGATGAATTAGACCAGATATTCTCAACTAAGGGCTATATTGTTCTCCAGAGAATATTTAGCAATGCCTGAAGACATTAATGGTTGATCAAAACTGGGAGGTTGCTTGCCTCCAGCAGGTAGAGATCTGGGCTACTGCTAAACATCCTACAATGTACAGGAAAGTCTTCCACATGCTTTTACATCAGATCCAGGTTGTGAACCAGACTCTATTCTTTTAGTAGCAATAGATTCCCTGTATGAATACCTCATTAACAAGGCAATTTTTTTTCTGAACTATTCTCTTTTTTGGGTGGTTTACTGTTACTTAAAATAGTGTTATTTCTGTCTCACAATTCCTGTCAAGATTCTGTAATTTATCCTAAACCTTTCACCTGAATGGTAATAATAACTCCACCTCCCTCTCTCTGCCTCCTGTACCTCCTCACATACCACCACCCTAGAGCTTCACAGTTATACCTGTGAAAATAATCTGTCCAAAGAACGAACCTCATCATGTCACTCACTTAGTAAATTTTGAATGGCCACTTGTTGTCACTGGGATAAAAAGCAAGCCATGTCCTCTAGCATAACAGAGCCAACCCTGTGTAACCTGACCTGCTTGCTGTCCCAGACTAATGTCTTATTCCTTTGGTCCCACATTTTTAACTCTATCAATTTCCTGGAGTTCTCAGCACAAGCCATGGTGTCTCTCATCTCAGTGTCTTATTTCAGCCTGCTTCTATGTTTACAGGATTATCCTTCACCCTCCTCAACTCTCTAACTCACACTTGATTCATTTACCACTTCCTCTAGGAAACCTTCTGTAATCTTCCCAGGTGGGTTACTCTTGTCATATTCTCTGTATATTTCTCACTGCACTTCCCAGGTGGTTTTGGAAACCAGTCATTTGTGTATGTCTCTGGATTCCATTAAGTTGTGAGCAATTGTTTTGTTCCCTAACTGCCTATGTGAGGGCCCAGAAGATAGTTGTCTATTAATTTACATGAAGCTTGGAATAAATGAATAAATAAATGAGCACCTGCATGAGTCATTTCACTGTTGCTAGTGAATTAAATTGATTTAAATGGAATAATGTGTGTTAATTTATTTGCAGGGTAATTTTAGTTATTAATATATATATATATAATTCTATATAATCAACTCAAAGAAGGTCATTAGGTTTTTTTCTCTTTTCTAATCTATTTATTTAGAGATTCAGATTACTAAGGATTCAAGCACGTGTAAATGTTAAAAGATATAATCTATTTCTAAGTTCAGATATCCTAAGAATTTCAAATCAACTTCTGTGGTCTAAGATATAGCTGAGTATTGAGGAAATAAGTAATAATATTGGGAATAGCAGCTAATACTGAGCAACTACCATGAATCAGGTACTATGCTGAGTATATGTAACTTCCTAATTTAACCTATGAAGGGGACTGTAATTATTTCCCATATACATGAGGAAACTGAGGCACAGAGACACTAAATAACTACCCAGAGTTGCCCTAATCATATGTGAAAAAGCAGGCATTCGGTCAATATGTTCAAGACCTTCAGCTTTTGACCAGTATTTTCTCGTGCACCTATGTACTGGCAAATTATTACCTAAACTTCTAATTTTAAACCTGAAGATAATTTCTAGGTAATTATTCCTTAGCAATGATAAAATGAGACAATGTGCATAGGGCACATAGTAAGTACACAATGAAGGTTACTTATTCGAATTATTATTAAGCTTTGAGATAACATAATTTTTCTGTATTAGTTTTCAACCATAAATGAAGAAAGATCAGCTTCCACTCTCTACCTTCAAGCCTTTTAATAAGGATGAAACATGAGTGAACATTTTGAAAAATGTTGTGCAATCAACAGATATAGACTACTTTCCTTGAGCAATCATGTAAATATATTGCATGATCATATCTAAAATGAAAAATATCGTATTTATCATTTGTCTAAATGAGAATCAGAAATGGATTATTTTAATGCTGGGAAAGCATGTGTGCATAGCCCAGGAAAAATGGTCGGTGATGACATTCAATTGTTTCTACAGAAGATACGGTGGCAAGATGAGGCCGTTCTAAAGGAGAGACCTGGTAGGAAGATCTAGTTTTCAAGAGGTGTGGCCTACACTAAGATTGCTAGGTGGTGATGACTGAGGGTCCATTTTGAAAAAAGAAAATTTGAAAACTTCATTTTTTTCCCCATTGTCCACTGGAAAGATATGTAATTATATTATGGAGAAAGTCATCTTTAGTTTTAGGTCACCACAACACTTCTTTTCCTGAATTAAGTCAACTCTTCTTTTAAAATTTCAGAACCTGGCCTGGCACAGTGGTTCATGTCTGTAATCTTAGCACTTTGGGAGGCCAAGGTAGGAGGGTTGCTTGAAGCCAGGAGTTTAAGACCAGCCTGGGCAACATAGTCCAACCCCATCTCTACAATACATTTTTTTAAATAAGTAAAAACTAAAAACTTCAGATAACTTTCCTAATTTGAAGACCCAGAAAAAATTTATGAATGTATGTAATGGTCTGCCCTACCACATTATAAAGAGCCCACACTTTAGAACCTCATATTTACTTCAAGCAATAGCCTGCCACAGTCACTACAGTAGGAAGTCAGAAAATGGCCAGACAATCCATTTGGAGCCAGATTTTACAGGCGGACTTAAGAGGACATATACACTTGGGAGTACTCTGCAGTTAAGTATGCATCTGCGAACCAAAAATGTATCTGAGACAGGTCTCAATCCATGTAGAAGTTTATCTTGCCAACATTAAATACATGCAGCAAGGACACAGGGCTGTGCTTTTCTCCAACGATGATTTTTGGGTTTCAAAATGTAAAGGTTAAAGGGCAGATGTTGGGGAAAGAGGAATAACTTTTCAAAAAGTGTGGGTAGATGGGAGACAAATGGTTGCATTCTTTTGAGTCTTTCATCAGCCTTTCACCGGAATGCACAATTTACATATGAGAGAGGGACAGAAGAATATAGTCACTTACGCCTTTGTCTAGCTCAGGAATCTGCATTTTTACATAAAATAATGTAAACAGTAGAGCAAAGGATGCAATCAGATTTGCATTTGTCTCAGGTGAGCCAAGGGATGACAGAGTTCTGTGTCCTGCACTTGTGAAAATAAGCTATCAATTTATATTGCCAGCATGAAATTCAACAGAATAAAATGGGAGGCAGGTTTTCCTGATGCAGTTCCCAGCTTGACTTTTCCCTTTGGTTTAATGATTTTGCGGACCCAGGATTTATTTTCCTTTCACAGAGCCATCAAGACTTATTGAAAACATATAAGCAGTCACATGTGTAGGGCCAGCACCACAGATCCTTAGCAGAACTCTGCAGAAGTTCTGCAAAAGGGCGTCTGCCAGAGAGCTCCTCTGGATATGCATTTCCTAATCTTCATTTTGCAACAGAGCCATTAGTCTCCCTTTCATGGCAATTGCCATTGACCCTAATGACTACCTAAATGACAACAAAGTGGTTCAGTAAAGCCAACCTCTTCTTACCTGGAGAAAGAGACTTTGTGGAATTGATTGAGCAGAGCCCTTTGCAGCTGCGTTAGGCAGTGGTCTCCTTAACAGCTGGAGGCTTAACTTAATGAGGTCCGTACTAGGCTCTGAGTGAGACATGAGTGTTGAGATCACATCACTGCTGCACGAGGTTAGCAGCAACACTTGCCATTCTTTTCCTTTTCACTTTGATTTTCGTTTTGACTATTAATATTCTGATGCCTCTTTTGAGTACTTGAAAATAAAACTAAACATATGTTCACTCAGTTGAAGAAAGACCACTGGGTTTCAATATTTGAATTTTTGTGATTAAAACACGAATGTGCTTACCTAAGGGAGAAAAAGAGTTTCCCTCATCGTCGCCTTTTTGATTTAACACAATAAAATTTTATTGAAATATGTACGCAACAACCAATACATTTAATTTTACTAAGCACGGTCTCAAAAATGACTCATAGTGAGAAACATCTTAGCATGTTGAACATGTTTGATTTTTAAAAAATCATGAATGTGGCCAGGCACAATGACTCACACCTGTAATCCCAGCACTTTGTGAGGCCAAGGTGGCAGGTTTGCTTGATCCCAGGAATTTCATACCAGCCTAGGCAATATAGTGAGACCCCTGTCTCTACAAAATTTACAAAAATTAGCCAGGCATTGTGACACATGCCTGTAGTCCCAGCTGCAGGAGAGGCTGAGGAGAGAGAATCTCTTGTGCCAGGTAGGTCAAGGTTATAGTGAGCTGAGATCACGCCACCATACTGAGCAACAGAGTGAGATCCTGTATCGAAAAACAAAACAAAACAAATACAAATTATGAATGCATTTTAAACTCTGGTTAACAATGTATTGATTTTATTTTGAAGGTGAAATATGATAATTATTTTTTTTCAAAGGTCAATTGTGAAAATTTGAGGCCAGACACACCTGAGTTTCAATGCCACCTGGCCTATAACCAGGTTAAACAAATGACTTAAACTTTGTTAGCCTCAATTTTGTCATCTATAAAATGGTGCTAATAATGTCTACCTGCTGAGATGAAAGATGGAGTAAAATGATAAATAAAAGTGCTTAATTCTTAGCAAAGGGTAGGGTATAAAATGTCACGGATATTATAATTATTAGAATACTCTCCTTTTTTCCAGCCCTGAATACACACCTCATAATATGACACCCCTGAGGCTTATCTGCAGCTTTAAAAATAGCTTGATATAAAAAAAATCTCTCTTACAGTTTGCTCTTAACTTTCTAGCTGTTCACAGCTTCCCTTATCTCATTCACAGCAAGGCTATCTCTTTCTCTGATGCCTTTTGCAGTTGGTAAACTCTACCACCTCTCTCTCTTTCTTTTGCTGCTGTCTTTCAATTTAGCCACAGCAGAGGGACAAATCTGTTACATGTCTGGTTTTCTCCCCTGAATATAGGATACTGCCAAGTCTAGAGAGTACAATAAAAAGGGATCAGTCTCCTTGGGAGAAGGCTTGGCAATTGAAGAAATCTCAACACTTGAACATCTTTACCTGTTTGCTGTTTGTTTTAACACATCTTTCTGTGAATGCTCATGCCAAGCATTAATTATTTTACAAACACATTTAATAACATCCTCACTTAATCTTATTCATTTGGAATATATAAAAAAATCTTGATTTGTACTGGGTACCATTAAATATATTTTAATATGAAAACTCTCAAACATTCACACGCATAGAGAATAATGAGCTCTACATAGGCCCAATAGTCATTACCATGTTGTCATACTTGCTTGTTATTTGCTCCTTCCCCTACCTCTTTTCTGTGAAAGCATTTTGCAGCAAGTCCTAGACATTCTGTCAATTTACTCCTTCACATTTAGTATAAATCTGTAAAACATTCTTTTTATATACAGCTACACTTAAATAATTTTCTTTTTGAGCCAAGGTCTCATGTTGTGGTCCAGGCTGGAGTGCAGTGACCCATTCACACCGCACTATAGCCTCAATCTCTGGGGCTAAAGCAATCCTCCCACCTCGGCCTCCCAGGTAGCTGTGACCACAGGTATGTGCCATCATGTTCAGCTAATTTTTGTGTGTATGTGGAGATGCGGCCTCACTATGTTACCCAGGCTGATTTCAAACTCCAAGCCTCAGGCAATCTTCCTGCCTTGGCCTCCCAAACTGCTGAGACTACAGGCATGAGCCACTGTACCCAGCCACACAACACAATTTACAATATATGCTTCATAGTTTCTAATATACAGTTAATATACAATTTTCTCAACTGTCCTTGAAGAGGTAAAGGGAAAATTCCCCTTTCGCTATCTGAAGTTTTTTTGGAAAAAATCAATGGACAAAAGGCAGAATAACAAGAGAAAAATCATATAAATCTGTAATGTTCATGTGAGTCTTACAATACCTAAGGAAGCAAAGGCACGGCCAGATGATAGACACTGTTATACAGACTTGAGGTTACAGAAAGACTAGGGGCGTGGATCCTGACAAAACAGGTTATGGGAGGGAGAGAAGAGGAGGCCTGCCTGGCCTGCAAAGGTGGTCTTGTTTTGTAGAGAAAACCTCACAGGGTAGCACCCCTCAGACAGAATAGATGGGATTTGTTTTTTCAACCATAAAGGTATCAGTTTCCCTGTTAATCTTTCCTAGATCAGAACAAAAGAGGATTTCCGAGAAAGCCTGGCTGTATCAGATTTTCCCTACAGATGTAAATTTTTCGTCTAAAAGGTAGATTTTCAGCTATTCTTATATTTCTAGTCCTTCTGAAGGGCCATCTTGAAATGTGTGAAAGTATATTTTGGAGCAAAATATTTTGGTTTCCTTTATTCTAAAAACATCTTTTCACTGTTGGTCTGTTTTGCATCATAATCCCAATAAGGCCCAAACATTGCATTTGGTTTTATGTTTCTTAAATCCCTTTTTATCTGGAGAAGTCCTTCTCTCCTCTTTGTTTCATGCCATTGACTTGTTGAAGAAACCGGGTCAGTTATTCTGTAAACTTTCACAGGTTTTTAGCCTGCTTTTGTTTCCTGGTAGGGTTATTTAACTCATTTCTCACTCTCTGATTATTTCTCATAAACTGGAAATCAGCTCTGTAGACTAGATTAAATTTAGGCTCACTTTTTTTCAAGAATTCCTTCCATTTTGAAAACTTAAGAATGTCTGAAGCTGAGACAGTATCTGTCATCTCAGAATCAAATTTATGAATTCTAACCAGTAATAATTAAATGTGTTCATTTAATATGAAGCATTACATGTACCTGTAGCAATATGATTTTTAGAATTACAAGGAATGAAAGAAGTATATGTGTATAAACATGAATATCCCTCTTTCCATCTTTGGAGGAATAAATTAGCTCTTCATTTTATCCATGTGTATTATTTGAGGGGAAAGAGATCAAAAAGTTTCCTCTCTCATTTGATTTATTCATTCATTTATTCACTTATGGAACATCATGCATGGAGATTTTACTTTGGATCAGGAACTGTGCTAAGTGCTAAAGATATAAAGACAAATGAGCCTTGATCCTTAGCGGCAAGGAAATTACAATCATGTGATAATGAAGCTGATTATTACAGAACTTGTTTCCCTGAGCCAAAAGTAGTAGGATTTATTTACCAACCTTGGTCTGTAAAACCATGTGAAGAGAAACACACACATATTTTTCAGGGCACATGTTGTTAGGACCTCCTGAGGCTATGTCAAGGGAAAAACAGTACATAGATATCATCTAAGAAAACATAAGGCAGACAGATATAGTTCAAAATAGTCTAAAGTACTATATTTTATATTTGCATACCAATGACCTCAAAGAGTTGCGTCAACATAAGAATTTCACATCGATCATGGAAAGCAGTGTCAAACAAAAAGAAAATTTTATTCTCAATGAATTTTTAATTGGATAGTTTAAAATAAGCCAAGTACATTGAAAAATATATAGCATTTTGTAACTTCCAATTGCTAATATAATCTAAAATATGATACAATGTATGTTAAATGTCATACCCTGTGTGGAATGCAAACTACATTTTATTGTAGTACAAGCAGGAATATATCTTAACCATTTAGAATAAGAAAAAGCTTCTTAAAAGAGTTAAGTGTATACTATTTGAGGAACACATGCAATTTTTTTTTCCTTTTTGAGACAGGCTCTCACTCTGTCACACAGGCTGGAGTGCAGTGGCATAATCTCAGTTCACTGCAGCCTTGACTTCTGGGGCACAAGCAATTCTCCTACGTTAGCCTCCTAAACCGCTAGGACTACATGCCCGTGCTGTCATGGCCATCTAATATTTTTAGTAGAGACACAGTTTTGTCATGGGTTCAAATGATTGCTTGAACTCCTGGGTTCAAGTGATTCACCTGCCGTGGCCTCCCAGAGTGCTGAGATTATGGGCATGAGCCACTGCTCCTGGCCGTACATGCAATTTCAATAGCATAAGTATTGTAGGCTATTCAGGTGTGTATGTGTTTATCAGAAACTATGAGAGGTCTTAATGTAACTGGGGGAGTGTACCCATCTCCCAGAGCTTGTAAGTCCTTGCCTCTCTAACCCCGAAGAATGGGGAAAGGGGACCTGGAGGCACAGTGAGTTTACCGTCTGACTAAAATTGTGGACCAAACAGTTTTGCAGAAAAGCAATTTATTAGACAGAGAGAGAGAGGGAAGATTGTTTTCACCCTGTTGTGGGAGGGGAACCCAGAGTGGGAAATCCATTCAGCAGCTGAAGTTTTAACCCTTGAGTTATTGCCTCCCCATTCATGTTCTCGTCCAAGGAGAGGAATTATTTCAAACTCCCTCTGGAGTGATTGATCTTTGACTCTGATACCAGACTGGCTACTTGTTCTACAACCCTGAGTTACAGAGCCCCCTCCTCCCAGAGTTTTTGTGAGAATCTGGGACAAAAGAGAACCACCTGGCTTTCCCTACCTGGCCTGCAGTGCAGGCAAACCAGAAAAACAACTTTACATTTGAAACTCCTCTGGTCTCTGGATGGAGGTGTGGAGCTGAGAAATTCCTGCATTTGAAATCCCTCCTATAGTGGCTGACCCAAACCTTTCCCTTTTCTGAGCCCCTTTGATTTGCTTGCTTGAAGGCCATGACTAGGGCTGTGGCCATTTTCTTGTCCCCCATCCCTTTCAGCCCGTTCCTCCTGGTCTCTATTATAGAACACCGAGGTTGCTAGATTTGGTAATGGTTCTAGACTATGTTATGGCCCCAGGGCCAGCTTCTGGAGCTTTCTCCTAATGTCCACTGTTGATTGTGTAATAAATTTGTCCTTCAGTATTAGCTGACTCTTGATGGAGTCTGGTGACAGGGGAGTATACCTTCTTACGGCCTCCCGTAACCACTCAAGGAAGGCTGTTGGGTTTTCTTCCTTTCCCTGACTTATGGTGGATAACATTGCATAGTTCATGGGCTTTTTTCTAGTTTGCCTTAATCCCGTAGGTATGCAGGTCAATAGGTACCTGTGACTCCAGTCCCCCTGTTCTGAGTTAGGATCCCAGCGAGGGTCCATGCTAGGGACTGCTTGTCTACATTTGGGTAATCTATCCTTCTCCTCTGGCATCATTTGGTCATGTACTTGACTAAGGTATGCGTCCTCAAACTCTTGAGCTGCTGCTAGAGCAGCCTCTCTCTCATTGCTGGTGAGGGTCTGACTAAGCAATAACATGATATGTTTCCAGTCTAATTCAAAGGACTGACTCTGGCCCTGAAGAACATCTATGTACTTGTCCAGGTCATCTGAAAATTTTCCTAAATCCACCTTGATTTGCTTTAAGTAAGAAAGTGAAAAGGGGGTATGTACGTTGGTTGGGCCAAATTCTCCTCCTACTGCCTGTAGGGGACAGAGTCGGGCATCCTAGTAGCCTGAGGTGCCGGGGCCCTTTCAGCCTTCCCTGACTCCTCTTGGGTCATAGGAACGGAGGAGACCTAGTCAGCATCAGTGGAGGGAGGAGCCACAGGGAGTCCTGGATATGGGGATTGTCCTGAGAAGGGGCCAGTAGGGCATAGGTTACAAGCCTTACATAGCTGAGGATTATCGCTTAGAGAAAAGAAACCTTGCACATAGGGGACCTCAATCCATTTAGCCTCCCTCTTACAGAAAAAATCTAATTGTAGAAGGATGTTATGATTTATAGTTCCCTTAGGAAGCCAGATTTCTCCACTTGGCAGAGGATATCATGGCCACACTGTTTGCCAGAGAAAACTGAGCCTCTTCTTCTTCAAAGATCGTGGGTCAAATTGGTCCCAATTATCCAGGATACACTTTAAGGGTGATTCTGTCTTGAAATTGATCAGAGGGATGCCCACATCCAAGCAGCTGCTAGCACCTTGCAGTTTTCTTCGCTCCCTAGATGCATGATCATCTTTGCCCCCCCACCCCCACCCCCATGTGCCTGGTTGAATCATGCTTAACAGAGTCATGGGCACACCCTTACTATCTAATGTCCTTAATGTCCTTTTTTGGCCACCTTAAGGACATGAGGACTACCAGGCTTAGTGGCCCTTTATCAGCACATCCTTGAAGAACTAGGCCTGTGAGTCTTGGGCGATGGGTGCCAATATTCCCTAGCAAGAGTTCAATTGACATAGGCCTGACCATAAAACTGCCCCAGGAGGATAAACTCCTTGAGAAGGGCTGTAAGCACAACAACCTTAACAAAGGTAATCGCTGGCTGTGTGGCTGAGGCTGAAACAATGCCCTCGGTACCCGAGCCTTCTCCCCACCCCACTTTCCATCATAGGAATATGCCCGAGGGTTGTGGGGCCTGTAATTAACTATTTGAACCTTGGACCAAGTCTGACTATGGTATTCTAGACAGAGAAGTTCTGCCGTACAGAGAGCTGATCCTAGGCAAGACAAATTGTGTGTTATCAGATTCTGCCACCACTCAGTTGGATTGGGAAGTTGTGACAAAAAACCAAAATGTCCGATAGCCTCCAGTACCACTGATAGACTCTGGCTCTGTTAGGACGTAACCTACCACAGTGGACTAAGGGAACTGGCCCTGTGCATTTATCCTGTAGGAGGTCCTGATAGGCATAAGCCTGAGGGCACCACAGGCAAGGGTCTCTTGACTGCCACCCCAAGAGCCTCAAAGCCCTAGCAAGAAGGGTAGTAGACTCATGTGTAGGAAATATCTTAGAGGAAAGAGCCAGGAAGAAGTTTGCCTCAGGAATATCTGGACCTAGGAGGTTGAGATCTGAAAGGTGGGCGTGGCTTGCATAGACGGCTTTTTCTTAGGAGGTCTAGGTAAGGCCACAATCTCAACTGGGCTGACCTGGGAGTTTGGGACCACTGCCCTTTATTTCTGCCAACCCTTAGCTTGGCCCAGGGAAAGAAAGAACCAGTTCTTTCTCTAACAAAGGGAAGCTGGTTGGGGCAAACCAATGCCCCCAGTTCTGAAGAGCTGGGAGTTATTAGACAGTCCATTCCCAGAGAGCCTGACACCCACGTCTTTAGTCTGGTGGCTGGCTAGTTGCTCTTAGAAGGCCAACAGGTGCCCGGTTTATACCTCCTTAACAAATTTAAAAGAAGGAAAAAACAGATTAGCAAGCTGGCTGGCCAACAGATGTAACTGGGGGAGCATACTCATCTCCCAGAGCTTGTAGGTTCTTGGCCTCTCTTACCCCACAGAATGGGGAAAGGGATCCTGGAGGCATGGTGAATTTACTGTCTGAATGAAATTGTGGACCCAAAGAGTTTTGCAGAAAAGTAATTTATTAGACAGAGATAGAGAGAGAGAGGAGGCAGCTCCCACACTCCTGTGGGAAAGGAACCCAGAGCAGGAAATCTGTTCAGGGAAGAACAGCTGAACTTTTAACCCTTGAGTTATTCCGTCCCCATTCATGTTCTCGTCCAATGAGAGGAGTTCTTTCAACCTCCCTCTGGAGTGATTGATCTTTGACTCTGATACCGGATTGGCTACTTGGTCTACAACTCTGATTTACAGAGCCCCCTCCTCCCAGAGCTTCCGTGGGAATTTGGGACAAAAGAGCCCCACTTGGCTTTCCTTACCTGGCCTGTATGAGGGAAAACCAGACAAAGAACTTTGCATCTGAAACCCGTCTGGTCTCCAGATGGAGGTGTGGAGCCAAGAAATTCCTGCATTTGAAACTCCTCCCCTAGCAGACCGGGCAAAAGAAGTTTCTTTAACAGAGTCCCTCATTAATTTTACTGGGCCATGGGGATCATGGAGGAAAGTCCTGAAAAATGATATTGGATCATGTTGGTGTGAAAGTAACTGGTTTTTGCCATCAAAACAATGAAAAAAACCACAATTACTTTCGCACCAACCTAATAATTGTCATTTGAGGACCTTTTATGAAGGGCCATAAATGGTCTAGGAAAAAAACAGTATAGGACCATTAAAGATTGCCAAATAAGAGGGTAATAAGTTTGTATCAACAATTTTGGTATAGTTATTCAGAGGCAATACAAAATAAATTATGGGAGAGACCAGGACCCTTATTAGCAGGTGATTACTTTGGGTTGCATGACTGCTGATAGCCTCTTGCAGTTACTCAGTGCAGGATTTGCAGATTAATGCTTGTAGGGTTCCAGTGGCTCACAGGCAGCACCTACTAATGTCTCATGATCTGCACTTTGAGGATACCTGTTAGTAACAGTCCTCTAAACCTAGGATTATTTGCATTTAGTATCTCTATCCATTGTCACTATATATGATATTCAGTTGACGTGCTGTATAATTCTGCCATCAAGGAAGGAAGTGTTAGCTGAAATATAGCCTATAGTCTACTCACCTAAATGTTGTCCTCAGGCACAGGAGTGTGGCCATCTTTTGGAATGGAGAGGTTTTGTGAATTCATGCAGTTGCTATATGGGGTAGTTGTGTCACTGCCTGTATTCGATGGCTGATCCATGATAATTCATTCAGTGCTGGCGTCTTCTTTAATGTCACGTGTTTGTTAAGTGTATATTGACTAATATCTTGAGGGCTACATATTAAACAAACAAGTAAAAAACATGTCTGCCACTTTGCTGCAATCCATGGGATATTAATTTTGACTCCTGTTTAAAGGATTTCAAACCTTCACAATGTTGTATAAGCACAGAAATCATGAGAGTTGTGGAGAAGCTGCTTAGAAGGCAAATATGAGTCCATTTTGAAATAAATTGATAAAGGCAACTGGTAGAAAAGACAAACACACCACTGCAAACTTGTTCAACTCTCTGGGAGGAAGCTGAAACCTAGAGAAACATAGTTAAGTGTCATAAGTTTGGAGATTATAGTTGTAATTGTAGATAAGACAATAAAAAAAGAGAAAGCATATACAGTGAAGAATATATATTGTAGAACATTTGGTTGTTTACTAATACATAGTTCAGGGAAAGTAGAAATACTAGAAATTGGGTAGAGAAAATACCAATCAAAATCATGATTTCCAGTCAGGCTGTTCAGTGTTCATCACTACTTTCACACATCCTGATTTACATTTCCTCTACTGTAATTGTAGTAAATAAAAACTACAGGGCATTGAAGAAGAATAAAAAATCATAATAACAAGATATTGCATTTCTGCACATTTTCAAATCTACACACTGAATCTCATTTGGCTGTGGAACCAAATATATTTTTTAATCCAACCTTTGGCTCAAACTCAGATTGTTTGAAGTAAGCCTTTATCAAAAATGAAAGTTGTCTTCCTGATTCTCCTTATCCTTCTTTTTTTCAATTATTTTCTTTTGAGAGAATATATGAAACATAAAACTTACCATCTTAATCATTTTAAAGTGTATAGTTCATTTATAGGCTGGGCACAGTGGCTCACCTTGTAATCCCAGCACTTTGAGAGGCTGAGGTCGGGAGTTAGATACCAGCCTGACCAACATGGAGAAACCCCATCTCTACTAAAAATACAAAGTTAACTGAGTGTGATGGCACATGCCTGTAATCCCAGCTACTTGCGAGGCTGAGGCAGGAGAATTGCTTGAACCCAGGAGGCGGAGGTTGCAGTGAACCAAGATCCCGCCATTGCACTCCTGCCTGGGCAACAAGAGTGAAACTCCATTTCAAAAAAAAAAAAAAAAAAAAAGAATACATTCATAATGTTATGCATCCATCACTCCTATCCATCTCCACAACTCTTTTCATCTTGTGAAGGTGAAATTATACTCATTAAACAATAACCCACCATTCCCCTCTCCCCTCATCCCCAGCATCATCCCTTCTACATTCTGTCTCTATGGATTTTGACTAAGTATTTAGACAAAATTTAGTCTAAGTATTTCATATGAGTGGAATCACATAGGCTTTGTGTTTTTATGACTGATTTATTTCAATTAGCATAATGTCCTCAAGGTTCTACCATGTTGTAGCATTTGTAAGAAGTTTCTTCCTTATTAAGACTGAGTAACATTTTGTTGTATGTTTATAATACATTTTGCTCATCCATTTATTAATCAATGGACATTTGGGTTGCCTCTGCATTTCTGCTATTGTGAACAATGCTGATATGAACATGGGTGTACAAATGTCTATTCAACATTATGATCTCAATTCTTTTGGCTACGTTACTGGATCATAAGGTAATTCTATTTTTAATTTTTTGAGGAACCTCCTTACTGTTTTCCATAGTGGCCATACCACACTTTCCATTCCTACTAACAGGGCACACATGTTTTAATTTCTTCCTATCATTGCCAACAATTGTTATTTTCTCTTTTGCTGTTAGTAGCCATCTTAATGGGTATGAGGTGCTATCTCATTGTAGCTTTTATTTGCATTTCTGTAATGAAGAGATGTTGAGCATCTTTATGTGTACTTTTTTTTTTTTGAGATGGAATCTTGCTCTGTTGCCCAGGCTGGAGTGCAGTGGTGCAATCTGGGCTTACCACAACCTTCACCTCCCACTTCAAGTGATCCTTCCACTTTACCCTCTCGAGTAGCTGGGACTACAGGTGTGTACCACACCCAACTACTTTTTGTATTTTTTAGTGGAGACAGGGTTTCCTCATGTTGGCCAGACTAGTCTCAAACTCCAGACCTCAGGTGATCCACCCAGCACAGTCTCCCAAAGTGCTGGGATTACAAATAGCCATTAAAAGTACATAAAAAGGGCCAAGTGGGAGCCACTGCACTTGGCCCTTTTGATGTACTTTTAAGGGCTACTTGTATATCTTGTTAGGAGAAATGCCTACTCAAGTTCTTTGCCCATTTTTGAATTGAATTGATTATTTTTTTCATTATTGAGTTTTAGAAGTTCTCTATATATATTGAATATTAATCTCTTATCAGTATTAAATTTGCAAATATTTTCTCCCATTCTGTGGGTTGCTTTTTTACTCTGTTGATACTGCCTTTAGATGCACAATTTTTAGAAATTTTTATAAAGTCTAATTTGTCAATTTTTTATCTTGTTGCCTATGCCTTTTATGCCATATCCAAGAAATTAATCCAATGTGAAGCTTCTGTCCTATGTTGTCTTCTAAAGGTTTTATAGATTTAGGTAGGAAGTTTAAGTTTGTAATTCATTGTGAATTATTATTAATTTTTTTTCATGTAGATATCTAATTTTCTCAGAATGATTTGTTGAAAAGTTTATTCTTTCCCCATTGGATGATCTTGGCATCCTTTTCAAAAAGTCATTTGACCACGTATGCAAGGGTTTATTTCTGGGCCATTTATTCTAGTCCATTGGCCTATATGTGTGTCTTAATGACAGTGCCACATCGTTTTACCTACTGTAGCTTGGTAGTAAGTTTTAAAATCAGGCAATGTGAACCCTCTATCTTTATTTTACATAAATTTTAAGGTTGTTTTATTTTTTTAATTTCTGCAGAGAGGATTATTGGGATTTTGTTAGGTATTACACTGAATCTGAAGATCACTTTGGGTAGTATTGATGTTTTAACAGTTTTGTCCTCCAATCTATTAACATGGAATATATTTCTGTTTATCTGTGTTTTCTTATATTGGTAGTTTTTATTGCACAAGGCTTTTGCCTGCTTTGTTAATTCCTTAGTTTCCTGAGTTTTAATGCTATCATTAATGTTTCTGTTTTTATGATTTCTTTTTTAGATTGTTCGTTGGTAGTGTATAGAAATGCAAGACACTTTTTTTTACATTGACCCAATTGTATTCTGCTGTTTCGCAGAATTTATTTATTAGGTCTAGCAGTTTTTTGGGGCTCTCCATTTGTGAAACCTTTAAAATTTTCTGTATATAAAATCATTAATTTGCAAACAGAGATCATTTATTTTTTCCTTTCCAATTTAGGTACCTTTTTCTATCTGTTGCCTAATTGCCCTGACTAAAGCTCCCAGTGCTATGCTGAAGAGAACTGAAAAAGGGGCATTCTTGTTTCGTTAATGATCTTAGAGGAAAAGTTTTCAGTCTTTCAGCATTGAGTATATTTGCTGTGAGTTTTCATATATCATGCTTATTTTGTTGAGGTCATTTTCTTCTATTTCTATCTTATTGAGTTTTTTATTATACAAGAATTTGAATTCTGACAAATGCTTTTTCTTTATCAAATAAGATAATCATATGCTTTTTCCTTCTCCCTGCTAAGGTTATAGGTGTATTAAATTGATTATTGTATCTTGAATCATCCTTGCATTTCAGAATCAAATTTCACTTAGTCATGGTGTATAATCCTTTTATTTTGCTGCAAAATTTGTTTTTCTAATATTTTGCTGAGAATTTTTTCATCAGTGTTTTTAAAGGTTATTGGTCTGTAGTTTTCTTTTCTTGTAATATTTTTGTCCTGCTCTAGTATCAACATAATGCTGATCTCATTGAATGAGTTAATGAATTGGTTCCTCCACTTCAATTTTTTTGTAAACTTTGAACAGTATTAGTGTTAGTTCTTCTTTAAATATTTGGTAGAATTGGTAGAATTCAACCATAATTCCATCAGGTTCAAGGTCTTTCTTTGTAGGAGATTCTTTGATTAGTAACTTAATCTATTTATTAGGGATAGTTCCATAAATTTTCTCTCTTTTCATGATTTAGTGTTAGTAGGTGCTGTGTTTTTAGAAATTTGCACACTTTATCTAGACTCTCCAATTTGTTGGAATACAATTGTTTCTAGTACTCTCATAATGTTTTTATTTCTGTAGAAGTAGTAATAATGTTACCCATTTTATACCAATTTTCATAATTTGAGCCTCCTTTCTTTGTTTTCTTAGTCCACCTAACTAAAGGCTTGTAAATTTTGCTGATCTTCTCAAATAATCAAATTTCATTTCATTGATTTTTTCTATTGTTTTTCTATCTTCTATTCTATTTATCTTTGCTCTAATGTCTATTATTTCCTTCCTTCTGCTAGTTTTTGAATTTGTTTGTCTTTTTTTAGTGCCTTCCGTTGTAAACTCAGGCTGTTGATTTCAGATTTTCCTCCTTTTTAAATTAATTATTTATAGTTATAAATTTACCAATTAGCACTGTTTTCTATGTGTCACATAAGCTTGGCTTTCTTGTATGTTCATTTTCCTTTATATCTAAGTGTTTCCTATTTTCTCTTGCAATATCTTTTTTAAGATCATACTGATTAATTTCCACAAAATTTTGGATTTTCCAGTATTACTTTTGTTATTGATTTCTATATCACAATGTTATCATTGTGCTTGGAGAAGAGACTTCAGATGGTATCTATTTCTTTTTTAATCTATTGAGATTTAATTTGTAACCCACCACATGGTCTATTCTGGAAACTGTTTCATGTGCACTTGAGAAAAATGTGTGTGATATTGTTGAGTAGAGTGCTCTATATACCTCTGTTATATCTAGTTAGTTTATCATGTTGTTTAACTTCTCAGTTTTCTTAATTATCCTCAGTCTGGTTATTCTACCCATTATTGAGAATAGGGTACTAAAGTCTTCAACCACTACAGTATAACAAGCTATTTTACCCTTCAGTTTTGTCAGTTTTTGGTTCATAAATTTGATTGTCTGTCATTAGGTGCATAAATAATTATAATTGTTGTATCTTGCTGTATTGAATATTTTATTAATGTGCAATGCTATTTTTTCTCTTTTAATATTTTTAAAAGTCTTTTTTGTCTGATACTAGTATAGCCACTCTTGCTTTATTTTGATTACTATTTGTATGGAATATCTTTTTCCATCTTTTCACTTCTAAGTAATTTGTGTTGTTGGATCTAAAAGTAGTCTCTTGCAGGTAACATATGTTTGGATTATGTGTTTTTATCAATTTTGCTAATCATTTTCTTTTGATTGGAGAGTTTAACTCATTTACATATAAAGTAATTAATGATAAAGAGGAACTTACTTTGTTCATCTTACTGTTTGATTTCCATAATGCCTTATAACTTATTTGTTTCTCATTTCTTGCATTACTATCTTCTGTTGTTTTTAGTTTTTGTATTGAAATGTTTACCTTAATTTCTTATTTTCTTTTATGTATATTCTATAGCTGTCTTCTTTTTTGTTATCATGAAGATTACACTTAACATCCTAAAGTTATAACATTCTAATTTGTGTTTATACCAGATTAACTTCAATAACATACAAAAACTCTTCTCCTTTACACCTTCATCCCCACAGTTTCCAGTTGTTGATATCAGAGAATTACATATTTATGCATTGTGTGCCCCAAACACAAACTAATAATTCTTTGAAATGCACTACTTTAAAAAATTATTTAGAGTGCAATATGTGGAGTTATATACCAAAGTAATACCAGCTTTTTGACTAATAGTTCTTCTAATATATTAGTCTCTCAAATTATGTAAGAACAAAAGTAGAGTTACAAACTTTGTTAAAATCATACTTTTACAAATGCCCACATATTTCCCTTTATTGAAATATTTTTTTATCCATATAACGCAAGTTACTGCCTGGTACCCTATCATTTCACAAAAGCCCCTTGAGCATTTTTTACAGGGCAGGTCTAGTCCCTTTGCTTATATGGAATGCCTTAATTTCTTTCTCACTTTTGAAGGATAGTTTTGCTAGATACACAATTTGGGATAAACAGGGTTTTGTTTAGCACTCTGAATAGATCAGCCCACTGCCTTCTGGCCCCCAAAGTTTCTAGTGAGAAATCTGCAGGTAATCTGACCCTTGTCTATTATGAGCTGGTTCTCTCTGCTTTCCAGTTCTCTTTTTCTTTCAGAAATTTGATTATAATGTATTTCAGTATGGGTCCCTTTGAGTTTAATTTAGCTGGAGTTCCTTGATTTCTTTTGGATGTTAATATTCATGTCTTTCATAAAATTTTAATTTTGATTGTCATTAGATACATAAATGCTTACAATTGTTATATCTTCTTCAGCCTTTTAGCCATTATTTCTTCACATATTCTCCATGCCCATTTCTCTTCCTTTTCTCCTTCTGAGACCCCTACAATGCATATGTTATTCGTTTAATGATGTCCCAGGGGGTATCTTAGTCCCTATTCATTTTTCTTCAATCTTTTTCTCTCTGTTTCCCAGATTTATAAATGTCTGTTTTCCTATCTTCAACTCTACTGATTCTTCTGCCTGCTCAAATCTGCATATAATCCCTCTAGTAAATTTTTAAATTTTAGTTAAATTTAGTTATTATTTCAACTTCAGATTTTTTTTTAGTTTTTCTTTATCTCTTTATGAGTATTTCCATTTTGTTCATACATCATTTTCTTGACTTTGTCCACATCTTCCTTTAGTTCTTTACATATCTTTAAGACAATTGTTTTAAACTCTTTATGTCATATAGCTGTCCTCAGGTTTTTTTCAGGGGTAGTTTTTGTTAATTTACGTTTTTCCTTTGAATAGGACATGTTTTCTGTTTATTTGTATGCCTTCTAATTTTTTGTTGGAAACTGAACATTTGAATCTAATAATATGATGTAGGTACAGAAAGATGTTATAATTTTCCCACCCATCATATAGGTCATGGCTGACACTCTTATAACAAAACACAGATTATCAGGATTAAAGCATAACAAATTTATTTAATCAAGGTTGTATGTGATATAGAAGAGTTCAGAAATGAAGATTCAAATACCTATGGAAAATTGTTTATTTTTATTTTTATGTTCATTGAAGAAGGGCAGTCATGTAGAAATGTGACTGGACAAAAAGGTATAATTTAATGGTAATAGACCTAAGAGGGAAACCTGATGAGTCCTGTCTAGATTCTTCTTGGCTGTTCTGTATGGGTTTTTTCCTTTTCAGGAATGGGGAAGAAACTTTCTAGAATGAGGGTCTTCAGGGAAGAAGGGAGAAAAGAGAGTGCCCTTTCTAGGTTTTATGGCTTGTTTGGGAAAGAGTAGTTCTAATTTCTATGACACACCTTGGGAAAATGAAATTATGATTTCTATTAGAAATTATTCTTTATGTACCTACTTCATATTATTAGATTCAAATGTCCAATTTCCAACAAAAAATGAGAAGGCATCCAAAACAAACAGAAAAAAAATATGTCTCAGTCAAAGGAATAAAGTAAGTCAACAAAAGCTACCCCCTGAAAACAACCCGATGGCAGCTATTTGACACAAAGAGTTTAAGACAATTTTCTTAAAGATGTGTAAAAAACTAAAGGAATATGTGGAGAAAGTCAAGAGAATGATGTAAGAACAAAATGCAAATATTTATAAAGAGATAAAAAAATTAAAAAAGAATTTAAAAAATTCCAGAATTGAAATAATAATAACTAAATTTAACTAAAATTTAAAAATTCACTAGAGAGATTATATACAGATTTGAGAAGGCAGAATAATAAGTAGAGTTGAAGATAGGAAAACCCACATTAATAAATTTGGGAGTTGCTTCAGGGGAGGAGCAGAGGAGGTGGGGGATAGGAGAAGGTCAGAGTGATCTTGCTTCTGAGGCCTCCCCACTCTCCTTCGGCTTAAAGCACTCAGCACCCCCAGGTGCCATACTTTGAAATATCATGTTTTGCGCCCCAACAATGATAATTCTGGAAAGCATAGTGTCCTTTTTCCGCAGGATTTGTTTTGTTTTGTTTTTGTTTTTGTTGTTTGTTTTGTTGTAGTTGTTCCAGGCTATCTCTGTGCTGAGAATTAGCCCGTGGTATAAAGTTAAGGTTTTCCTACCTCTTTTCTGATCCTTTCCCTGGGCATAGGTAGTCGCTTTTTCATTTTCCTTGTATATACTGTTTTTTTTTTAATGTCCTAAGTCTTTAATATCTGACTCCTGAAAGGAGAAAAATAGAAAAAGTGACAGGGTTTGGAAGAAGGTGCAGGCCCTTTAAGTCCTCTGGTGGTCATTTCAACTGGAGAGGGAGAGGCAGTGGCTTGCATTAATGGGGCAGGGGCAACAGTGGCTGCCTGCCTTTTGTCTGTACCTCTGTGATCTGAAGCTATAATCAGTGCTCAGAGCACAGGTCCCTGATATTTGGAGGACAGGGCCATCCTTACCTCCTCTGGCTCCTGCAAGTTGTTTCTCAGAAACAGATGCACAGCAGGTTTGCCAGGTAGTGAGGGGTGGGGATGAGCAGGTGCTACTCCGCTAAAAGCTGAAATTGATGGAAATTAACCTTACTTCACTGTCCAAACCTTCCCCTGGAAGTTGCAAGCCCTCAATACGCTCCAGAGTTACAAAATAGTTAGAGATTCTATTGATGCAATTGTTGCCTAGGTATGGAGACAGATTCCTGGTGCTTTCTACTCTGCCATCTTCCCAGGATCCTCCAATAATTCCTATAATTTTTTTCAAGATAAGCATTTCAAAATTTTTGCAAGATTAATTTTATCAAAATTCTATGTAATATATTTCAAGGATTGAAACCTTGATATATATTTTATGAAATTGGAATATAATTAAAATAATTTAAATAGATTACAAGGAAAATGTAAGATTCTTGTTGAATATTGTTTTAAGATCTTTTTTAAATTATCCAAATCAAACAATCAACCAGCCAAAAGGATGTAAAGAGGAAAATAAATAACCAGTTGCCCTCATTGTCTCCTTCTGAGTACTAGTAAAGGAAATACTTTTGTAGACTAATGGAAATTTTTTGCTTCAAGAAATGGCCACTTTCTCCTGGCTTCTCTTTTTCTTTTTATCTCACTATTTTATTAACTAGGGTGTGAGAAAATTATTTATTGACATTGTTTCTAAAGAATATTAGGATTTCTAAAAACATATCCACAAACAGCCAAAAGCAAATGTATATTTGTATCTTTAAATTATTTCTGATTAATGGATTTAAGAGAAAGGCCCACACCACCAAAGTATAAATCAGTTTAAATCATACAGAATGCACATTAAACATTGTGGGTTTGGTTACTAGGAATTACAGTATTATTTGTTATCACTATCTGTTATGGGTGGCAGGGAGGTAAGATTGCTAAAAAGAGAATTTTTCTTAAGTATTGCTGAGATATCCTAATATTTCTTAGAATATTTCTTAGCTAGAGACTCCATTCTTAAGAGCCACTGTTAAATATTTGTCATAGCGTTTTGCAGTTTAGGAGGATGAATAGGCTTCAACGCAAGAACTGCAAAACTGCAAACCAGTTATGGAAAGTAGTGTCAAGATAAGCATTATAAAAGTTTAAGTAGTAAAACATATCATTCAGTTTGTAGAGTTTTGATAGATGTGATAATACTGAAAATGAATCTTGAAAGGTATGAAAAAATTGACATTCATTTTATTCATCTGGAAAAATTTTCTGAACCCATTGTAAGTATCAAAAGTTGTTTGACTTACTAAGGATACCACTGTCAGTCAAACAGGCGTAGTTCCAGTCCTCAAGCAGCTTAATTCATGAGCAAGAAATAGAATATGAACAAGTAGTATACCGCTTAATGATAGGTAATGATAAGTACTATGAAGAAAACACTACCCACTACTCGCTTTAAGAAGATATGCACAGGAGTGGGATTTTAGAACAGGGTGATTGTGAAGGCTCTCTGAGAAGGTAATACTGGAAGAGAAGAAAACATGTTAACAGAGAATGAGCATTCCAGGTAGGGGGCAATGCAAGGGGAAGGCCAAAAGCAAGAATATGCCTGGCATGCTTGCAAAAGGTTGCAAACTACAGTACAATGTGTTATAGTAGAAAAAGTACGATCTTTTCTTCACTCATCACAAAGTCCATGGCCGAGACTCCTACAACAAATGATTAAGAAAATAAAATCATAACAGGTTGATATGTTTTACATGACGTGTTCAAATAAAAACTTTAGCTGCATTAAATTTCAGAGAGTAATGAATGAGTCATGAATCAAACAACCTCCTGAGACAGAGTAGATTCAGACTCCAGCACAGCCACGTATTAGAAGATTTATGTACAGAAAAAGGAAAGTAATCTCTCTGAAATGGAAGTGAGGGACAGAAATAGCCAGACTGGTTATAGCTCAGTGTTTGCCTTATTTAAACGTGGTTTGAACAGTTGGCCACCTATCATTGGCCAAAACTCAGTGATGGCACATTGAGTAGGTGCAAGAGAAGGTTACAGCCCATTTATACCTCCATTAGGCTGAACTTAAAATATGTAAGGAGGCAGCTTTAGGCTAAACTTCATTTACCACATGGGAGTCTTCAGAAATTAAGACCCAAAGAAACAGGGAGATCTGTCTGTTTTCTATACATAAGCATGATTGGAGGAGAAAGGGGTATTACCTAACCATAGTAGACGGGGAAGTTAGCAAAGCCTGTTTGTTCAGGTTCTTCTTGGTATTATTATATCCCTCCCTTCCTTCTAGGTTTGGTGCAGGACACCTGTCACATGAGGTTCTTTGTAGAAGAAGGTCAGAGAATGAACCTCCTAGGTTTTATGGTCTGCTTCAGGGAAGAAGTAGGAAAGGGAAGGACAGACAGACCTTACTGCTTCTGCTGTTTTCTCTGTTTCCAAGGTGTCATATTTTGGGTTAGCATTTCTTACACCCTGTCAGAGTAAAGGAGAAAATGGTAGGAAATGCAGCCATGGCTATAGCCTGGTACCAGATCCTGTAGTGCCTTGTCAGAAAAAAAAAAAAAAAAAAATCTAGTGGTGAAAGGTGTTTCAGGCAGAAAGGTCAAGGTGTAGAAAGACACATACACCAGAATACAAACGGTATGTTCAGAACATTTTAAGCAAGTCACTGTGATGTTGCTGCATTTTGCAAATGGGGAAGTATTCAGAAATAACAAAATGAGGTTGTGCAGGAGTTAGGCTGACTTGAGACTTCTTTATTTAAGCAGCTTAGGACTTTGAGAGCAATTGGATAAGAGGATGATGTGTCTCATTTGTGTGTTGGTAGGATCACTGTTAGCAGAGTGAGAACCAATTGAGGTGAGTGAGACTGGAGGCAAGGAAACCAGCAAGGACACTAGGGGGCCAAAAAACCAATGATCAGAACTACAGCAGAAAGGTGACATTAAACAGTGTCAAATAGTATAATCTCATTAACTAAACCACATGGTAAGGTCCAGAAGGACAAAAGCCATAAATCCTGTAGTATCATTGCCTCACAAATAAAATGCACTAATAAATTATTTGCTTTAACTTGAAATTTGGATACATCATAATGAAGATAGAGAAACCCTTATAAAATTAGGGAAAATATATAAGTTTCTGTTCATATATATACATTGATAGACAGAGAAGATAGTCTAAAATGTTAACAAAGAACACACTGGTCAAGAATTCTGCCCAAATTAGTTCAAATTGATGGTAAATGAATATAATATTTTTTTTTTCATCTTGGAGCAGAAGAATTCTGACACTTAGTAAACAATATTGCCATAATAAATACAATTTTGGTTACTTGCATCAACCATTTTGATAGTAAAAAGATTGGGTAAAGACCTGCTGGCCATTATAATTCATCAAAGAATTCCACGTAATTTGATGACTTTATATAAGGCCTTTCCAGCCCCTTAGGCAGAGTAAAAACTATTTGGAAACATTTCATGGAAGAGTAACCCAAACAATTAAGGTGTAATATGGCTAAATGACAGCTTAAAAACACTTAAAAGTCTTAATTGAAATGGAACACTTCTAGGACTGGCTTGAGGTGGTAGAATTACTTAGATTAATGTGAGTAAAATAAGAGATAATAGCATGAAATTAAGTAAATCATGCTGACCCTAGAGTTTGTGGATCATCAAACATAAAAATGGCAGTTTTAAAATCACTTTTTCTTTGGAGCGTTTAAGTATACACACTACTGACATCTTAGGGGGAAATTTTCTTTAGAATATAAAATAATGGGCATGTTCACATGTTTAAAATTATTTTATCCAGTACGAAATGCAGAAATGCTCATATTATGAAAAGGAGTATTTTCCTTCAGTAGCTCATCAGCGAGACAAAACAAATCATTGAGATAAGGGTTTGAAATACTCAGAAAATCAGGTTTTCCTAAAAACAGGGACTCAGTATTATACCTCACATCATCCATTTCAGAAGAAAGAAATCAAAACTAAACAAGTCTCTGAACAGATGGAACAATAATGAATTGAACATTTAATTTGGGTATTTTCTAATGTTTCTCATTAACTTTGTCCAGTCTCTTCATTTCCTTTAGTGATTAATACATGGGGACTAGACTGATAGATGTCAGACAACAAAAATGTAGTCTAAAATAGTTCTCTGTGGAAAGAAATTAGAAATACTATGTTATGGGTTTATGGTGAGTTCTTTATAATTAATGCCAATAACATTGTTAGCATTAACAAAAATACTGTATGTGTGTGTGTTTCTAAATACATATGTGTAAATAATTATATTGGGATTAATTGTAGACTCATATTTTGAAAAGTTAGCTTAAATCAAGCTTGCATTACCCTACACCCCGATTTACAGAAAGCCCAGCAGCCAAACTCTACATTCCCAGGGGAGGGGAGGTAAAAATAAAACCTGAACGAGACTAAATTTAAAAACTAGACCAGCAAGAAGATTAATGTTCCAGTGTCCAGCTCGACACATATGGCAACTGGGCTTCTGACCTCTTCACTCCAACCACAGTAAAATTTCTAAATTTTCTGTTCTAACTCCCCAAATGCTTGCTAGTTACAAGACCCTCATATATGTAACAGAGATATCGATTTCTTTTATTTCTTTCATTTTTAAATATGAACAAATCAATAAAACCAGACATTTGAGGAAAACATGAGGAATGACAGAAAGAATAAAGACAATGATTAACCACAAAAAATGACTCTAGAGGACAAACTAATAATAGGATTTTTTTTTTTTTTTTGAGCCAAATCTCACTCTATTGTCTAAGCCGGAGTGCAGTGGCACAATCTCGGCTCACTGCAGCCTCCACCTCCCAGGTTCAAGCCGTTCTCTTGCCTCATCCTCCCAAGTAGCTGACACTACAGGCATGTGTCACCATGCCCAGCTAATTTTTTTGTATTTTTTAGTAAAGACGGAGCTTCACTATGTTGGCCAGACTGGTCTTGAACTCCTGACCTAGTGATCCACCAGCTTCAGACTGGAAAAGTGCTGGGATTACAGGTGTGAGCCACCATGCCTGACTAAAAGTAATAATGAAAGGGGCAGAAGAGAACTTAAAAGATTATATATATATTTCTGTAAAGAGGGGTGGAGGATAGTGCAGGTCTGATATATATATACCAAACATACACAAACACACACACACACACACACACACACACACACACACACCAAACATACACATATATATATGAAGCATCTGAGATTTTAACCTGCTTGTTTTGACTAGTCTGCCACATTTTTGTGAATGCTGGCAGAGATATGAGACCTCTGCGTCAGAGACACAGGACTGTTTACTACTCACAACAATAGTTCTGGACAGAGTATTTGCACTCTTTTACCAATTCCTTAAGCACCCATCTCCAGAGGATGATGCAAAGAGAGCTAAGTGACAGGTGCACATACAATGAGTGACGTTAAGGGAAGGAGCAGTAATCTTCAGAAATCTGTATCATGGGAGGAAAGCTTACCTGATAGTTGCATCTGAGTGAGTCAACACTTTCTTTGTTATACTGGACAGTAAACATAACTGTCCTTCTTCCTAGAGGGAGGATCTTTATCTTCCAAAGCTTTTTTCTATACAAAATTCTTTGAAAAGATAATCTGGACTAAAGAAAGTACATGCCTCTACTCATAAGATGTGCAGAAATGGAGGTCTTTTGAAAATTGTCTCTAAGTATATGTAACCTAAGAGAAATGTGAAAAGTTACTATATGCAAAAGACCAAGAATGCATGCCAAGTAAGGTAGACAATCAGAAAAGAAAAAAGAAAAAAATAGAACTTAAAAATGTAATCTATTAACTTTAAAAAAATTGTAGAAGTGGTGGAAAATAAAATTTAGGGAACTTTCAAAACAGAGTAATTTTTTTTTAAAAAGTAAGATGTGGTAAATATCAAAGTATAAGAAATATTGAGAATCAAATCTTAGATCAGACATTCAACTAATACAAATTCCTGAAACTACAGAGATAACAGAAGTACAAAAGTTATCAAAGAAATAATACAAGAAAACTTCTCCAGAATTTAAGAAAGATGAATGTCTTTCAATTCTTCTGCCAAAGAGAAAGAATAAATACTTCCCAGCTGAAATTCATAATAATCATTAAGAGATGTGCAGAAGTAAGAATGCCCAAAAGTTTCAGGTAAAAGAAAAGCTATTCAAACAATCATGGTCCAAATTCGAAATACATCAGATCAAATTAAAACAGAAGTCACTGGGCTTCAAGAAATGTAATGGAATGAATATCAACAGAATGAATGGTAATCTGAAAGATAATAGCAAGATGATGTTTCTTATCCCAACAAGAAAGAGGAATTTCATGCTTTTGGAAACTAATAGATACAGAGAAGTGATGGATATCTATTAGAACCATCTCCTTGAAATGGCAAAGAAGTTATGACTCTCTTACCATAGAGAAGAACATGTTCCTTCAGCCATTGATTTGCCTTTATAGTGAACAATATTCACATAGTTAAAATGACATAGACACTGCTTTATGATTTTTAATATTTTAAATCAATTAATGAACAAATAATAAGATCAGCTATTACAGTGGCTACCACAAGTGGGAAGAAGCAGTGGAAGGAAAACATGGGAACACACATTTCTTCATCTTTCAAAGTCTAGTATTGACTACATAAGAAAAACTTCAAGTTTATTATTAAAAGCCCAACAATAAACAAACACTGAAGCAATTTAAGCAAGATAAAAATGAGTGGGCAGGAAAAGAGAATAGGAAATCAGCTAATTCTTATCTATTACAGCAGAAACACAATATAATATGATTAGTATTAATGAATCAAGAAAGTACCTAGAGATATGGAAGTAACTACCAGAAGAACTAAAAGGAAAAATAGTTAAAAGTGGTTGCCTCTGGGAAGCAGCACTGGGGATAGGTAAGGATGCAGTAGGGACCACTCTTTCTCATTATACTTCTGTACTGCTACTATTAAAATACCTGTGTGTAACAATATATTAACAGGGTACAATTATTCTTTCTGTTTAAATTTTTTTTAAGAGACAGGGAATCTTAATTATAGCATTTCCCTTATGGTATTGGAATGAGGTCATGTCTTAAAAATCAGATTCATAAAAGCTTAGAATTTTTAAACTCTGTGTTATATTTTAATTTGAATATCATTTTGTGGATTTTTGTGGGAGGGATCATTTTATATATTTGAAAAACTGTATGTGTACTTTATGATATGAGATCTGTATGCCCTCAGTAGTCAAATACATTTCTTTAGATAGTAATGATAATTTAGAATTTATTTTCCAAAATGAACTTTTGGTTCACTTCCTTTTCTCTAACAGTAAGTATGTTATTACTTAATCTATTTGCAGATATAATGTTTTAAGTGTTTACTGAGGAAAAAAAGCATGATTTTATACTTCTGCATTTCTTCCCAATAATGTATTCTTTCTTTATTTATTTTTGAAACTTTATTTCTACCTACTAGTTCCAGTAACTTTTATAATGGAGATGTTCAGACTAATCTAAAGGGCAATTTACACTTAACCTTTTTTAAAGGAATTCCCTAAGCAGGATGTCTCAGCAGCTCATTTACAATTCTTACTACAGACAACAGGCTGCAGCTTGTCTCTAAAATTGGCTTTATGAGTTGTAACCGCAGGAGTAGACAGTAAAGCTTTTGCATTCATTGCATCTTGGCAAAGGGATTATACCTCAAGCAGCTTTCCCTGGAGTCCAGTCAAATAGAATCAGGGGTGAGGAAATTACTGACCTTTTTCTACTGAACTGCCATGAACCTCATGCAAAGAAGCCCTTTGCTGAAGAAGGGCAAGAAATGACTTGAATGTCTTTTCCTGATCTATAAAGTAGTCTCTCTGTTTCTGTCGATATTTCTTGCATGCTCTTTCTTCCTTGGTCCTATGTGTGTATATATGATATGGTAGTATTGGCAGAACATGGAGGAGAACCACATAAAAGTTAGGGTATTTCTTAAATGTCTGGTCTGACTGATAAAAATATTGTGGTATTATCCTATAACTACCCCCAATAGACATTTCTACAGCAGCACCCAATCCTCATGTAGGAGCAATGTTGCATGTTTCTCAAAGGGATTGCTACTTGGACTCAAAATGAACTAGAGAAAACAAATGAATCTATGAAATCTTGAGGTAATCACAGCCACAAAATAAACATTTAATGGAATAAGGGATAAATGCAGCTGGACATAGTCCTTGGAAACCACAGCAAAGCAAATGTTAAATAAAACATGATACCTTGAGGCATTAGGCCTCTAATTCCTGTGGATGATTAGTGGGGAATTTTTTCAGAGCCAACATTAAAATTTGATCTTAATTTTTAGCATATTTAGGAGTACAAATATGAAATCTAGATTTTTTTTTAATCAGGGAAATATTTCAACAAATGTTTTTACTTATTTTATGTAACCTCTTAAAAATCTCTAAACTGTGAATTTATTTATTTTTTTTTTTGAGACGGAGTTTCACTCTTGTTACCCAGGCTAGGGTGCAATGGCGCAATCTCGGCTCACCGCAACCTCTGCCTCCTGGGTTCAGGCAATTCTCCTGCCTCAACCTCCTCAGTAGCTGGGATTACAGGCACGCACCACCATGCCCAGCTAATTTTTTGTATTTTTAGTAGAGACGGGGTTTCACCATGTTGACCAGGATGGTCTCGATCTCTTGACCACGTGATCCACCCCCCTCGGCCTCCCAAAGTGCTGGGATTACATGTGAATTTTTAATATTTGAAAATTTCATAACAAGAATACTCAGTTCAGATTATAAGCTCAAATATCATAGATATATCACATTCTCCTTTTTTGAAGAAAAAATTCCTAGTAATCCTAATATTTGATGTATATGCTTTATATATGTATTATACCTCCTATATAAAACTTAACTATCTCTATGTAAGTGTTAAAGACTTCATTACCTTGTTTAAACTGTAAAGAGGTTATTCTCAATTACTTTATTTCTCAAGTTCTAGGAAATTTGAAACAGGAAAAGAGTTTTCAAATGATAACACCATAGAAAAAGCTATTGCTTGTGTTTGTGTCTCAGAGTCACTGACTCAATAGTAGGTAGTCACTAAACATATTATTTTCAAATATATTTTAAATTTGTAAGAATTTTCCTTTTAATCCTCAGTATAGCTAAGATGATGATTTGTGCAGGTTAAGATGTATTCCTTGAACTAAGTTGTGAGAATATTAATCTTTTCAAGGAATCGGCATTATTTCTAAAATGATAACATACAGAATAGAAATAATTATACAGAAAAGCACATTAATTTTATGATCTCTTTTATAGATAAATGAAGGCTTAGAGAAAATTTTTTTTTTTTTTTTTTGAGACGGAGTTTCGCTCTTGTTACCCAGGCTGGAGTGCAATGGCGCGATCTCGGCTCACCGCAACCTCCGCCTCCTGGGTTCAGGCAATTCTCCTGCCTCAGCCTCCTGAGTAGCTGGGATTACAGACACGCGCCACCATGCCCAGCTAATTTTTTGTAGTTTTAGTAGAGACGGGGTTTCACCGTGTTGACCAGGATGGTCTCGATCTCTTGACCTTGTGATCCACCCGCCTCGGCCTCCCAAAGTGCTGAGATTACAGGCTTGAGCCACCGCACCCGGCCAAAGAGAAAAAATTTTTTAAGTCATATGCTATCTTGTGCCTTTTAAAATTATTTCATTTTGGTGGCATAATGGGGCTAATCTGTGGATCCATTACCTGTTTCCTTTATGGAGTCTTCTTTCATCTATTCAAGGTGTCTTGAGTTATTCAACTGTTCTTCTTTCTTTTGTCATAGAGAAGTGTGTGTGTACTTGTGCTTATATGAAACAAAGTCTTACTTGATTAAAGTTTCTTTCATAGTGACCCAAATTTCATATATAAACTATTTCAAACATCTATGTTTTAACATTACACTATAGACGCTTTTGAGTATTTCACACTGACATATTCAAACTGCTGTTCTCACACAGAGCGAGTCTTTGCCATTTCACACATAATGTTGTGAGGCTATCATGTCCTTGGGGAACTTGCCAGTCACAAATTCCTCACCTGTGGGGCAATAGATTTGGGTGGCAAAAGAGAGAGATCTTTCTCAACTCTTTTCCAGGTTCCTAGCCAGTCCAACAGCCAGTTTAAATGATTGCAAGCTGCCTAAAATCCCTACATAGTTTGAGAGAAAGAAGGTGTCCAACCCAACCCCTATTCATTTCAGTAGGAGTGGTATCAGGTTCACGGGCAGAAAAAGAGACCCAGAGCCAACAAAGGAGAAATGGAGTTTTCTTAGGAGGAAATTCATAATCAGCATGGTTTGTGGCAGCAGACCAGGCAGGAGAAACATCCGCTTGTTTCAAAAGAAAAGAAAAACCATGCGGCTTATATAGCATTTTCACTTAGCATCCTCCCCCTCACAACCTCCACCTGATAACCTTCCTTTAACCCAAAACCAAAGCACTCCATCTTTAGACAGTCCACATTCCACGGGATGGGCCAGGGCTCAGATGTTCCTCCTAGAGAAGGAGTGATTCTCTGACTTGGCCACTCTTGGGTTCCTTAGCTCAGAACTGCTCTGAACACACATTCAGGTGTGTCTGCCACGTGAGGTCAATGGCAGGATGTTCTCAGTTACCACCGTCAGGTGTGCCTGCCACACTCCAGGTGCTTCAATCTTGTTCTCTATTTATCATTCTCCAGTGAAGGCAGGTGAAAGATCTTGTCTGTGCCCTCCTGAAGAGGCTGTTAACCTTCACCTGTGAAAGTTGGTGACTGTATAATAGTTTCTGCCCCTTAAATTTTATAAGGATATTAACTTTTATATATTAGACATTTATATATTGGATTTTCAGACCGCTGTCCTGAGGGCATTACTTAAAAAAGTAGAGAACTGCTTATATAACTATTCCTAAATTTGAAGAGGGGTCACCCTTTTCTACCCAGTGTTTCTCTGTCTCGTGTCTGTGTCAAAGGTAGAGGCCAGGTGGAGGTAATTGAATCATGGCTGCAGTTCCCCCGTGCTGTTCTCGTGATAGTGAATGAATTCTTGTGAGATCTGATGGCTTTATAAGGAGCTCTTCCCGCTTTTGAGATCCTTCTCATCCCTGCTTTCTGCGAAGAAGACGCGAGCCTCCACTTTCTACCGTGATTGTAAGTTTCCTACGCCTTCTTTATCCATGCTGAACTATGAGTCAATTAATTATCTTTCCTTTATAAATTACCCAGTCTTGGACAGTTCTTTAGAGCAGTATGAAAATGGGCTAATAATCGACAGTGACATGAGTAACCTCGTTTTAATGTTACCAGTCCCCACCCCCACCCTGCCAAAAATTCACACTCAGACTATCGTAACCAGTTCTCACTGGCTTCTTATGAAGGTGTTGCCAAAGTCAAAAACAGCCAAAATCTCCAGGAATCCTCGCACCAGCCATCTTTTTGCTTTAAAAATAATCACAACACGATTAAAACCCCAGTTCCTAGTTTCTAGAAAGTGATGATACATCCTTCTTTTTACCCATGGAGATACTATATCCCTTTATCAACATCGGAACATACCAACCTATTCTTTCAGTATATGTGTCAGATACCAACAGAGGAAAAATATGAGGTTGTCTTTGAAATATAAGAGAAAAATAGTAAGACAAGGCTGTATTGCGTAATTTATGCCAGGGAGGAGAAGTTAGCTTAAACGGATGCCTCAGAAACTTGCCCTATGGGATTTAACTATGCCACACAGAGCTACTTGGGAACCCGTTACTACATCCTTTTCCCCTCTCCAGGAGACACATTCCATAATCAAATAGCCCTTCTAAAAGAAACCTCTTGAAAAAGCCCTTTAATGATCACATCTGTTCTTACTTCTGATCAGTTAAATTTGAACACTAACCACTATTTTCTGCCTTCTCATGAAGCTAAACAATCTACATTATCTTGTGCCAAAAAAATCAAGAAATAATGCCAGATGTAATGAATTTACTAAATTTATTAAAACATCCAATTTTACACGGGAAAAATCATATTCATTCTCCGTAATATTTGGGGCCAAAAAGGATTATGTGATTCAATCCCTCATTACTGGGCAGTTGTCCAGGTGTGAGCACTGCCGAAGCTTTTTTTAAAAAATTCTCTTTTCAATTCAATATTAATGGAACAAAATGCCAGAGATGTACCAGGAAAATTGTTCCTTAACATTTGCCTGCAGGATCCTGACCCCTAATGTCTTTACCAGGCTGATAACTTCTGGGCAGCCGAATAAGCCGGTATCAATGAACTCTCTTAGCAGATTCACTGCTGGAGGGGAGGGCGCAATGATGCTGTCTGGGAACTGCTTCTGGTGAATGCTATTAGCTTGTGAATTATTCCAAGTACATTAAGAGAAACTAATGACACCTTCGTTAGCTAATGTGTTTCACCTGCAAAAGTAACAGTTGGGTTCTCAATAGATTTGGGCAGACAGGGAAAAACAAGCTGTTGCTTTCCCTACTTTCTTTATGCTATTTATATAATTTGGTTAGCATTCTCCCTGGAAAATGCTTCTAAGACAAGGTAAGTTAGCAGATTTCACTCACTTTTTGTACGCCCTCACTGAGCTGTAGAAATCTCATGCTGTGGTTTCCTTCCTACTTTTTATAAACAAGACTATCTTTGAGGAAATACAGGCACCTTTATAAAATGAAGAGTAAGGGAGTGGAACACTTTTGTTATTGACATAAAATTGGTCACACGGTTAATCTGTTTGTGTGATGATAAAAGAATTCAGTAATTTTTTCCCTTCAAGGCACTTTAGAATGTTGTATTTCGGGCATTTTCAGGCTGCAGGTATGGTAATAAGTGTCATCCACATTTGCTTATGAAGCTTCACTTGTTTTTTGTTTTTGTTTTTGTTTTTTTTTTTTGAGACGGAGTTTTGCTCTTGTTACCCAGGCTGGAGTGCAATGGCACGATCTTGGCTCACTGCAACCTCCGCCTCCTAGGTTCAGGCAATTCTCCTGCCTCAGCCTCCTGAGTAGCTGGGATTACAGGCACGCACCACCATGCCCAGCTAATTTTTTGTAGTTTTTTAGTAGAGACGGGGTTTCACCATGTTGACCAGGATGGTCTCGATCTCTTGACCTTGTGATCCACCCGCCTCGGCCTCCCAAAGTGCTGGGATTACAGGCTTGAGCCACCGCGCCCGGCCGGAAGCTTCACTTGTTTAAAAATCTTAGTATTTCTCTCCTTTCCCTAATTTCATGTTGAGCACTTGAGTTAAATTTCTCCCATAAGAAGCTTTGTGAAGATTTTAAAAATCTCAATCTAGGCAATTCACTAAAAACCTAGCTGTGTCCTGGCCTTTTTGCCATGTTTTTCATAGGATAACTCTTAAGGATTTCTACTGCAAGCAACATTCTGAGAATCTCCTGAGTAGTTTATTTTTGAGCAAGGAGGTGGAAAGATAGCGAAATTCAGAATGCCATGGTGTCCTTACTCTGCTGTTTGAATTGTGTTGCCATTACGTGTTACAAACTTAAACCTCTTAAAATCAGCCCTTTTTCCCCTCAGTGGTGTGAGTATGGTCCTCTTTTCTGAGGGCTTGCTTCATCACAATGCAAAGTTAGCTGCTTTCTTGAAATTGTCCCCTACCATTACTACTCCTTGTCACGGGGATGAAATGACTCCATCTGTTTTTCTAGCCCTTTCTGAGACTTTTTAATTTAAATGATTGACTTCTAGTTCCTGAATTATCTGCAAAAGAAGTGAGGAGTACCTTGGGATGTGTCCCTTTTAACCTCTTTCACTCTCAGTCATAATTACCTGAGGTCCACAGTGGATTGAGTTGCTTTGCAGACATACATCATCAAGCAGGAATCACAAGATCTTGTACAGCTCTTCTATTTATATGTTGCTCTAATACGAACTTACTTGACTTTTCTGCCCCGTTCTCCAGAGAAGATGAAAACTGAAGGGGGTTAATTATTTTCTACCCTAGGTTTGGGTTAAGGAAGATGAGGCATTTCTCATTTCTAGCAATAGGCACAGATTTTCAACCTGTCATTTTCTCCTGTCAGCCAAGCACACACAGAATGTGCAGTCAGCAGTGGGAGGTAGCAGGGATTCTGGGAATAAGAGCAATCGGCTTTATCTGGTCTTGAGAGTGGAAGCACCATGGTGTCTCATTAAAAGGTCTTCTCCTCTCTTTCGGGTTTCCTCCAAGAGTGTGGAGGCAGATTGGCTATATTAGCATTGCTCTTCTGGTTGTGGTTCGTGTAAACAGATTTTAACTTGATATACATGTGCACTGTTTCTCTGATAGTTGTCACTTCCAGAGTGGTTGCCCCTGCTCCCAATGTTGCTACAAAATACCTTTTAACAAACAATGCTGCTGCTTCCCTGCTGTAAGCAAGTGTGGATGGATGCGTGATTCATCAGCTGTACTCTGACACTGTAGAAATATAGAGTGAAAAGTGAATGCTGCTTCTCCTTGATTCCATTATGGGATGCTGCACCAACTCACAGCTGGAAACAAAGGTTTTTCTGATAACACAATGAAAGTGGTTTCCAAGTAAAGATCCTGTTCAAATTATTCAGGATGTTTTCCCTTTTAGGAGTATGTGTGTTTATTTGCTAAATTTGATTGGTTTGCATTTAAATGTTGATAACAAAGGGAGTTCTTGTATTATGCAAGCTTGGCCAATGTGATGTGTTTGGGACACAACTGGCAGTTTCAGTTTTTCAAGTTACAGGAGCATTTAAAAATCATGATAATCCATTCATTTTAATCCTTATCCTTTATTGTAAAGTCTTAAGTTTAACTTAGTCTCTTCTATGCCTTTGTACGCACATCTTTTCTCAAATACTGCTTTCTTTTTCTATGTCAAATTTCTATTAACTTTGAAAATTATCTTAGATTCTTTTACCACATATGCTTGAAATACAATCAGGGAAGGCAAACACTTATTCCCTAGAGAACTAAAGGGCTTTCCATCTGATGCATATTTCTGGAGTCTGTCTTCTTCCCTCTTTTTAAATTAGAATGAAACTCTAAAATCAGCCCCAACGTAAGAGCAATATTGCCTTTTGTTTCTTATATTGGCTTAAGCATTTTACAGGCATTTGGCAGCACAAAACACAAACTGAACTTAAGTCCTTTAGATCTATCACACGTTTGTCCTTTTTGCTAATGGTTTTAATTTTTGTTCTTCCAAAAACAAGCATGGCTTGCATAAGAGGATACAGAAACTATTAAAAAAGTTTGCCTCTTTTTGCCTCAGTGAAATTAATAAAAGCAAACTTGCTAGAAAGGCACATTAGACATCTGTTGAGGCATCAGTTATATTTCCCTTCTTCCCTGTCCTCCACCTCCATACACACATATGTCCCTCATCAACTTGGACTTGACTGCTGAGAGTCAGCCTGGTTTATCATTCTCAGCTGTTTCTTACTGGATGTGTAGGATGTTGAATTATGAGTTAAGAACATTTAATCCCAAAATATGCCACTCGGGGATATTGAATATTTTGAGTTAAAGACTCTTGAGAAATAGTAGCTGGAAGAAGAGCACTCTGATTTACCTTTGATTTCTTAAAAGTGGGAGATGAAATTCTCACTTGAAAGATGTCATTCCTACAGGAGAAAAAGTATCATTGTCATCAAGGATGTGATGAGACCAAGGCAAGTCATGACAAACATACATTTGTTAGACAAACTCTTGCCTTCCTAGCCACTTCTCACCCAATTAGCTACCCTAGCCCAAGCTGCCTACCCTATCACATTTTTACAACATCCCATATTCTGTCTAATGCAGTACAGAAATGTTCAATTCTAAGCGTGTCTTTGGGTAATTTTCAGGTGATTTTTCTTTTTTTTTTTTTTTTTTTTTTTTTTTTTTTTTTTTTTTTTTTTTTTAAGATTGAGTCTCTGTCACCAGTCTGGAGTGCGGTGGTGTAATCTTGGCTTGCTGCAACTTCCACTTCCTGGGTTCAAGGGATTCTCCTGCCTCAGCCTCCCGAGTAGCTGGGACTACAGGTGCATGTCACCGCACCCAGCTAATTTTTGTATTTTTATTAGAGATGTGGTTTCACCATGTTAGCCAGAATGGTCTTGATCTCTTGACCTCGCCTTGACTTCCCCAAATGCTGGAATTACAGGCATAGTGATTTTCTTATGAAAGCTCCCCTACCATTCAAAACTTGTGTTACATGAATTTGTGTATTTGTATATTTTTTGTGCATATTTGTGTATTCTCCTGTTACTATCTTATGTCAGTTTAATTTTCAGACCCAGTTGTGTATGTTGAGGGGGAGTCTTTAAAAGTAGTGGTAAAATTTTTTCCCTCCTACATGATGCATATGGTAAGCTTTATGTATCATGTAAGTGCTTTAACTGATTCATAGACACAGATACTGAACTCTTATGTTTGAGGAATCTTGCCAGGGTTGATAATTTGCTGAAGGTTCTGGGCTTCCCATGTACCATTCAACTCATTTCTGTAGCTCTTGGAACAACTTTGTTCCCCCATTCCATGCATACTCCATGGGGATGCAATTTCTAAACAGTAATATTGGTCAAGGGATGGAAATATAAAAGTAAGTCGTCATAGATTTGGGTTTCAAATATCTCATAGTTAAATCTTCATTTTCTAAGAATGGCATAAAGTATACATGCATTGATATTGCTATCATTTCTATTACCTCCAAAAGCATTTTAGTTTTTGATTAAGGTAACATGTAGACTGAAATTTTTATCTTTTACGTTGCTTTTACTTCTCAAATTGGGAATATTTGATTAGCCTCTTTAACTATATGTTATGTCATCTAGTATATTAGGGGAATGATAGGTAACCAGGTCTGGAGTTCACATCTCATTCCGGGGCTCCAGATTCAATCAGGTCTGTGTCTAAAACTCTCACATGATGGTTGATCAGTGACCCAATGAAATGAGTTGTGGAAAACATTTCTGTTCGGGGGGAGTTGTCTGTATAATCCATGAGGTGAATGATTATGCGTAGTATCCTTGCTGGCTGTGGCAGACAGGAGGTCAGGAATTAATTGTCCATGGAGATTTAACTACCCATGTCTCCAAAGGCACTCCTTGCAGGGCAAGTATGAAGTGCAGTGGTGGAAAGCACGAGGAACTTGCATCACCATGGCCTCTCTGCCTATTGTAGAAGTAAGTAGATGCACTTTATGAATCCCAGCTTTATATTTTACAGTGGCTTTTTTCCTCACAATGCTGTGAAAATATGTATTTACAAAATAGTGACTAAAACACACAATTTATTTACATTAAATGATAGGCTTGCACTTCACCTATTATATCACCTATTGAATGGAAAGGTGGTTGAAAGATAAAGCTCTCTTCATTAAAAATAGTTATGTCTTATTGTTCGTAGGTTACTTAAAATGCATTTGATATTGTTTACTTTGTAATTGCCTTTTAAGTATAGTTTTAACTAATATAGTTTAAGTATCTCACAATTTTGTGTGGTGGGTGTTACAAATACATAGGAGAAAACCATGACAGCTAGAATCAATAAAAACCTCATTAGGTCTGTGCAAGTAAGTTGAATCTAACAAGGTAAGTTTTAGAGTGGGTGAAAGTGATGTTGCTGCATATAAAAACGAGCTGTAACAGTACAGAAATCTGAAGTGACGAAATTATGTCCTACATTTCCTCTTTCTCGCCCACATTTTCAGTAGACAGAAGTCAGATTTCTGGTCCACTGTCTTACTAAGCACTCTTGGCTTTGAGACTGCGGCAGCACATGAATCGGATGAAGTTCTGCCCTCAGGATCTAGCATCCTAATGAAAGGAGACCAGTATTAAACTTGTTTGCAAATACGTAAAACAACTTCAGATAGTGGCAAGTGCCATGCATAAAATATAGTTGGGCAATGTACTGGATTGGCTGGGGTAAGGGCAGGTGGCTACTTCATCATGGATGGTAGGAGAAGGCAACTCTGAAACGTACCATTTGAACTAAGACCTGAATGATACGATTTGGGAAAAATGTGAGAAAGGTAGCATTAGAAAGACACATGTAACAGCTTTAACATAGGAAAAGCCTAGGTGTTTACAGAAAGGAAGAAAACGTGGCTGGAAAATATGGAGCAAGGGAAGGAATGAAAAAGACGATACCATAGTAACAGGGTCCATCTCAGGCACCAATAGAGAAGCAGTGCTTGAATACATTCTGTGCATGTAGTTACTATGTGAGTCCTTATTCCTTCTACTACAGCTGGCCCGTGAAAAACGGTACAAGTCTGGGAGTGAGGAGCTTGTAGGGTTAGGATAGGGTCCTGCGGCCAAAGGCATTGTGCTGTTGGACGTCATTTACCATTTTGGGCTTACAACCGTAATATAAAAAAGTCAAATGTTTTATCAGGCTCATTAAATTAAAAAAAAAAATCCCCCTATTTTGTACATTTCCAAGACCATCACAAAGTTTTAGGAGAGATTTGGAGACTGGAAGATCTTTCAGTGTTGTTCTCCCTCCCATTACACGAAGGCATAATTTAATTTTATGGGCCTTTCAGAGGGAAGGGTAAGCCTTAGATTGGTTGATAGCCTTTAATTCATCAACCAATAACCTTTTCAAAAGATAATACATTTATTTATTTTTAATTTTTTATTCTCCCACACTGTAGATTTTCATCTTTTCAAAGGTTAATATAGTTTTATCTCCCTCTTGCCCACACAGTTTAGTAGTAATGAAGTAACCTCTGAGCCAAGTTTTAAAATAGTCTCAAATGTGCTTAATTATCTCAAAATAAAAATAATTTAACTCATGTAACTACCTGAAAGCAAATATTTCTTCTTAGAGCTTATTGCAGCAAACCATAAAATTAAAAAACAAAAATGACAATTGGAGGTAGAATTCTCAAAGGATTGAGAATCATCTTATTGCTGTGAAGATAAATTGATACGTATTTACAACTTGCTGAGCAAAATATAGTTATTAAAATATCAGAATTTTATTCCTCTTAATAGTTCTATGTTCCTAATCACCAATTAGTATAGTGAAGTAATTTGCAAATTTTTATGTGAAACAATTGGTTGGCTTTTCTAGACACAAAGACATTTATTTTAAAGTCATTCATGCTTTATCTTTTGTCATGAGTCTTGATTTTACCATGTTACCTAGGATATTAACGTAACATGTCAAAAGAGATTGAAGCCGAGAAAAATTACCTGAGGGCATTTTTGTTTTGTACTTAAATTTTATTTTGTCATTTGTTCTTATTAGCAATCATTAAGCAATTTAATAATTATAAGCTCCATTAACATTTTAATGAGTCTAGTGGCCATTGCTAAGTGTAATTAAATTAGTTTTATTGCATGATATTTTGAAGCTGTGATTAAATTAAGTTTTACTGTGCTTAGAAGAATAAACCTATAGAGATTGCTATTCACCAAACATCTATTAACTTATAAGATACTGATAAAATAGACATTAATGGAGACAGGAGAAAAATATAATTCCCTATTGAGTCTATTCACGAGATAAAACTTTAATCATTAAGTTTGGAATCAATCTAGTAATGACAATGTAATTTTACTTAAAAATGTTTTTCAGGTGGAGGTGTAGGAAAGGGAAGAAGGAATGGGTTATTTTGGCAATGTTCTGCTCCTCCCCTGCTTCTTGTAGGTATAACTCACAGAGATGAGACTAGGGGAAGACTGACAAGCTAATGATTTGGGAGCAGATACATGAAAACTGATGATAAATATTTTGGTACCAAATAAAATCTCATTTATAAACTTGGACACTTATTTTAGAAATGAAAAAGTCATTATGGTTTATTTAACAAGTGCTTAAGTAAACAAAAATTAAACACTAAAAATGAAAGCCAATGGTAATTTTCATGTTTTGGTATTTCTTGGTGGTGTTGGTATTTTATACTGTAAACCAGTTTGAAACCTTTCTTGCTATCACTTAAAGTTCCTTCTTAGAAGCTTTTGATTATACATGAATTGGAAGATGATCATACATTACGTATTCCTTGTGCCAGTCTTTGGTCTTGAATGAATTTGGAGATGTGAATCTTTATTACTACTGCTGTTACATGATAAATTCTGAAATGCTCTCAAGAGTAAAATGAGATAGTCTTATTTTCTGATGAATTGCCTTACATAGAATGCAATTAAGCATTTTACAGGATAGTAATTTGTATAGTATGTACAGCACATGTTTACTTATGGGAATTATGTGGTTTTGCTGTAATTATTAGATACTATTGATTGTATTCTATTATGTTAATGTTTCCAAAATAAGCATATCAAGCCATTTTATGTCATATAATATTTCAGAAGCCTTGGGGATATTAAACATTTTTTGAATGCCATGAAAACATTATATCATTAAATTTATATTATACATTTTATTCCTTTTTATAACAAAGTTATGTGGATATAAAATATGAACTTTTTAAGAATAAGGAGCAAAGTATTAAATACTATATTACTATCATATATATCAGTGATGAAAAATGAAAAATTAATCTATCATTTTAACATCCAATGTTGAACTAATATTTATTTTTATTTTTATTTTTATTTTTTTTTTTATTTTTATTTTTTTTTTTTTTTTTTTTTTTTTTTTTTTTTTTTTT
>NW_016107326.1:1653789-1661707 GCF_001604975.1 Cebus imitator
TTTCACCATGTTGACCAGGATGGTCTCGATCTCTTGACCTCGTGATCCACCCGCCTCGGCCTCCCAAAGTGCTGGGATTACAGGCTTGAGCCACCGCGCCCGGCCTTAATATTTATTTTTAAATCTGTGCTGATACATTTTTAGAAAGTCTTAACCATCACTTAAATAAATTTATAAACAATCAACATATAACCCCACATTTTTCTTAACATGTCTGGAGTAAAAACAAAGCTTGTCACATAAAGGTCACTAACGAGACTTTTATGTTCTTTCTACTAAAAATTTTAAATTTCCCATTGGAGAATTTAGTAATTAATCATGTGCCACATGAGCAGGGAGTTTACTTTGGCTCTTACTATCACTAGGACTCTCACTTCAGTCCATGTGTCATTATCTTCTCTCCCTGGATAATCTTAGTCATTTCAATTGCTTTGAAAATTCTTAGGGAAAAAATTAATAAATTCTACACTATGTTGACAATTTCTACACTTGTCCACATGGCTACTTCACTTGGGTATCTCTTGGACATTTCAAACTTAACTTGCTTTGATTTTTTCCCCTCTCTTATAAGGAATGTGACCATCTGGGAAGTAGTTTCTTAAACCAGGAATCTTTCTGTCATACTGACTCCTTCCATTCTCTCAATTCCCATAAGCAGTCAATCGTTGTATTTTGTGATTTGATGTTCAATATTTGTCTCAAATGTATGGTCTCTTGGCATCTCTACTATGAGTCCAAGCCACCATGATCTCCTGTCTGTGCTTCAGCAGGGGTTTCCTAATTCATCCTACTATTGCAAGTTTCCATTATATACTCAACCAAAGGTACCATCCAACTCTTAAAAACATTGATCTTGATATATTTAATCTCTATTTCATTCTCCCTCAGTGTTTTCCTATTGCAAATAGAATAAAATAATTGAACAAAATGTAAAGTTTATTTTCTTCCTTCTCCTTATTATAAGCTCCAAGGGGGTAGAAACTTCATCTCCAAGCTTATCACTGAATCCTCTGTGCCCTCCTTGGTATCTGATAGACAGTCTGTATGAATTATCTGCTCTCCCTTTGCCTGCTTGTAAGACTAGCTGATTTTCATTCTGAATGTCTGTTTTCAGACAGGCATTCACTGAAAATCGTATTTAGAATAGCCTTCCCTCCATAAGCTATGTACCCTCTCATGGTACAGTTTGAATTTCATCACATGCAGGTTGGTCACACTCCAAAATTGTCTGTTTCCTCCACTAAAATGGACACTGAGTGAGATCAGGGACTGTATTCATTTTGATGATCCTGGTATTCTTGGCATCCACCGGTGCCTGACAAATGTTGGTATGTAAGAAATGTTAAGTGAATGACTAATCAGCAGAGGCTTTGAATATTTTTTAAAATTTTTATTTAATGTATAAACCATTTCAACTGATGTGACATGGTTACGATTCCTATGTAAAATTTCCCTACCTCTAAAAAAAAAAAAAAAAAAAAAATTGACCTTTTCAAGTTGTTCAAAAGCAACTTTCTAGATCTCATCTTTCGATGCACAGTCTTAAAATTCTCATATTGTAAATCCTGAGAGCTCACATTTTAGAGTAACAATGATAGTTTGTTACGTGTGTCCTATTTGAAAAATATTAGCTTTTCATCTTCAAAAAATACTCTACAGTATACAACATTATCTTTAATAAGGGCTAAGTGGGGTAAAGGCACAGATCATTATACAACTTCTCTAGGCTGATCCTTCCAGAAGTTGGCAGACCCAGTACTGAAATCCAGGTAGAGGCTTCAGAACCTGTGTTCTTACTTATTATCCTACCTGAAAGACTATTCACCTAATAAGACAAGTTGCATTTTTAAAAAATTATACACTATTTTATTTAAAATACTATGGTCTTGTAAAACATCTAATGTACTTTGGTTAAAGTACATTATTTCATTATTCATTAAATTCTTTCAGTATACAATTCTAATGTAATAGCTATAGAATGTCTTAAAAATAAAGCAGTCAGAGAGCAAGCATTTTAAGTATGATCAAAGATGTACCTGTGACATGCTCTCATGTTTGTTTTCCCTTGAATTGGGACAGTTTATTTTTTTAATAAATTACCCATGGTCAAGTCCAACAGTAAAAATTATACCTGGCTATTTGTTGATTTATATTTAACTTACAGTCATGATTTAGTGGTTGGAAGAGATGAAAATGAAGGCTTTGCCAAGAAGCCGCAGCAGCCTGTGCTGATTCTTCTCTGGAGTGCCTTTTCTGCATCGCTCACAGCTTTGTTCCTTGGCATTTGTACTTGGTCAGGCAGCAGCACTGAGGTTAATGCCCAGAGGACAGGTCCAAATGTACATTGGATCCCATCATAATAAGCATGCTTACTTATGAGATACAGAACAGATGAAAGTTCCACCCTGTCTTTGCCCAAGAGCCTTCAGGAAGATGGAAAAGGATGAATCACTCCTTTGTTTGCAAAAAGTATGACATTAATCATCCGACATCGTGAACTGCTAGACAGGTGTCATTTGTTTTTTAAAGTTATGCTATGTTGTTTGTGGAGCTGCATAAATCTTCCGTTCTTTTAAAATAGTCTCCACAGGTACAGCAAATGGGAAGTGAATCTGTCATTCTTGAAAATGTTAGAGATCAGCAAGTGCAGAGTTACTGTAGAGCTGACCTTCCTCCTTCATTACTAGCTGCCAGAACTATAAGCGGGGAAAAGATTGAGGAGGTAAAGACAATAGAGTGAACTTCATATCGTGTTTGGAAGGGTCACACTCATAAACCACAGCATGTATGTAGGAATTTTTTTTAGCAGTGTGTTCAGAAGGACCAGATAGTGCAGTGTTTCTGATCCTCTGTGCAAAGGCACGTATTGAGATGTCACATTCTGAATAATTTTTTATACGATGGTGCTTTGGTGGTAGAGAAAAACACTCTTAATAAATGAGAAGAAAACACATTCCAGAGAGGAAAGGCTGACTCAGTTGACCATTACTAGTTTTAATCACCCTGTGATTTCAGAAATGCTCTCAAATAGCCTTGGTTCAAACCCAGAGCACAGAATTATCATTTGGGCAGCACATGATCCAAACGTCAGGAGGGAAGGGCTTCAACCATTTGTATGTCACACTAAATTTGAAAACGTTTGGTTAGTAGGAAGAAGAAATGAAAATGGATCTCTGGAAGATAATAACCTTAAAGAACATCTAAATTAGACTGACTTGGTGAGAAGCAGGCAGTGGGGGCTGTTAGTGTGTATTTGCACAGACTTCTGGATAGATCTAATTCCCTTTATTATATTGCTGAATACATAAATGAAAACTAGAGCTCAATTATCTCATTACAAGATGAAAACAGCCAAATCTATATTTCGATAGAGAACAAGCCTGGAAATCCATTCTTTACAGTATAGTTAACAGTGGCAGCTAAGGTCATCTTCACTGGAAAAAAAAATCTGATATTTTTCTTTCAAATTCTGTCATGTACATTTCCAGCTCTATTAATCATACTGCAATGGATCTTTCAGAATGATAGATGTAAATTTTATGATAGCTTATCTTTTATTTGGATTTGCAGTCCAAGGACTTGTCCTGAGTCGTTTTTGACTCTTGGTTTATCTGCTAATTTGCTCATGGCTCCAAGTTATAGAAACTGATTCCAATTGACTCAAGCAACAGGGATTTTCTCATGCTTAACAGGAAACCTAGAGGTAGAACTTGAGTGTTTTCTTCTTCATCCACCCAGGCATGCTTTGTTGCTTCCTTCTTGCACTCTGTAACCCCCAACACATGTACCCTCTGTTTGGGTTTAATTCAATCTAGGATCAAGATGGTGACAGTAGATATGAATGTCAATTCCAAACACTTGATAATTTAGGAAGAAGAAAAAATATTTATCTCTCCTGGAGGGAAAGAAGATATTCTTACAGCCTTACCCTAGAAGACAACCCTTGGTACACCACTGGCTAAAATTCCATCACATGCCGTTCTTACACAAGTGACTTGTCAAGAGGCATCATATTTACCTTAGAAAAATCAGGAGAGACACTGGGATAGGAGCTGAAGTTAGTTTACTAAGATGCATTTGATTCTGTGGGGAAAGAAATACCTAAAGTTGTGTTTGAAATGATGAAAAGGGGATTGGTTGGAACGTAGGCAGACCATAGTATCCATTATATAAACTTAATTTTACTTGTCCTGTTTTATACACACACACGCATGCACGCACGCACACACACACACACACTCAGAGAAGATAATGTAATCATCAATCACATTTGCAATGCATTGCCAGACTTTTGGTGGGGGGCAGCTGACTTACCATACTGATGTGTGTTACTATTGCAATAAATTTCTTGATTGTAGACTGCATTAAATAAGCCTACTTAAAAGCAGTAGATGTCAGAATATAGCAGTCTGGGATTAAATGTAGGTAGGGCTTATCCACGATGAAACCTTTTTATATGGATAGTAACAAATTGATGTTAACATGTAAAAACTATAAAGATGGATATGTAAGCATGTTTATATATAACCAATACCTCTCTTGCATTGCTCTGGGAGTAGATACTGTGGCCCATTACTATACAGAGTGCAAGGTACTTGAAAATTTACATGCTGGTCACACCAAGAAGACACTCCTCCTTCAAACACAACTTGACCATTTCAGCCCACCATGTGCATAAAGATTCCTAAAAATCTACTGTCTCAAGGGAGAGCAGTTTATCCTGGCATTGTCCATGTTATGCTAACTACAGTGAAGGATCATTGGCTTCTGACCAGAAGTCCATCTTGGTCAGAAAGCTCTGGCTGTTAAATCTGGGAAACGTATCAGCCTGGTAGAGCCAAGGCAGCTGAGTATCAGCATCTGGACACAATGGCACATGCTTCAGAGAGCTGGGGGATGCCTTCTGTAGGTGTGCACAGTGGAGGCAGCTCCTTTTCAAACTAACAAGCCCTCTATTCTTCCGCTTCTCTTACAGTTCTTTTCATGGAGAATCAGAAGGCCCTAGGGTGGTGGAAGTAGAGAATAGATGACGTCCCTGTATTAGTCTCTTCACAGGTGCCTGGTGGAAATGCCTGGACTAGAGCCACTTACAGTGAAAAGACTCAGAGCTTGGGTAGCACCTCTACGTTCAGAAATGGAAGGAAAGGACAGCTCAAATGGAAATCTATTCGGAGATTAAATGTGCATCTTAAGGCTAAGAATGAAGGTTCTAGGGGAACTAAATTTATCCCTTTCCCACACCCTTAGAAGATTGCTGCCTCCAGAGGATGAAATTCCAAGTGTTTTCATGTGCCTGGACACTTTCCAGGGTACATAACCTCAGCACCTATCTTTCACAACCTCTTGGGCTTAAAATCACACTCACGCCTGTAATCTCAGCCACGTGGGAAGCTGAGGTGGGAGGATCTCTCGATCATGAGTGTAAGGCTTCAGTGAGCTAGGATCACATCCATGTACTTCAGCCTGGGCAACAGAGTGAGACCCCCATTTGTGGAGAAAAAACAAACCTATAATTCCTTACTCCTACCTGTAAACTCCTTTCATCTGTTCTTTCCTTCATTTGTTATTTATTTTTAGCACTAATATAATTTATTTGATCAGATATTACTCTTTTTAGACAAAGGAAGAAATAAGTACTACATTCATTTAAGAAAGATTGCTGCTTCTAGAAATAAAAAATAATTTAAGAAACCTCATTCTACAAAACCATAGAAATATTGGATAGACTGTAACAAAATTGTTTTAATGGCATAGCTGAGTTTCAAGAAAAGGAAATTCCCAAACCCCCAAATGACAAGGAAGCCGAAAAGCAGGAGTGAGAAAATGCTGAACTATGGCTGCCCTGAGGGGCATATGTCAGTCTCCTTAACTAAGAGGCATAGTTTTAAGGACTATGCAGGGAAAACATACAAGGCTGTAGAGCATTTCCAGGTATAGAGGAGGAACTGAAAGCTCCAAATGTACAGCTGTGACCCTTGAAATATATACTCTCAAAAGGCCATACTCAAAAATAACCTGCCAGTCTGCAAAAGGAAATGGCAAAGAAAATGTGTCTGCCTGGACTCTAATTAGGGGGGAAAAAAGCACCTCTCCCATTTTGCACAAAAAATTCCTGAACATTCACTGTCCTCAAATGAGTTTAGAGTTTGAATTTCTCATGTCAGTGTCCAGGAAGACCCAAGCTGAGAGATGAATTTACGTGGCCTCAGGTTAGGAATGCTGGAAGAAGCAGATGCAAATGGTGCTGGAGGCCCATGCACTCAATTTAACTCGTACAAGGTATCCATAGTAAAGATGAGTCCCAAATATGAAATTACAAAATACAAAATAAAGCTAGTCACTACGTGTAAGATTCAGCAGAAACAATCAACCAACCATTATCAACCAACCATTATGCTCTTAGAATCCTTCAATAATAGATTTGTGTGATATATAAAATGTGTTTTAATAATTAAAGAAAATTGAAATTACCTACAGGAGAAAAGAGCAAGTTACAGTTAAAAAAAAAAAAAAAAGAAAACTCTTCCCAGGCTACACATGGTGGCACATGCATATAGTCCCACCTACTCTGGAGGCTGAGGTGGGAGGATCCATTGAGTCTAGAAGTTGGAGCTCTACCTGGGCAAAATAGCAAGATCCTGTCTCTAGGTAAATAAATGAACAAAACAAAAATTTAAAACATTATTCCAAAACACCAGAGTGTTAAAACTAAGCTAAAATGAAAGGGCCTGTCAGACATATAACTTAGATTAGTATTCCATATATATTTCTAAAAATTCAAATCAATGAAAAAATAAGAAAATAGCAAAACATACAGGAATTTCACTAAGTGTTAGTGGCTAATATGCTTAGGAGAATGTATTCATCCTCATTAGGCATCAGGGTAATCAAGTTAAAATCACACCATTTTATCCCAGTGATGTTGGCTATAAAGAAAAAGTGAAATAATCTTTTTATATATGGGAATGTAGAATAGCAGGTGCTTATGCTGGAATTATTGGGAAACTTGCAGATGTGTTCATCCTGTGACCTAGTTCTCTGGGATAGATATACACATATGGATGACTTGTACATAAATGTTCACAGAAGTCATAATTTGCAATTGCAAAAAAGTTGGAACTATGACAAATGTTTGACGGAATTGAAATATAAACTTTGGCCTATTTATATAGTAATACACTATACACTAGGGAAGATGACCTCGATCTCAAAAACAAAAATGTTGAGTCAAAGCAAGTTCAAAATAAATGCATACACTATTTCTATTATATAAAATACAAACATGCAAACTAAAATATGAATCCGATAAGTCCACATCTATTAAAACAACGAAGACAAGAGAATGACGTATATATAATTCATAGCGGAGTTACCTCTATAGGGGAGAAAAGGGAGTTGGGACTAAAGAGGACACCAAGAAGGCTTCAAAATACTGATAATTTTCTTAAGATGCATAGGCATGAAAATGGATTTTTTTGTTCATGTATTTATCTTTAAAGCATATGTTAATTATATATATTCCTTTACATAAAATGTATATAGGCCAGGCGTGGTGGCTCACGCCTAGAATCCCAGCACTTTGGGAGGTTGAGGTGGGCAGATCACTTGTGGTCAGGAGTTCAAGACCAGCCTGGCCAAGATGGTGAAACCCTGTCTCTACTAAAAATACAAAAAATTAGAGGAAAGTAGTGACAGGTCCCTGTAATCCCAGCTACTGTAGAGGCTTAGGCAGGAGAATCACTTGAACCAGGTGGAGGTTGCAGTAAGCTGAGATCTAGTCATTGCACTCCAACCTGGGCAATGAGCAAAATTCCATCTCAGAAAGCAAAGTATATAAAAATAATATAAAGGTAAAAGAGAACCATTGAAAATATAGTAAAAATATCAAGCTTAATTGAAAAATAATCACATGGAATTT
>NW_016107326.1:1661914-1667560 GCF_001604975.1 Cebus imitator
TGGTAGAGACGAGGTTTCACCATGTTGACCAGGATGGTCTCGATCTCTTGACCTCGTGATCCACCCACCTCGGCCTCCCAAAGTGCTGGGATTACAGGCTTGAGCCACCGCGCCCGGCCTCACATGGAATTTCTAAACATAAAAAATTAAACAGCTTTAGTTGTTTTAGCCATCTGTGTCAGAAATCTGGAAAAACAATAGTTTATCAAATAATAAAACCCCAGAAATTTAAGTGTCTTTGCCTAATTATAGAATAAAATTTATCTTAATGAGCTAAGCAATTCTAAGCTTTTTAAATTTTTTTATTTTTAGGCTATTTCATAGATGATAGTGGCATTTTTATTCATTGAGTCACTTTAGATGTTGGGGAAGGCAACGTTTTGAGACAACTTTACAAAATCAAGTTATTTTTATAATTGAAAATCATAGTTATATATGTTTATGGGGTACATACAATGTGATGTGTATAATGTGCTATGATTAAATCAAGCAAATTAACATATCCATCAACTCACCTATTTTTTATGGTGAGACATTTGAAATGTACTCTGTTATTTTGAAACATGCAGTATGCTATTCTTATTGACTACTGCACACCCTAGTGTGCAGTGAATCTCAAAATTGATTCCAAAATCTATTCCTCCTGTCTGTTGGAAATAGTGTACCCTTTGATCAGCAACTCTTCATTTTCACTTTCTCAACTCCCCCAGCCTCTGGCAACCATTGTTCAACTCTGCACTTCTGCATCAAGTTTTTCTTACAATAGTTCATACTCAAAGAAACTTTTTATTGTAATACTTAAGGGAAGTTGTGATAGGGTAGACTAAAACTTTCATGTGGTTTGAACCTTAGATAAGTGATTTGATAGTCATGCTGGTCTCTTATCTCTTCTTTACGCTCCCTTGCATGTGAAGTCTAATCATTCTGTGCCTGCCCTTACATGCTTCCATGGAGATGGCAAAGCCAGCAGGATGGATCTGAGCGAGACGTACCGTTATGGATATTTGTGATTCAGATTTCACAGTCTCCCTCACAGCCTTCACATTCAAATGAAAATGCACATTCAGAGGAGCTATTTTATTGCATACAGTCTGCAGTGTCAATGGAAATTAGATAGAAGAATGAAGTCTAACAGCAAGCATATTATAGTTTATGGGATTATGAGTTGACTTTCATCACATGAATAGAATAGGGAGACATAAACAAATTTCTATTATGCTTTGCTAGAGATTTCATGTTAAAATGTTCCCTGTGAAGATATAGGTACATATATCTATTTATATATTTAAAGTTTCCAATAGGTAGAGAAAACATAGCAATTTAATTTAAAATTAATTTAGAAAAATATATGTGAAAGTATTTTTATAATTGCATATATTCATATAAATGTGGAATAGAATTTGCATTAAATTTATAATATTTGCTTGTATGGAAGTGATTTTGCATATAAGTTTTAAAATAATTAGATATACAATCCCCACAATGAGATATTTCGTATGTCCCAAACCCAATTAAGAGATTTAATAATACAATTATTCTTAGATTCTTTATGTGAAAATCAACAATCCTTATTTAGTTCCAAGAATGCAAGTTGATATTTCCTACTGCTATATTTAAAATACAAATAAAAATAGCATTAAACTCTTTTAGAAACCTATTAATAATAGGCCTTGTATTAACTTTCTTGAGATCAAATGTAAAGCTGTTAGGTGGTTTTCTGGCCTGCATTTCAAACAGAAATATATAGTCTGTATAGCTTGAGAAATTTAAGAAGGGAAACCTAGAACAAGAGAGGCATTGGAAGATGTTTATTACCTGAGTGACTATTTTTTTTTTTTTTTGAGACGGAGTTTTGCTCTTGCTACCCAGGCTGGAGTGCAATGGCGGGATCTCGGCTCACCGCAACCTCCGCCTCCTGGGTTCAGGCAATTCTCCTGCCTCAGCCTCCTGAGTAGCTGGGATTACAGGCACGCACCACCATGCCCAGCTAATTTTTTTGTAGTTTTAGTAGAGACGGGGTTTCACCAAGTTGACTGGGTTGGTCTCGATCTCTTGACCTCATGATCCACCCGCCTCAGCCTCCCAAAGTGCTGGGATTACAGGCGTGAGCCACTGCGCCCGGCCAACTATTTCTTATGATTGCTGAAAACGATGGCATCAATGTTACTCCTTTCTTAAAAGTGGTTACAATTCAGATTACTGGGTGGATTTACCCAATATTACTGTGGTTTTAAAATGTCTTCAGTCTTTCTCACATCTTCTTAACAAGTATGGTGAGGGCATATATATTTTAGCAAAACATCATGCATAAGGAAAAATAGCAAACAGCACAATTTAAGGTAGACATGCAGAATACATCATGGACAAAGTCCACTCTGAAAGGGAAAACTGTTCTACTCATATCGCTTCTGACACCAAATGGAGCAATGTTTCCAGCAGTTAAAGTGTGGGACACTAACTGGTGTCCAGAGTTAGCAGGGAACCACCCCACTGCCAGGGGAAGGGCTCAGTCCCACAAGACTGCCTACATGTTGAACATCCGTTGTGAGTCTGGAGTGCTTGTAGTACCTACATTTGTGTTCATCTTGGCTGTAAATGCGAGATTCCCACAGTCCCTCCCCAGTTTGCACAAAGGGATCAGAGAACTCAGGAAAATACTTTACTTAGGTTGATCAGTTTATTATGAAGGATTTAAAGGATACCGATGAACATCCCAATGAAGAGACACACAAAACAAAGTGTGGGGAAAGAGTGTGGAGCTTCCATGCCCTTACTGGGTGTGTCACCCTCCCTAAGCATTCCTCCCATAGCACCCTGAAGCACAAACAAATGGGCATGTTGGTGACAATGGAAGCAAGTTTGTCCTCTCCCGTTGTAAGTGCCCCATAGCCCGTCAGGGCCATGTTGTCTCAGATCCTGAAACATATTTCCATTCCCAGAGCCTGGCAAGGCCCTGCAGTACCAAATCAGGGAGACAATAAAATACTTTTCTATATACTTTGTCTGAAAATTCTTCATTAGAAAATTCCATTGACCAAAGGAAGGAAATCCTCCTTCGACTATGTGGAAAGTGCTTTCTGGCTCAGATCTTTTCATGGCCATTTCTTTATACTCATTCAGAAACTACAGATAAAAATCATGCCAAACAGGCACAGAAGTGGCTAGGGCTTGCTTCACCCTAAGATGTGAAGTTGGTCATAGAAGCAAAAACTGAAAGAACCAAGAAAGAGTGTGAGGCTCCCTGAAGAATGTTGGGTTTCATGCACTTTCTCTGGCAAGGGAAGAATGACTGACTTCAGCTTATTCAGAATAAATTCTACTTAGCTTGGTTGTCTGATCAGGGAGCAGGAAAACTATTTCTCTCTCATCTGGAAAAACCCAGATACTTGATCGGTTTAGAGCCACTGCAGATAAATGATTGATGGAAACTGGTGATTTGGTCATGCACATTGACTGACTGCCTTCTAGATTAATGTTTGAAAAGAGGATTCTAACAGTCATAGGAGGGTTGTAAGAAGGAGGGAAGCTAAATAGAAGCTGCAAAAACCATTTATGGATGAACAATATTCTTGATGTTGACTAAAGAATCACAAGGTTCATAAATTTGGAAAAAAGATTATTTGTCATAAAAGGGTGTAGCCTATAGGGTGACCATCTTGCACTCTGGGATGTAGAGCATCTGGTCAGAAGCTGACAGCAAGCAATTCCAGGGAGAGGGGAAAGGGCATGGGGATTCGTGTTGAATGGGTTGGCTAAGTATACATATTTAACAGGTAGGAGGAACTGTGAACATTCATGCATGTTTTGTAGAGTAGGCTAACACATATGCAACATGCATCCCATGTTTTTGGTGTGGAGACTTAAAATTTAAGTGCATTATAGTCAGGCGCTATACATCAAAAGGTGGAGCGGGGATAGGAAGATCCTCTGTGCAGCCTCTGTAGTCTGGCCAGAACCACTGCATGGCCAGTGATCTTTTATCAGGATGGAATCCTGGTCAACTGTCTGAAAACCACCAAAAGGGCCAGCCTCAGGCAGTTGGTTGATGTTAGCAGTGGAGTGTGTCTTTTAAAAGGCCCGGTTTCTGTTAGACCCTTAGGAAGGAAAGCCTGTTGACAGTTAACAAGGGAGAGATGCGTCTGACCTCCTATTCCATCATTGCCTGGATGTTTTCAAGGTTTCTCTGGGGTCCTGTTGACCAAGAGGGATTCTGTTCAGTCCATTTAGGATTTTATTTTTCTTAACTGGCTACAACTTCCCTACTCAAGGTGAGAGAACACACAGATGTAGCAATTACAAAGCATTGTGCACATAAAAAGGGCACTGAGCACAGGATAGTATAGCAAAAGAATGTTTTATGAAGACAATTTGTTGAAGAATGTAAATAAAATGAAGGAGCATCAACAATTTCTGTTTAATGAATTTTTTTGAAAAATCAAAGCATTGCATTCACATATGAGCAAATACTACAGGACAGAAAAACTTAGGGAAAGCAATGCAGCCATGTTCCTCCATTCCTGTCCCCATCCCACTTCACAGAGGCAAAGCCTAGCAAGTTTTTCTGTACCTCCATGCTTCTGTGTTTGACTTCAATTTCGGATAATATCTATTCTTATTTATAAAAGAGGAGGATTCAGTCCTTCCTCATTACCTGCCTCCCAATACTTGATACATGGTTTGGATCTGTGTCCCTGCCCACGTTGCTTTTTGAATTGTAATCCCCAGTGTTAGAAGGGAGACCTAGTGGGACATGACTGAATCTTGCAGGTGGTTTCTGATTGTTGAACACCATCCCCCTTGGTGCTGTGTTAAGGATAGTGCGTTCTCCTGATATATGGTTGTTTAAAAGTGTTCAGTACCTCTCCCCTCCTCCTCTCTTTCTCCTACTCTGGCCCTGTAAGACGTGCCTGCCTCCCCTTTCACCTTCCACCATGATTGTAGGTTCCTTTCCTTTATTTTCGTTCTTCTTGAGATGGAGTCTTGCTCTGTCTCCCAGGCTGGAGTGCAGTGACATGATCTCAGACTCTGCCTTCCTGATTCAAGCGATTCTCATGCCTCAGCCTCCCTAGTAGCTGGGATTACAGACATGTACAACTATACCTGACTAATTACTGTATTTTTTTTTTTTAGTAGAGATGGGATTTTACCATGTAGATTTCTTGAGGCCTCTCCAGAAGTCCAGCTGATACTTTCTGTATAGCCTACAAAATCATGTACCAATTAAAATTCTTTTCTTTATAAATTAGCGAGCCTCAGGTGTTTATAGCAATGTAAAAATAGACTAATATAATCACTAAGATATTGAAAACATTAAGTTCTTTTACCATACACTTTCAACAATGTCTCTTGATAATCCTATTAGTGCCCTTGCCCTTTCTTGCCCTTTCCTTTATCATTTTCTTCTAGCATCTTATTTTCTGTTACTGTTATGCTGTCAGGATTATTTAATGTACATTTTGCCTTGCCACACAGTACCGGCTTTGTGCTCTGTCTATGCATATTTTTGTGTGTGTACATTTATGTAAATGTGTATGTGTAGCCTCTAAACCAATAATTTACATTATGAAAGTATGTTAATATTATTTCATATCAGTACAAGTAGTATACCAAGTTTATATTTTCTTTTTTTTTTTTTTTTTTTTTTTT
>NW_016107326.1:1667626-1695457 GCF_001604975.1 Cebus imitator
CAACCTCCGCCTCCTGGGTTCAGGCAATTCTCCTGCCTCAGCCTCCTGAGTAGCTGGGATTACAGGCACGCGCCACCATGCCCAGCTAATTTTTTGTAGTTTTAGTGGAGACGGGGTTTCACCATGTTGACCAGGATGGTCTCGATCTCTTGACCACGTGATCCACCCGCCTCGGCCTCCCAAAGTGCTGGGATTACAGGCGTGAGCCACTGCGCCCGGCCAAGTTTATGTTTTCTTTCTTTCTGGTCTAATATTGGGTCATCTTCAATTTTAATTTTAATTTTTTGAGACGGAGTTTCACTCTTTTTGCCCAGGCTGGAGTACAATGGTGCAGTCTTGGTTCGCTGCAACCTCTGCCTCCTGGATTCAAGCGATTATCCTGCCTCAGCCTCCCTAGTAGCTGAGATTACAGGCACCCACCACCATGCTTGGCTAATTTTTGCATTTTTAGTAGAGATGGGTTTTCACCATGTTGGCCAGGCTGGTCTCCAACTCCTGACCTCAGGTGATCCACCCACTCGGCCTCCCAGAGTGCTGGGATTACAGGCATGAACCACCACACCCAGCTTGTGTCATCTTTTATGCATCAGTGCTTTAAGTCACATCACAATTTTGTTTTCTCTGTATCGGGACTATAAAATTCTTGTCCTATATTTTCCCCTTAAACTTTCTAAGTGCAATTAAAGAAAATAAGCAGAAATACTAAATTCAGATAGTGATTTCTGCCATAAGGAGAATGAAGTATGGTTAGAAGAATATCAATGACTGTATGAGGGTCTCTCTTAGATGGAGCCATCAAGGAAGGTGTCATTAAAAAGATGTCATACTGTTTAAGACATGGCACATGAGAAGAAGCCACCTATGGCAAGATCTGGGGTGTTAAATAAAAAATTATGTATGACACTTGTTTATAAGGCAGACTTTACTCAAGGGTGTCCATGGTGAAAGGTAGAGGGAACACTGCAATAGGGTTTTGAAATGAAGTTAGACTGGATTCAACTGAGAATCAACAAGAACAAATGAGGGTTTGAACGAAGGAGCAGGGTGGGGTCAGTGCATGGAAAATTTGAGAAGAAACATTAAAGAAAAGAGGTTTCTGGCCAAAGAGACTTGACATGACAGTCTTATTGCTGAAAGCAGACCAGGGCAGTGAGATATCTAGTGTGCTCAGACATAAAAGATGTGGAATTTTCCCTTGGAAGGATTCTTTTTCAAACAATTCTAACAAGAGCAGAGAGAATTGAGAGAGAAGCGAAAGATCGAGCCTACTCAGAAAGGACTCAGGAATTTCTAAAGCATGTGTCAAAGAGTTTTTGTTGGGGGAAGAATCTTCCAAGTGGAGGAAGCAGTGATATAGATCTAATATGGGAGGTAAAATAAAAAAATTAAAAAAATGAAAGGCCATGCATTTTGGCTGGAGTAATTGGGCCAGGACATTTACAATTACGAGAAAGACTTGGGAAAAGTAGATTAGGGTGTATTTAGGAGAATATTGAGAAACTTGAAAATTGAAATAAACTTAGATACAATGTAGGCAGTCAGACATGTAAGTCTGTTTGCTGTCAAATATGTAAGTCTGTGATTCCGATATGTTTCCTGTCAGATATGTAAGTCTGATTCGGAGGAGGAGGTCAAAAGTGCAGACACACCATTGACAGTCTTCCTCAGTGTGTAGATGTTACTTGGTGTCATGGACTTGATGTGGTCATTTTCGGGAAACATATAGAAAAAGAAGTGAAGAAACAGTTGTCTAGTACCAAGCCCAGGGAGCTCCAGTACTTGGAGATATGGCAGAGAAAAATGACTCCACCAATAAGATCACCAAGAAGCCGTCAGTGAGAATTGAGGATTTTAAAAGTCCTGCTTAGTTGATGAAGTATCTGTCCCAGCATCTTTCTTTTTAATATCTATTTATGTTGGTATTCTCTTTCCTGATGGTGGTTGCCCAAATGTCCAGCGTTTTTTATTGTGTTCTCATATTTAAGACAGAAGAGACAGACAGCTGGTATAGTTTAATCCTCTAAAAACAGTTCTGTTGTATACTTGAGGGCAATATGGGGCACATAAAGCTGTGAAATGATAATATATTCTGGGATTCACAATATTTCTTTCATTCCAGTTATGCTTCTCTGATTATGAGACTGTTTCTCTCAATATTTAGGTTTCACTTTCATAAATCATATGAAGTTGGAATTTCTACATAGCTTCAGATAGAGCATGTAGTGATAGAGAAATAAGAACTTAATTTCGTTTACAGTCTATAAACATTCTGATCAAAATAGCTAATTTAGAAAAAGCCACAAATAGAGAAAAAACAGTAAACAAAACATCATAGTTGTAGCTGATTCCATTTGCTGATATTTTTACACTATTACTGATAAAGATGCATTTCAAATGATTTTAGCATTTTGCTTTCATTCTGAAAGTAAAGTAAACGCGAATGGGGAGAAAAAGCACGTAGGGAGAATTGACTTACTGCTGCTGACTTGCTCTATTTTCTTATCAATAGATTGTCATTTTATGGAAAAATTCATATGTATTTAAAGCAGAGTTATGGAATGTACAACAGGGATTTTCAAAACAGTCAATCTGAATGTATTCCATTAGTGCTATTCTTAATAGAAACATATATTACCATGTTGATCTTGCCCAATGTTGTTATTTTGCCATCTAAACATTTCTATTTTGTCAAAGCCTACTATTTCTTTCTTTAAAAAAAACCAAACACATCTTGCAAGACTAACCTCGAAATAAAGCCATGTCCTTAATTACCAAAATTGCAAACTCAGATGCCTATAGATTTCAAGGTTAGTCTTTATTAACACGGTTCATTTTCGAAATGAGAGCTTCAAACAATCATCTCAGCAAACTTGTTTCCAGCCTAATGATTGTGCTAATCCAGGCTCAGCAGATGAGAAATAAGGAAGCATGTCTCCCTATAAACTCAGGTTTATAAAGCTAATTTCCAAGTTCATTGTTCTGTTGACTTTTTATTTTTGGTTTCAAGCTCTATTGTTTAAAAAAAAAAAAAAAACAACTTGGCACCATGGCACTTATGATAACCACAAATAAAGGCTTTTTCTTGGTAGGATATCTGAGTGTTTGAAATATTTAAATAATGACTCACTATTCTAACTTAAATCACATAGAAAAATCAGTGACATTCTTCCAGGTCTTTGACCCTAGAATAATCAATTACTTACGATCCTCTTATTTTGGCATTTCCTATTTGATTAGTCTGAAAAACACCACGTGATAGCAAATAGCAAATAGGCAGGCAGCAGGCCATGTTTGACTATACAATTATTTCTGTTAGCCTTTAAAAATCCTCTTGAAATTTTGATTCAACATTACATAACAATTCAGATTTCTGTCCTTTTTTGAAGAACTGGAAGAAAGTGGTGATGAATGGCACAAAATCTTTAGAAGCTGAGTATCGGCAGCCAACTGTTACTCTCCCATCCGATACAGTCTCCAAAATTCTTAAAATATTTACCTGTGCTACCAACCTGTCCTCTCTAGGCACGCAAATTTGCCTTTCTTGTAATTGGTTCTTGTATTGCAGAGACCTAAGAAGGAAAAATACAATTATTATAGGTCCCTCCGGGACAGGTAATCATAATGGTGAGACAAGGATAAGACGACAGGGAGAAATATCCCCCTCCAGAAAAGGAAAGGAGGGGAGAACACAGCAGTCACTGGCAATGACAGAATCCTTCTGGGTGGTTGCAGAGCGGTTCTCTTGACCTGGTGGTAGGGAAAGTCCCTCTACGGGTTCCTGATTCAGACCTCTGGGGCAACTTGCTTGTACATTGTTCTCTCTCACCACCAAAAGTTTCTTTGTTGTTACTGTAGTCTACAAAGGCAGGGCTCTGTCCATGTTCTCTTCCCAGGTTTACAGTTTTCACAGTCTTTCTTCATGCAAGAAGGCCTGAGGATGCGATTACAATTCATAGTCAAAGGCTGTTTGAGCCTGGATTTGTGGTTTCTTTGGTCAGGCAATTACCTTAGTACCTAATAGACTTAGCTATTTGCTTCCAGTAATTTTCATGTATCAGCAACCAAACCCAAAGTTATTTCTCAGGCATAATTCTCATGACTGATGTCTCTTTTTGCCGTTCTCTCTCCCTCCCTCCCTCCCCACCCCCCTCCAACCCTACTTAGCAGCCAACCTGAGGCTATTGAACATAATAGACTTGGTTGTGCCCCTGTCAGGGTCTTAATGGACTTTGTTTTTCAAAGCCTCTTTAATCCTTACCTCTTACCATTTGAAGTCTGAAACAACTGGCATTTCAAAATGTTACAGCTTCCATATTTCTGTACTCTCTGAAGTCCTTTACCTTTCTGCTTAGAATCTATGCCTTAACTCATCCTTTTCTTCTTATACTTTGCTAAAAACTGAAAGTAATGCCAATACATACGGTGACTCTACCTTCTTCCATTAGTTCCATCCAGTGCTACGGTTATTCTGCCTTCCAGGTTACCATAGACCCCTCTGTAACATGGCTCTACATCTTTCCAACCTCCAGAAACCTGGTGTTTCTTGCCAGGACAACACCAAATATTTTTTACTTTACCATAGTACTTAGAAGGTATCAATTTCTGTGTTGCTTAAGATATTACTAGCTTCTGGAAAAGAATTTCCAAAATCTCAGTGGCTTAACAAAACTACAAGTATATTTCTTCTTTACACTAAATCCAAAATAGCTGTTCCTGGTCATAGGAGGACTCTACTGCACATTGTGATTCAGGAATCCAGGCTCTTTTCATCCTGTGGCCCAGGGATATTCAGCATTTGACTTTGAAGGTCTCCATGCTGGTATCAAGCAGGCAGTGAGGAAGAACACATAAGCTGTTGTTTTGTGTGCGTGTGTGTATGTGTGTGTTTGTGTGTTTAAAGAGACAGGGTCTCGCTCTGTAACTCAGGCTGGAGTGCAGCGGCCTGATCACAGCTCACTGCAGTCTCTCCTAGGCTCAAATGATTCTCATGCCACAGCCTTCCAAACTGCAAGCATGTGCCATCAAACCTGACTACTTTAAAGAAAATTTTTAGTAGAGATGGGGTCTTACTATGTTGCCCAGCCTGGTGTTGAACTCCTGGCCTCAAGCAATCCTCCCATAGGCCGCCGTGCCTGGCTGGAAGAATTTTTTTTAATGGGTCAGGTATGTACATGGTGTTTATTACTTCTACTCATAACCTATTACTGCACCTTACTGCAAAGGAGATAGGAAAATAAGATTTAGGCTTCATTTCCAGGAAGGAGATATAATAGCTTTGGTGATCACTTAGCAATCTCTGCCACAGACTCTGTATCTCAGTTCATTTACATTGCTGTAGGAAAATGCCTACATAATTAATAATAACAATTTATTTCTCATGGTTCTGGAGGCTGGAAAGTCCAAGATCAAAATGGGTGAGCTTGCTCTCAGCTTCCAGGATGACACCTTGATGTTTCATCCTCATAAGGGAGAATGGGAGAAGGAGAAAGGCTAGGATGCTCCAGTCAATCTTTTATAAGAACATTAATCCATCCATTCATGGAGCCCTTAGGACCTAATCACCTCTCAAAAGGCCTCACTTTTTAATACTATCATCTTGAGTATTAGGTTCTGATAGAAGAATTTTGGAGGGCCATATGCATTCAAACCATAGCACCCTATATTCCCAAGAACTCAAATTACTGCACTAGGGAAAAATAATGACCATATGATTTCAATGTTATTGACTAAAAGTCCTCACTTTTATATTGATTTCAATGAATATTTAACTCTATATATGTTGCAGTTACATGTTGACATAGCTAGTGTATATTACCTTGCTGGCTTTGATAGTAGATATGATAGCAAGGTCTATATGTTTCAATAGGTTGTCTATTTTTAACCTCTGATTATAATGAGTCTGAAGGCATTCTTTAAAGAGAAACAGTAAATGAAGTTATTTGGTTTCATCATGTGCTAGTCTCTATCTTTAATCTGTGGGATAGACTCCAAAGCCAATAGCTGTGGAAACAGCTGAGTGAATTGACAAATTGGATTCAAAATGTACAATGAATTTATATAAAAATTGCAAACATAATGTTTTAAAAAGTAGAGAAGTTTTAGTACCTTGAAGATATAAGACTGCTATCTTTTTAGGGTTTTGTAGTTTTTGTTTTAGAACGTTCAGATTTCTTAAAAGTTTGAAATGTCTTATATTTTTAAATTACTTTCATAACCCCAATGCACCATTTCATTAGGACAGTGATTTTTAAATGTTATCTTTGATTTAAAGTGGTTTTTGCAGTCTTTACTTCTTCCAAGTAATCTAAATTTTCTGGTAAAGAAGGAAAGCTTTATAAGGCCTAGAAACCTGTCTTTATTTTTAGTAAGTAAATTGGTTCAAGACAAAATAAAGAGGAAAAGATGGAAGGAAGGAGAGAAATTGTACTACCTTGGACTAACATTTGGTGGGCACAGTTGGCTCATGTCTATAATCCCACCACTTTGGGAAGCCAAAGTGGAAGGATAACTTGAAGCAAGGAGTTCAATACCAGCCTGGGCAACAAAGTGAAAACCCCTCTCTATAAAAATATAACAACAACAACAATAATAATAAGCAAGGCATGGCGGTGTGTACCTGTAGTCCTAGCTACCTGGAGGGCATGGCCTGAGGATTTCTTGAGCCCAGGAGCTGGAGGCTGCAGTGAACCATAATTATACCACTGCACTGCAGCCTGGGTGACAGAGTGAGACCCTGTCTCTAAAAAACATTGATATGCATTACAAAAAGGGAAGGAAAGAAGAGCTGAAAAGAAGCATCTTGGGTGTTCTTTCTCTTTCTCCACTTTTCTTGTGAGCATAGTCCATAGTCAGTAGAAAACCGACATGCAATAGACATGTGGGATGCCAAGCGATCTTCTCGCCCAACTTTGTCATTTCACAGAGACCCAAAGATGCTGCGTGTCTTGTTGAAGGCCACACATATTCTTAGTTTAAATTAAATCACGTATTTAATCTAAAGAACTGTTAAATTGTGTTTTTCTTAAGCCAGGGCCAAAAGGATTTGGTAATATTTAGAAAAAGTATATTTTGTATTTGGACATAAAATTCCTACAACTGCCTATAAGCACTCTGTCCCTATTTTTCCCTTAGTGAAGAATTTAGCTTTTGCTAGGATTTCAAAAGCTATGCAGTTATCTGCATGCAGTGTCTTGTATCTTGGAACAAATGTTGCATGAGCACAGATGTGCCACTGCTGAAGCCTGGGCACTGAAGTTCAGCCACAGTTTAACACATGAGGGGACTCCTGGGTCAGAAGGAAGCAAAAGGGACGAGGCTACATGTGAAAGTCCCAAGGAGCTCCCCGTGAGGCAACAATCTGGGTAACATAACAAGCAATGGCGAGATAAAGTGTCACAGGGATACAAGACACAATGTGAACCATTCTCCTTTTCTACTATGTGAAAAAGCTCATTTTAACTTTCCCAAGAGAAGGGGGAGTTATCACATCCTTCTTTCCAAGTTGATGTTTCTCTAATTCGTTGCCCTATCCTGTTGTATGTTTTGTGTATCTCATCCCCAAAACTATTCCCACAGCAGTGACTGAGCCCAGTGGGGACAATGATGTCTCAGCTCCTTTAATAGAGAAAGGAAGAGTGGAGGGCTGGCAAGCAATTTCCACTTGGGAGGACTCTGTCATTGTGAGCAGACAGGATGATGACTCATCTGTTATATGACTTCAGTTTCTTTATCCTGAAATTGTTTGAACATGCAGTAACACATAGACGAGGGCTTACTGATAGATGTGTACCTTGTGTGTAGTTTCTACTCTTCCCAGAACTTGTCTAAACATTGAAGTCATTTGTTGCCTTGGGCCTCACTGCCTGAGGCATCTCTCTTCCCTCTTAGTTCCTGACCCCAGCTCCAGCTGGCTGCAGAGCAATCCCAGGTCTGTCTCTTTAGGTCTTCAGTTGCAGCCAAGACGTGACAGAACTTCCTGCCTTCCAGCACCAGCTATGTCAAATACACATCACAATTATTTTACTGAAGAGGCCCCAGTCACCTCCACACATTGCTCAGGCTGAGTAAAAAATAGAGACCGTTAACTGCATGTGTACCTTATTACAGAATTAACATGTAGGTCGTAGGCAGTGTGTGATACAATGTGTTTCACCTCCAGAATATCCCATATGCAATCTTTGATAGAAAGAATATGCTTGCTTTGTGAAACTTGTGATTCTGGGATGTACAGTAATAAACAACTAATATATGCTGACGTGGAAGATGTGTTAAATGATTCAGATACATTTACAGCAAAATTAAAGCAAATTATTGAAAATTAGTATGTGAGGTTTGCTGTCTTGTATAAACTAAACATGAGAAATATTTACCTTAAATGGAACCTTGAATATATCACTTGTACTACTTGCAGAAATGACTATTTGTTAAATGCAGGGCCTATGTCAACAGTAAAAAAATTAAAATTTTACTTGTCATAGCAGCATAATTCCTTTCAAGAATAAATAAGTAGCACATTGTATTTGGACAACTAGGTGGCACTGGTGTATTATCTTTTCAATCCCAGAAAAGCAAATTCAGAAATCATCTTATATATTCCAGTTCAGTGGTCAAACATGCATATGATCCTCAGCTACACATTTCAGTGGTAATTTAGAAGACTCATGAGTGAATATTGGAAGTGCTGTCAGTCTGCTGAGAGCACTAACTACTTTCTAGCTTCCCATTAGCATGTTGCAGATACAGACCTTGAATTCACTATCTTATTTTTTTAATTTCTAGAAAATCTGGTATTCTTCTGAAGGTAGGAAGAATTTTGAATTAAAAAAAAATGACTTTGGAAATGTGGATACTTACTGATGGCAGAATATTTAAGAGATTATTCCAAGAAATTTTGTTACCATCAGAGGTTTAAAAATGAAATTTCTTTTCACACAGCCAAAGGGGCACATGTAACTAATTAGATCCTACATAAAGACGATATTTAGATTTCAAATGTAGACTTGTAAAATTAAATAATAACGTCAGGAACTGTGTCATTCTGATGGTTTTAGGCACTAAGTACTTTGCATATATTAGCTCACTCATCCCCACAACAGCCTTTGAAGTATTGGATGAGATTACTGGGAAACAGAGAAGCAGTAAGTTGCCCAATGCCAAGCAGCTACAAACTATGGGACAGAGCTTCAGATACAAGAGAATTTTCTGTCTTGGTCACTATTCTACATTGCCTTTAAAACAGCCTTCATAAACACTCCTTTAAACAACTTTAATGTGGTACAGATGCTTAAGGTACAAAATTAAACTTGAGAGAGAAATTAAGAGAATTGGATGTTTGCCTGACAGCAACATGATAGCTATAAGATCAATAACTTTCCATCATAGAAATAATATAGAATTTAAACTTGCATATACTCTAGATAGAAAAAGAATGTGAGACACATCAGGAAATGTATCAAGACACCGTTGAACTGGCTTATTTTAAAACCTAAATACCCAGAGGACATCACCAGTATTGTCCTCAGATAATGATGTGGAAATATTTCTTTGAATACTTCTTTATTTTCATCAGTAGGATCCATGAAAAATAATGAAAAGGAATCCTTTCTTAAAAGATAAGTACAGATGCCTTGGAAGTAGCTCATCATGCCATGGGCAGACATCTACTGAGTACGTAAAGCAGATATTATGCCACGGAAAGCACGAGAACTGGAAAGAACGTGGCTGTCTCAGTCTTCTATTACCGCATAATGTATCACCACATATTTAACAGCTTGGAACCATATCCCTTTATTAGCTCGCAATTGCATAGATCAGAAATCCTGGAGCCTCTGCTTAGTGTCTCACATAGCCATGCTGAGGGGTTTGGCTGGCCTGAGTTCTTATCTGTGAATCTGGAGAGGAGTCAGACAATTCAGTTGCTGGCAGAATTCAGTTATGTCAGACTGAGGTCCCTGTTCCTTGCTGGCTATTAGCTAGGAGCTGTTGCCAGCTTCTAGAGGCCACTTACATTCCCAGGCTTGTGGACCTTCCATTTTCAAAGCCAGCAATGGCATGTCAAACCCTTCCTATGCTTTGAATCCTCCTGACTTCCATCATGCCACAGTCATGACCTTTTAAAGGACGTGTGTGCTTACGTGAGGCACATACCAGTTAATCGTCATATTTTAAGACTACCTGATTTGGGACTTTAATTACAACAACAACAGTGTCTGCAGTGCCTAGATTCGTGATTGAGTTACCAGGAGACGGGAATCTTGGGGAGTCATCTTTGGAATTCTGACCCACACCATCAACGGTTACACCATCAAGAGGCATATTTTGTTCATCTTATGATTCCTTGTCAGTGGACACACTTTTCCTAATGTCAAGGTGAGTATTAACATGGATAATAAACTTGGAGATGAAATAAGCCAGAATACAGTAATAACCACCATGAATTAAGTACATTGAATATGCTTGGTGTCTTAAATATATTTTCTCCTTTGATCCTCACACAACACTTCAAATACAAAGCCGAGCTTCATAGACTTTCTGCAACTTGCTAACATCAGACAGCCAGCAAATGAGGAAGCCAAACTTCAAGAAAAGAACTGTATGAACATAGCGTCTGTGCTTTTTGCAGCACAGCATGAAGGAAAAAGGATCTGAGAGTCTTGTCCTTGGGAAGAAAGTTACACTTCAAGCAGAAAGATTAAATAAAATTTGTTATGCAACATCAACATGATTAATGATTCACTACAGATAGCATAAACATTTTTATGTATATTTACCTGTTATTCCATGTTCATTTTTATCACAATGATTAAGAAAGTTTAATATATAATGTGTCGATATGTGTGTTTTACATATAAAGTATACAATGGAAATTAAGATTAATTCAAAAATGATAGAAGCTGCGGTATAATCATTATTGAGATGGGATTTTATCAGGAATGGGGAAGCTTGAAGAGGATCTAAAACATTAACTTGCAGATATGGTGACCTTAAATTTATTCTACTTTCAAACACCTGTTTAAAGGGCTCCATTTTAAATTGGAGTGTCTTATTTAGTGCCCATTTTTAAAGCAGCACCCCAGACTGTAATTTCTAAAAAAACTTTTGCAACAACTCTTCTTATACTGAGGGGTAAAACTGTCCTTTCAAATTTATGTACTACAGTACCATGAATCTCCTACCAAAAAGTGTTTCGACTGGTGCTAATGGATTTAATCTCACCACTCACGATGTGGTTCTCAAAAGTGATATTGGGGGAGAAGATCCTAAAAGGAGTAGAACTTAGGAAATTTAGTTGGGAATTTACATTCTAGGATAAAATAGGAATATTTATTGTCTTAGTTCATTTGTGCTGCTGTGACAAAATACGTTAGGCTGGATCACGTATAAAGAACAGAAATGTATTTCTCACAATTCTGGAGGCTAGGAAGTTGTAGACCAAGTTGCCATCATATTTAGTGTGTGATGGAGACTTGCACTCTGCTTTGTAAGGGGCCTCTCCTACTGAGTCCTCGTGTGGTAGAGGGAGTGAATGCTGTGTCCTCATGTGGGGAAAGAATGGAAGGGCAAAAGGGGATGAAATTGCTCCATCAAGCCCTTTTATAAGGACATTAATCCCTCATGGAGATACGAGAGCTCTCATGGCTTCTAATCACCTCCCTAAGGCCTTACTTCTTAACATTATCACCTTGAAAGCTGTGTTACAACATAAGAGAATTTTGGAGGAACACATGCATCCAGCCCATAGCATTGGTCATGACTACTGCCACTGCTAATAGGATCAGGTATTGAATATTCATGTTGGCTCGTCAACTGGGTTGGAGGATATTTCTAGACAACTATGTGAAAAATGATACTATCCCTATTTTAGAGATGAGGAAATGTGAGATCAAGGAACTGCCACTTTCATAAGCTCTCATAGCAACTAAGTGACAGCTGGAATTTGAACATAGGGTAATTGTGTTTTCCAAAAGTGTTGATCTTCTATGTCAGTGGGCCTCTCTGTAATTTAGCTTTGTCCAGAAATATCTGGCATCCCGAAAGTGCTCTGTGGTTTATGTGTGACTCATGTAGAACATACACAATGTCTCGTCTTTTTTTTTTACTGTCATTACTTTTAAATGAGCCCAGCCAGATGCCCTGTGTAGCCACCTGGTGAGCCATGTGTCAGTGACATCTGAGAGCAGGGTTAATACTTGACAGTGCAAAATAACTTTTGTTTGTATGAAATTAAGTTATCCAACAGGTGATCTTGTCCTTATGAACACAGTACTCCTCCCTATATGATTAGATAGTAATTGCAAACTGTTTGTCATACTTTAGTAGTAGAAAGAGTGGTGAAATTATTTTTTTCCGTTCTCAATGATTCCAAAACCACATATGAGATATGAAGAAAACAGATTTAGACAATTCTGAGTAAGATGAGGAGAAAGATTCTTAGACAAGAGAAACTGGCAACCTGGATCTCCCAGGTGAGCAAGACAAATATCAGTCCATGTAGGACAAGCTAAGTGAAAGAAATATATCTATGGGCTAGAAGCAGTCTAAGAAAATTAACTATAAATTATGCAGAGGAATTAACTGTTGTGTGGTTTAATAAACTTAAGATACAGTAGTCTCAGTTGGTAAAGAAATATTTATGTACTTATTTTCTAAGTTTTCTTGCCACCAGCTATAAGAAGTAATAAAATAACTGTGGTGTAAAAGTCTCAAAACATTAAGGAAAACATTAAAAAGAAGCTACAGTGAAGTGTTGATTAACAAAGCGATTCTTTTTGCTGCTTGTTTTCCACCATCATCTACATACCATGGCCTCTGGGAAGATTTTGATAATTCAGTAAGCTCTTTGAAGATGAATTTTGGTAAGTGAAGTAACTTCAAGAGGAGTATCTTGAGATCTGTAGGCTCAAGGGAAAGTAGGTCTGTTTTAGAGAGGTTGTGTTTGCTTCCATTAGCAGGGGAATAGAGGCATCATTCATTTGGCAAGGCATTAGGAGAGGGTCAAGGAAGCAGAGAAAGACCATCACTGTTGCAAGTATCATTGTCCTCTGTGCTTTGTCTATTCTGTAAAAAATGTTTAATAGATTTTAATCTGTAATTTAAATATTACATATTTTAAAGCCAATAGACTTCTTAGTGTTAAGTTTACAGAAAAATTTGAACAGAATGTACAGAATTCCCTCTCTCCCTTCCCCCTTCCCTGTTTCACCTGTTATTAATCTCTCACATTGGCAGGGTGCATTTTTTTTTTTTTTTTTACAACGGATGAACTAATGTAATTATTAATGGAAGTTCATAGTGTACATTAGGTTTCATCCTTTGTGTTGTCCAGTTCTATAGGTTTGGCCAAATACATAATATCATACAGCTACTGTTACAGTATCATATGGAATAGTTTCAGTGCCCTAAAAATTCCCTCTACTCCATGTATTCATCCTCTCTTCGTATCACCCTCAATCCTGGCAACCACTAATCTTTTTACCCTTTATAGTTTTGTGTTGTCCAGAATGTCAAAGAGTTGGAATCATAAAGAGCATAGTATTATTTGCAGTTGCTAAATGCATAAATTTGACTGTTGAATAATATGAATGGGCCATAATTTGTTTATCCATTCACCTATTGACATCCTGGTTTCTTTCCATTTTGGGCAACTATGCGTAAATCTATTAACATTCATAGGCAGGTTTTTTGTAGGTTATAAGTGTTCAGCTCATTAAGGTAAATACCTAGGAGCAAAGATTGCTGGATCATAGGATAAGATGTTTAGCTTCATAGACCAAGGCTTTCTTCCAAAGTGGCTGTGTAATTTTGCATTACCATTAGCAATTAATGAGAATTCCTGATGCTCCATCATGGATCATTTTAAACAATGAGAAATGAGAGCTGATTTTACAAAGTGTAAGCTTTAATCTGCTTATAGGCATGGGCAGAGAAATATCTTCACTAACAGTTATAGTTTTATACTATGGTAGCACTATGTCATGTCTAAAAGTTACAACAATAACTTGAACCAGAAACTTTATTTCACAATATGCTCATGAATAATATTATTAAAATATTTAATGATTAAACACATCTCAAATGATAAAATTCATCAATTTATATAAAACAGCTAATTTCAGCCAGGCTCAGTGGTACATGCCTGTAATCCCAGCACTTTGGGAGGCCAAGGCAGGCAGATCATGAGGTCAAGAGATCGTGACCATCCTGCCTTCCTGGCCAACATGGTGAAACCTTGTCTCTATTAAAAATACAAAAATTAGCTGGGCTTGGTGGCATGAACCTGTAGTTCGACCTACTCGGGAGGCTGAGACAGGAGAATTGCTTGAACCCGGGGGGGGAGGTTGCAGTGAGCAGAGATTGTGGCACTGCACTCCAGCCTGGTGACAGAGACTCTGCCTTAAAAACAAACAAACAAAAAAACAGCTCATGTCACAACTATGCAAGTCATTGTAGGTAATGTTCTACAAATATGAGTACTACATATACTGTCAATTTGAGTGGAATATCCTGGTGACAAAGAAGATGGGCTTTGGAAATGTAAAATACGAACAAATTACATAACTTAAACTTCAGTTATATTATCTACAAACTGATTATAATAGTACACTCTGATTAAGCATGGGCAAAGACTAGAAATCAGGAAAGCATAGGGTGTATTTAGAAGAGGGTGATGTCTGTTTTGTGTTACTCTTATAGGATGATACTGTGGAGGGTCCTGAATGTCACTCTAAAGAGTTTAGACTTTATTCAGTGTATGTAAATCCACTCGAGTTTTTTTTAAAGGTTGCTCACAGAAGGTGGCCTATTCAGAGTTTTACTTTAAGATTATTTGAGAATAGCATTAAAAATTTTGAAAGAACCAATAGATCTTGACAACTCTTCAGAGCTGCACCATTGCCCTTCTGTTAGTCTATTCTGTGAATTAGAAATAGGGCTCCTTTCCTCAAGGTCTTGCCACCATTTTCTGGATAGTTTTCTGGTCTATCCAAGGTCTTCCCGTCATGTCATTTCTATGGTAACTGCTGTGATGGACACTCCACAGTGTTGTGCAGTGCACAACAGCGCAATTGTATGCAGGAGTCTTCTTTAAATCCAGTTATTCCCTCCCTAGTTCAATCAAACAGGACTAGCAAGGTTCTTTTTTAAGTTTCTTTTTTGAGCTTTTTTTTTTTTTTTAACTCCTTTTGCTTAATTATACCTAATACAGCCATACCCAAAATCTTTACCTCTGCTTCTAATATTTTCCCCCTTTTGGAGACTAATTCCACATACCTGATTTCCCTGTTTTGATATTCTTGTGCTTTTTGAACCTTACTTAGCCAGCATTGAACTCATCTTCCAACCTCCAAGCAGCTCTTCCCTGATTACTGTCTCTGTTAACAGCAACACTGTTGTTTTACTCACTCGAGCTGCAGACCAAAGAGTTATCTTTGATTCCTCTTCTTTCTTCCTGTTCCAGCATCACTATTTGTTTATGCAGGTGGTGCACTGCCCAAATCTAAGGAGCACCATTCCATCATAAGCATTGTGAGACTTATGTTACCATTAGGACAGTCTTCCAGCACATGTGTTTGTGCAGAGCACTGTTTGTCCCTGGCATAAAGGCCTTGCATGGGTTAGTGATAGTGTTGTAAAGAGGTAGTGAGCTAATTCTTAAAAAGTGGAGGCAGCAAGTGTGAAGTCATACCTGAAATGTTTGGTAGTTTAGCAGTCACAGGAATAGAGAAGATTGTGAGATCTAAGAGTGGTAAGGCTCTTCTATGATTGGAGCATCTATTCAGGCAAACAGGAAGGTAATTAAACATGTAGGGATCTGAGTTGGAGACAAAAAAGGAAAACAGTATGATTTCATTGTATAGGCATTGATCATGTTTTATATTAGAGCAGAAAACACTAAGATACACTGAATGTAGTCCTGACTTCCTGTTTAGCCATTTCTTCTAAAATATTCTGACAAACATTCTCAAGGACAAAAGTGTACTTTGAGCCCGGGGACTATGGGTCATTGAGATAGTCCTAGCCCCTCCTCCCAGTTTAGCTCCACTATGAATTTTGTAGAAAGTTTGCCAGAGGACAAATGTGGGTGACGTTATCTTTCCTACTACAGTGCTTTGAATCAAAATTGTAAATGATGGGAGTTGAATGACAGCTATCATTATATCAGCACACTGGGTGGATGGCACTGAAAATAACATCACCAGTGCTCCAGAGATGCAAAATGTTTCCCTCCCTACATCATTGTTTTCCCTCCATGGTGTTAGGGGAAATTTTATGCTGGTTTAGTTCTTTGAGTGGTAGGTAGTGGCAGTTCCTGCAGCCTGGCATGAAGTGCAGATTGTTCCACATTGTAGAAACAGATGCCATTACAATAAGTCTGAGAAGACCTGTTCATCACTATGCCAGCAAGTAGGATTATGTGACAAAGGGGTGAGAATATCACCTGAAGGTGACTAGGTCCTCGAAGGCTCAAGCATATTAAAGTAGTTACAATTTGCATAAACCAACAATCTTTGCTGTTCTGTGTTCAGGCCTCTACCAAGATAATTTTTATCTGTTTGCTTATTACTTCCTACTTGGTAAAGCAGTCAAAAGCAGCCTCATCTTTGGTTTTAGGAAAGTACCATGTGGACAGGGCAAGCTGCATTATCCTCATTTTATGGAAGAGGTAACTGGCATCCAGTGAGATACAATTGTGGAAACCTCATTATTAACTGAGAACTGCACAGATTTTCTGCCCCCATCCCTAGACTCCTTCATCTATGAGACAATGCCTCTTTTTTTTTTTTTTTTTTTTTTTTTTTTCTTGAGACGGAGTTTCGCTCTTGTTACTCACGCTGGAGTGCAATGGCGCAATCCCGGCTCACCACAACCTCCGCCTCCTGGGTTCAAGCAATTCGCCTGCCTCAGCCTCCCGAGTAGCTGGGACTACAGGCACGCACCACCATGCCCAGCTAATTTCTGTATTTTTAGTAGAGGCAGGGTTTCACCATGTTGACCAGGATGGTCTCGATCTCTTGACCTCGTGATCCACCCGCCTCGGCCTCCCAAAGTGCTGGGATTATAGGCGTGAACCACTGCGCCCGGCCGACAACATCTCTTTAAAGGTAACTCTTTACGTTATCTTTGAGATAAATGGAGAGCATCCCCCACCACATGAGTCTGCATATCAGTGTCATGACCACATGAATTTACTCTGCTAACCATCAAGCTGCTGGTGTAGTAGATTCTGATGTGATAAACCTACTCCCACATCTCTTTCCTACTTTGCTTTTGCTGCACTCAGTTCTTGGGTTTCAGCACAAAAAATTCTTAGAAATGTGGATTCAGAGATTTTACATTATTAAACCCAAACCTTTGCAATATGTGAAGAAAAGCCTTCTTTAACCAAATCTATATGAGCAACATTAGTTCATATCAGTCTTTCGGGTTTCCATCTTCCTCTGGGAATGTGAGAGCTAGTATGAGAAGTTTACTGTTCTTAGAGAGGAGTACACTGGAATCCCACTCTAAAGCCGCCTTATAGATACAACCATAGAAGTAATTGCCTACAACAGAAGTCCTTTCATTCTTCTGTAATTGAATTTCTTTGCAGTCCAAGGTGCACTCTTCCCTTCCCACATTTTCTTCAGGAATTCTCTTCTTACTGTGAGCTGTTCTCCCGTGAGTTTTTGTATCTATCTCATCTGACATAAAATATACATGCTATGAAAGATTTTCAATTAAGTTCTAATCTGAATTAACCAGACTCTGGTAGACATTCAGGAAAAGGCAATTGCATAAAAGTTTAATGTATTCATGTTTTTATTTGCATTTAGGTTAGATCTATATTTGCAAATGGGATTAGAAATGACCAATCTATTTTGTGATTTCACAAAATATTGTTTATTATGACGTTCTCAAAATACACTACAGTTCTGTTTGTTTATATGTATATTTGGATAATCTACAGTGCATCATAATGATAAATCTTGTACTTTGAGCTGATATTGCTGCACCCACAATCTGGGTATTTTAAAAAGGAAAACAAAACAAAAGTTTTTATTTGCCAATCACCTTATTCAATATAAATTAGCAATAATTCCTTTGTTGCTGATTTGTTTTATAGTCCCAAAGGAAACTAAACAGAGATTTACTTTCCCATCTCTTTTATATAGTGTCTAAATAACTATAATTTTTGGAAAAAAAAAGAGATCATTAGCTATGATGTAGTATTGGTATAAACCAGATTGAGACAGAGAGACATACAATTGATAGGTATGGGCAGAATATATATTAAGGCATCCTTAATCTTCAGCTCACAAATCTGTAATTCATTATCTGATGGAAATACATCTATGCTATTGATTTCCATAAGATGAAGAGTTTTGGTTTCTCTCATCACGTCCATTAGTTTCCTCTAGACAGATTAATAATTGTTCACAACTGCTAATGGCAATTGTAGGCATTTAATTTTGTCTCTACCATTGTGAAGTTGCTTCTTGGCAGCATATTTGTGTAGTAGTAAAGAATAATCCTAAGGCAATAAAATAGTCTCCATTTGTTACAGTATTTTGATTATAAAAGCATCATGATAAGCACTTGAGAGTACAAAACTGTCCACCGAATTTTTTAATTAGAAATTTATTTTAGACTCTAAGACAATTTCATTACCTAAAGGACCAAAAACTGATTTTTTAAAACTGATGTTGCCCAAAGAAGATAAACTTGTTTTTATTCTTTTTACTAGTAAATCAGAACAATGCAAATCTAAACAATGAATCTTTTCAAGAGAAATAGTTATTTTTGATTCCATATGTAGAATTTTTGTAGATTTATACATAGATTTTAATTTTTATTGTTTCATTTCTTATGATTTAGGGTGGTTGTAAATCTGACATGTGTTAATTCTTAAAGAACATCTTAATATTTTGCTCTATAATTACTTTATATTAAGTGTACTCTGAGTTCTATTCAATGGCATTTAGTTGCTGAAGAATTGATCAATGACTTTAGAGAAGTTTTTTATTGTGGCACAGACCTCAGATTCCTATGGAAGACGTTAAAGTCCTCAACGTTCAGAGTAAAATTACTGATTGCAAAATGACTTTCAACTCGAAACAAGCTTTGATTTAAATGATATCTTCCAATTGCTAATACTAGATTCATCATTTGACGTACCTAATCACAAATCATTCTTCACCCTATAAATATTGCCTAAAATGAAGGAACTTACTAGGTAATATAATTGTAATAATAACTAATATATTAACATACCCATTGCTATAGTTTCTAAACGTCTATTTTTAACTGATAGTCAATGTAATATTAAAGAAGTCTCTTATTTAGTTCTATATGAATTTTACAATAGTTTTTAAAATAGAATTATACCTCCTTGATAGCTTATTCAAGTGTTGCCATTTCTCTGTTTCCCTTCTCCGAAGAGGGGCTTGATTGGAATTTTTGTAGGAATAAAAGGTTAAATTAAGGATGTGTGGTTAAATTTTCCAGTTTTTCTCATCATATGGTGTTAGATACATTAGAGTACCTAAGAATGAATTTGGAAACATTTAATTGGAATAGTTATTATTTTGCTTTACTGTATTTATTTCTAAGTCTTTAATATAAAAATAAGTAACAAATTTATGTAAATATCCAAATAGAAAAGAGCGGGGAAATCCATTTTGTGCAATATTGTTGTATTTGGTATGATTCATTTTTATTAAAAATATGTCTTTGTGCAAACAACATAAAATGGAAGATTTACTGTAACATTTGCCTTATATTTATTTCCACTGTTTAATGCTAATGGCTATGCATTATGTGCTTTTCACATTCTTTAGCAGGGACAAATTATTTAGATTTATTTCTCTTGAGAAACTTAAGCCACAATATTCATATTAAAAAGAGTTTATCTTTTTTCATCCTACAGAATAAATGTCTAACAGTTAATTCCTCTTTCTCTTTTTCTTGTTAGTGGTTTCAGTAATTATATATCTTTTACCTAACTTTGAAGGACAAATGACACAACGGATCTTGATACTTACGTATCAGATAACATGTATTGTCATGTTTACAGCAAGTTTCATGGGTTTTAACACTGGAGATCCTGATTATTTCTCTTCTTGTTTAAAGTTTGTTGCTTGGCCTTAGTGATGGTACTAGTCAGGGTTTCTAGAGAAACAGAATCAACAAGATATTAGAATATGTATGTGTGTGTGTATGCACATGCACAGAGCGAGAGAAAGAGATTGCAAGAGATTTAAGTTATTGGCTCACTGGATTGCAGAGGCTTGGCAAGTTCAAAATCTGATATGGTAAGCTGTTAGGCTAGAGACCCAGGGAAGAGTTGCAGTTTGAATCCAAAGACAGTGTGCTGGCCACTTTTCTTCTTGCTTAGGGAAGGTCAGTCTTGATTTCATAAATGCCTGCAAGTGATTGGGTGAGGGTCACCCACATTATGGAACGCAAACTTCTTTACTCCAAATCCACCAATGTAAAGGTTAATCTCATCACGAAACACCTTAACAGAAACACTCAAAATTGTGTTTGACCAAATATCTGGGCACCATGACCCAGTTCCATCGACACATAAAATTGTGTTGCTGACATCATGGTGCCCCCTTCCATGCTTGTGTCTCTTCAGTAGTACTCTTAATTCTACTTCTAGGACTGCTGCCCTCTTCTGTTTTCCCAGAGGTCTACAGGGTTTCCTTTCCCCCTTGAAGTACTAAAGTTATTACTACTAATAAGCACTACCATTATGGATAACTAATAAAGTAGTTTCCCCTTATCCACTGAAACCTCAGTTTCAGTTAGCCATGGTATAGTACAGAAAGATATTATGAGAGTATGAGAGAGAGGAGAAATGAGACACCACATTCACATAAATTTTGTTGATGTATGTGTTAATTCTTCCATTTTACTGTTAATCTATTACTGGGATTTCCATATTAAACTTTCTCGTAGTCTGTATGTATAAGAAAAGACATACTGTACGTAGCAGTGGGTACTATCCATGGTTTCAAGTGTTCACTGGAGGTCCTGGAATGTATCCTACCAGGAAAAATACTGCTACTCATAGGAAAAAACTCCTAAACACCTTCTATATGGCTGGTGATGAAACATGAGTTATAATCAAATTTTTATGTCTAAAACAGAAAACAGAAAGGCAGTTATAAATACTGATTTTGTAGATGAGAGACACAAGAGTCATTTGGATTATGGGACTTGTCCAAGGCCCAGCATTTATGGAGTGGTCAAACCGGATCAGATCTCATGAATCTTGTCTTGTCTTATGGCACACCTTTAAAGACATCATTAGGGTGTACACTGTAGAACAGCCAGCTACAGTCAGCTGTTACGATATCACAGTGACAAGAGGGGCTTTAAATCAAAGCCAAAACCATTAAGTAAGATATATGAACAAGCTTTGTGACAAAAAGCCCCTTTATCAAAGATTATTGTGATAGTTTATGCAGTATTTCTTTGAGATTTTTAAAACAGAGCACTTTATGTTGGATGATTCTTAGAGTGAGCCTGCCTAGAGAGAGGGAAAGTGAGTACTGTACATCATAATGTTCCTTCCTTTCTCTGTCACTTCCATCTTGCTGTTCATGAACTGATTATAGATGATGTGGGGGAGACTCAGCTTTGAATTGCTTGGTAAAGAAGATCAAGAGCCTTACTGAGGAATTTGGATTTGGTTTCATTAGGAATAGATAATGCTGTAGATTCAAGGGAATGATCATTTTAGAGCCAAGTAGACCCGGCATCCTCTACTATACTGGGTCTACTTGGTATATTATTATATACCCTACAAATTATATATATATACACTATATACCCTATATAGTATATATATTCATAATATGTACTATATTATATACTAAATACTAATATATATACCAATATATAATATATATAATATATAATACTATATATAATATATACTATATATATTATATATATAATGTATATAATACTATATATAATATATATAGTATTATATAATATAATACTATATATAATATATATAATACTATATTATATATAGTATCATATATAGTATACAGTATATAATACTATATATAGTATTATATATTATATATAGTATATATAATATGTAGTGTACATTACTATTATATACTATATACTAATATATATCATACATATACTATATATTATATACCTATATATATTACATATATTATTGTACCCTAACAGCACTACCTCCTATTTCTGAGACAATCTTTTAGTACTTCCTATGTGATGATCCACATAGATGTTTCAATGATGTTTAATGTCACCATATTTGTATCTAAGTCGTGTTTATCATAGTAAATATTCCATATTCCCCTAAAAATATTATCCTTCTCTAATAGTTCTAATTTTGAATAGTTAAGAGTTGTATTAAATTGTTATATTGAGTAGATAATAGTTCTAGTAATTATCTTTTTGAGATCACAATTTGGAGCACCCTTAACAACATGGCGGTCTCTGTTGGCAGGGATACACAGGGAACAGAACTCACAGAACTCCTTCCCTGCAATCAGAACAATCCCACTGGAGGCTTAAGTGTCTCCGTCCTTGAATCTTGGAGCCCTGTAGACTGAGCTACTTGAAGTATGGAATACAGAGGCATTAGATGCTGACACACACAGAGTTTTTCATTTTCATACAATCTTTTTAAAATTGGTTATCTTCCAATGTCACAGGAGTTTTAATTCTTATTTTTTGTGGGTATGTAGTAGGTGTATATGTTCATGGGTTGCATCAGATATTTTATACAGGCATACGATGTGTAATAATCACATCAGGGTAAATGGGGTAACCATCACCTAAACATGTATCATTTCTTTGTGTTATAAGCATTCCAATTATACTCTTTTAGTTATTTTTAAATGAAAAATTATTTTTTACTAAAGTCACCCTGCTCTGCCAGCAAATACTGGGTCTTATTCTTTCTATTTTTCCCCCCACAGTATTTTTGAGAGGTTACAAATACTTCTATGTCTTCAACAGGGAAATTCACATTTTTCTGAATTTTATACAGCATTGAGTTTTTAATTTTAAATCAGACTTCTTAGATTTGGGAGAATTATTCACTTCATTTTGGTATAATCATAACTCATTTTGTTACCTCACAATCAGTGTGAGTATAACTTTTGAAAAGTGTTCTTATTTGTAAATGATGCTTGGCTATCACTTTTGCTTTTCTTTTTCTCTTTAATAGTCCTAAACGTCACAAAATTACAAAATTAACTTACATTAATATTTTGTTTTAAATGCATAAAAAGTATACAATCTAGGGGTTTCCTTGGAATGTACTTTTCACATCACTGGTGAAATTTGATAAAAACAACACAATTTCAGGCCTGGAAAACATTTTGGGGGACCTGATTCTAGTACCTAGTAGTTGCCAGTGGGTTCACGCTGTCTAGCAAATATTTGACACCCAATGCCTAGCATATAGTGAATGTCCAATAGTTATTTCTATTTCTAAAATTATTTTATTTCCAGGAGGCAACTGTGTCTCTGAGAGTTACTACAGAGTCGGACGTACAGGCCAGGTGTGGTGGCTCATGTCTATAATCCCAGCACTTTGCCAGGCCGAGGCAGCCGGAGTTCAAGACCAGCCCGGCCAATGTCATGAAACCCTATCTCTACTAAAAATACAAAAACTAGCTGGGCATGGTGGTGCACACCTGTAATTCCAGGTACTCAAGAGGCTGAGGCAGGAGAATTGCTTCAATCCGGGAGGCCGAGGTTGCAGTGAGCCGAGATTGCGCCATTGCACTCCAGCCTGAGTGACAAAGCAAGACTCTTTTTTTTAAGACAAAGGCCGGGCGTGGTGGCTCACGCCTGTAATCCCAGCACTTTGGGAGGCCGAGGCTGGTGGATCACAAGGTGAAGAGATCGAGACCATCCTGGTCAATATGGTGAAACCCCATCTCTACTAAAAATATAAAAAAATTAGCTGGGCATGGTGGTGCGTGCCTGTAATCCCAGCTACTCAGGACGCTGGGGCAGGAGAATTGCCTGAACCCAGGAGGCGGAGGTTGCGGTGAGCCGAGATCGGGCCATTGCACTCCAGCCTGGGTTGCAAGAGCGAAACTCCGTCTCAAAAAAAAAAAAAAAAAGATACAAAACTGTCTAACACTGCAGGAGCTTTCAGTACTATTAAGGAGATAAACCTCAGTAGCCAAATTATAATTTGACTCTCACTGATATTTTCAAAGTACGAACTCATTTAGTCCAGCCTCTGCAATTTAGGAGTGATGTGTTTGAGTTCCAGGAAGTGTGATTAGCTGTGATTATGGTTGAAGAAAGGACTCTCATTCTTGTTCAGTGCCATTCAGCTAAAGAACAGTACATGTAATCTAGGCTGTAACTACTTTATACATTGATGCTGGCTCTTAAGTTTTTAATGGAACATTTTTATGATTTTAAAACTGTATTAGTAAAAGTACTAATAGTATTTTATCAAAACGCAGACTCTGTGACAGGATCTGTTCTGATTTATTTCTATTTTCTCATATAATCCCCAGAGCAGCCAAATGAGTAGGAAAAGTTTGATTCCCGTTTCTAATGATGAGGATACTGAAGGTTATAGAGAGTATCTTTCCTAACTTTGTAAATCCAAACCTGAATTTTATTCTAGAATCCATGGGGTTAGTGTCTGACCATCCTACCTCCCTTGTTAATAATGACAATTGTCATCAAATAGCATCTGTCATTGATACTTATTTTAGTTCTAGACATTTTTAAATTACCTCATTAATACAGTATCATTAGCAAGTATAGAATATTTTTGATGTTTTTGATTAAAAGACAGGTCACTTTTCCTTTTTTTCAAAACTTTTAAGGAAATTGTTCTATTTCTCCTGCCTCAGCCTCCCAAAGTGCTGGGGTTTAGGCATGAGCTACTGTGCCCAGCCTCTATCTTTAATAGTTTCAGGTTCATGGAAAAACGGAATTGAAGAAATGGAGATTTCTTATATACCCCTGCCTCCAAACATGCAGAGCCTCCCCCATTATCAACACTGCGCACCAGGGAAATAGATTTGTCACAATACACTTACAATAAATAGTACATCATTGTCACACAAAGCCTCTACATTAGACTTCACTCCTGGTGTTATATATTTGATGGATTTGATAAAAGATATAATGCCATGTGTCCACCATTACAGCATCATACCGAGTAGATTCACTGTCCCCCAAATCCTCTGTCCTCCACCTATTCATCCCTCTCTCCCTGCAACTTCTGGTAACCACTGATTATTCACTTTCTTTTCAGAATGTCATATGGTTGGAATCATACACTGTGTAGACTTTACAGATGAGTTTCTTTTACTTATTAATAAATACCTTAAGTTCCTCCTGTCTTTTCATGGCTTCATGGAGCATTTTTAAAAAGTTCTTAACAGTATTCCAGTGGCTGGGTGTACTGTATCCATTTATGCATTTACCTACTGAAGGGCATCTTAATTGCCTCCAAGTTTTGGCAATTATGAATAAAGCTGCTATAAACATGATCGTACAGGTATGAACATAAGTTTCCAGCTCTTTTGGGAAATAACAAGGAATATCACTGCTGGATTGTATGGTAAAAGTATATTTGGTTTTGTTAGAAACTAGTAGCCTGTCTTTTAAAGTGGCTGTTACATTTTGAATTCCACCAGCACTGAGTGTTCCTTTGCTGCACAATCTCCCCAGCATTTGGTGTTGTCAGCGTTCCAGACTTTTGCCATTCCAGTAGGTGAGGAGTGGCGTCCTATGGTGGTGGTGGTGGTGGTGGTTTAATTTGCATTTCCTTGATAACATATGGTGTGGAGCTTCTTTTCACATGGCTTATTTGCCATCTCTATATCTTCTTTGGTGAGATGTCTGTTAAGGTCTTTGGCCCATTTTTTAATCAAGTTACTTTTGTCTTACTGTTGAGTATTAAGAATTATTTGCATATTTTGGTTAGCTCCTGTATTAGATAAATCTTTTGCAAATATCTCTCAATCTATGGCTTGTCTTTTTATTCTCTTGACAGTGTCTTATGGAGAGCACACATTTTTACCCTTAGTGAAATGCAGTTTACCAATTATTTCTCTTCTAGATTTTGCCTTTGTGTTTTATCTAAAAAGTCATCACCAAAATTAAGGTCATCTAGATTTTCTCCTATGTTATTTTCTAGGAGCTTTATAGGTTTCCACTTTACACTGAGGTCTGAGTTCCATTTTTAGTTTTTGTGAAGAATGTCAGGTCTATTTCTAGATACCTTTTTTTTTTTTTTAAAGTGTTAGCTTAGGTGTGTTACTTACTTTAAATTACTGTGTGCTGTGTAAGTTAAATTTTTGGCATGTGGATGTCCAGTTTTTACAGCACCATTTATTTAAAAGACTATTTTTGCTCCATTGTATTGCCTTTGCTTCTTTGTCAAAGATCAGTTGAATATATTTCTGTGGGTCTATTTCTGGGATCTCTGTTCTGTTCCATTTATCTATTTCTCTGTTACTTCACCAATACCACACTGTCTTGATTACTATAGCTTTATAGTAAGTCTTAAAGGAAAGTAGTGTTAGTCCTCCAACTTTGTTTCTTTAATATTATGTTAAACTTTTATTTTTTAATCTCTACATTTATTTCATTAGAGAAAAGTGGCTTCTATAGTACTATGAAACATATATTCCACAGTTTGTATTGCTTTCTACTGAAGTATAATGTTCTTGGATTTGAACAGTCAACATTAGATGTGCATTCTAATTTTTCATATTGTAAAATCCATATAATTTCCTGCTTTGACATCTATTAAGATAAAATAAAAGAAACATTAAAAAGCAAACATCTACCTAAAAATATCGAGCTACCCTATGATCTAGAGATCTCACTACTGAGTATATATCCAAAAGAAATTAAATCAGTACATTAAAGAGATATCTGCATTCTCATGTCTATAGCAACATTCACAATAGCCAAGGTATAGAATCAACTTGTGTCTACCAATGGATGAATGGATAAAGAAAATGTGGCATATATACACAGTGGTTACTATTCAGCCATAAAAAGCATGGCATCCTGTCATTTTCAACATGGATGAACCTGGAAGACATTATGTTAAGTGAAATACACCAGAAGCACAAAGTAAATATCATATGATCTCACTCATACGTGAAATGTAGAAAGTTAATTCCTTGAAGTAGAGAATAGACTGGCTACCAGAACCTGGTCAACAGATACAAAGTTACAATTAGATGAGAGGAACAAATTCTGATGTACTGTTGCACACTAGGGTGATGAGTTAAAAATGCACTGAATATTTAAAAATACCTAGGGGAGAGGATTTTCAGTGTTCTTACTACGAGGAAATGATACGTGTTTTAGATGTTTATCCTGATTTGATCATTACACAATGTATACATGTATACAAGTGTTGACCCTAATTTAGTCACTCTACAGAGTCTACATGTATGAAAACATCACATTGTACCCCATAAGTTTGTGCAATTAGTGTGTCAACTAAAAAATACACTTCTAAAATTACATTAATGTAAAAGTGACCCTTTTATAGAGGTTAAAAATTTATAGACATATATTTTTGAGATGAAGTTTTGCTCTTGTTGCCCAGGCTGGAGTGCAATAGCATAATCCTGGCGTACTACAATCTCTACCTCGCAAGTTCAAGTGATTCTCTTGCCTCAGCCTCCTGAGTAGCTGGGATTACAGGTGCCCACCGCCTCGCCTGACTTTTTTTTTTTTTTTTTTTTTTTTTAGGGTTTTACAATATTGGCCAGGCTGGTCTCAAACTCCTGATCTTCAGGTGATCCACCTACCTCAGCCTCCCAAGTTCTGGGATTACAGGCATGA
>NW_016107326.1:1696077-1739383 GCF_001604975.1 Cebus imitator
TCCACCAGCCTCGGCCTCCCAAAGTGCTGGGATTACAGGCGTGAGCCACCGCGCCCGGCCCGTGTTTTCTTGGTGTCTTTGCACTTCTTGGTTTGACACCTGCCGATGACTTACAATGAAAGTTTAAAGAGAACTAACCATCTCACCCAGATCTGCATCCAAACTCCCCAAGGTTGAAAAGGATTACTCTCAGCTAATACTTCTTTTACTTAAATTGTAAGATGATTGTGACAAATACTGTTTTGTCATGCTTTGGATGTCATTGATGAAATATAGGCAATATGAAACTCTCAATTTGTAAATTAAGGATTCTTCTCAAATACTAACTGCCATTTTCCAAAGCTCATTTAGAGTTAAAATGTATTCTAAGAATTAATATGCTACCAAAACAACAATCAGAAAAGTAACAAGATAAAACATAAAGACATGTATTAGACATGAACAAATTCTTATAGAAGAAAAAACCTATTCTGCTGTTAAATATATTGGATAGATTTGTTCCCTACACTCTCAGCTGAGGTAACTGCATTCTGTTCATGACTGCTTTCTATGTGTGTTGGATAAGGATCAAACCTTGTTTATTTTTTGTGTTTTAGTAGCTTAGCACAGGGGAGGCATTTGGTGAATGTAGGAATTAGGAAAGAAGGTAAGAAGTATGAGTGGAAGAGTCAAGAAAAGGAGTAAAGAGAACATAATGTTAGCTAACCAATAAATACCACATATTCTTAGTGAAATGCTATTATTTTACATGTACTATTTTTAGCGGGAGAGAGACCCTGTTCTCTGAGATTTCTTATTACTGATGCTAAGGCCAAAACTGAAAAGAAACTGATTAAATGAAAAAATAGATTACATGTCCCCATAACAAGCAGGAAAGATTATTAGTGTGAAAGATTTGTAAGAATTCAAATAAAGAAGCCAAGAAAGGGATGACAAGATAATTTACATGGAAAATGTTAAAAGGAAGGATGCTCAATGACAGCCTAAGATAACCAAGTAAAAATTAATGGGGAAAAAATGCTGAGAAGTAACTCTGGACTAAAGGAGCACATGGAGCTGTGGATTCCCTGCAGTAGCTCCCTGCTGTGTCTCTCACCTGGCAAGGCCTTTATGACTTGCCCTTTCAAAGTGCCACCTAGACACCCCACTGCAAAACGGAGTGGAGGCATCGGGGCTCCCTTTCTTCCATCTACTGAAGAGAATCATTGGATTTACCTCTCCTGAGCATCTGAGCTAGTGCCCTTCCCATAGCCTAAGACCACCACTCCTTACAGATGTATTTTGTCCGCTTTGTCCTATGAGCCAGATTAACTGAACTGTAGGAAAAATAGTGCTTGTGTTCTCTCCTCCTCCTTGAGTGTTACCAAAACCAGGACATTCCAACCACAACACTATGGACATATTGGACTGGATCGTGTTTTGGGTGTGAAGGGTAGGGATATCTTGTGTATTGTAGAATGTTTGGCAGCCTCTCTGGCCTTCGTCCACCAGATATGAGTAGAACACCCCCAGTGTTGACATTGAAAAATGTGACCAGACATTGCTGCATGTCCCCTGGGGTCAAAATTACCCCTGGTTGAGAACTACTGTCCTAAATAAAGATTATGCTTACTTTCCCAGTTCATCCAATACTATGCTTTGATTTATTTTCTAATGTGCTTGCTGGGCTTGTCCTGAGTCATTCCCATTCTCTCACTAGAACCACATGAAAGAATTCAAGGGTAGTTTAGTTTTTCATGGTGGATCCAACCAGTCCCAAAGGGGATTGACCAAATTCCTTTGGCCTCATGAGCATAAAAATATTTCATAGGATTTTTAAACTGTCATTATTGCATACCACAAAAAAGGACTAATAAATAATAGTTAAACACAGAACGTGGTTAAAATGTAATTAGTAGTAAAAATATAACTGAAAATAATAGAAATTATGTTGTTTTTCACTGAAATAATATGGGAAAATATTGGTTAAAACCACGAAGATTTTTTTTTTTTTTGCTTTATTCTATCAACCACATAGTTATTTAGCAAGGCTTGCCTCTGAAAATGACTATACAAAGAAGATTGTCAAAATCTGGAAGTTTATTTTTTTCTGTTTCCCATAATGGGATACTGTAGAAAATGAACATTGGGGATTACATGCCTAATCCACTCCCCAAGTCAGCGGTGCAACATGGAACTGTGTAATGTGTCCACTTTCAAGCAGTCTATTTTAAGCACCCAAGTTTGATGATAAAGAGGTTAATGTGGTTTCCAGTAGTGCCTAACTTACCCTTAGGGAGTAGCTCATGCTGGGATAACCTGGCTCATTACGGATTATTTTGTAGCATCAGTCATGCTATGAGATCACAAGGCATTATAAGACAAATATTATGGATCAGTCTTCAGAGGCCAGCACTACATGCAGTCAAAAATCCTCATCGACAGAACAAAACCGAAAGTCCTTGGTGAATTCTGTTACTGTGGCAGCATACTGTCAAATTATGCACTAGTAGCAAAAGAGCTAGAAAACCACACCAAGAAACCAGCATGTCTTTTGGCAAGCCAGAAACCAGGATCTGGAGCTGAACTTCCAAACATTCTCAAGGAGAGAATTAACATCTTAGTAAGCCAAAATATTGTACATACTCTTTAGGTATTTGGGTGTGAATCCTAGAGCAGCTACTTGAATGATTTTTTTTCTCTTTCCTTTCTTTTTTTTCTTCCAAATGTAATTAGATATTAGTGGGTTTAACAATAAAAGGCAGGACAAAAGGATAATGACTGTATTTGGGACCAGAGTCACATTTTAAGTAACAGAGATCTACTTTAAGTGTCAATTCCTATGCTGTATTAACCTCTGTAGTTTATGAAAATTCTTCTAATTTGAAGAACATTTTTTAAGGCAATTCACACAATGGAATGGTGATTAGATGTCCTTGGTTATTGAGGAATGTGCCTGTATCTTATTAGTTTTGCCATTGGAATATAACTATTAAAATCATTCTCAAACTGAATCATGTTGTAACTCACCTAACATCAGAAAATCAGGTTTTTATCATAACTACACACACTTATATGTATATAGCATCTGGAAGCAGGAAGATAAACAAGTTGCCTGTAAAGTTTAATTTATCTGTAGTATTTTTCTCTAAAGCATCTGGTTAAGGGTTGTGTTTCCCAACCAGTTTCCTGGAGCTTTGGAATATACATTGCAAACTTCTCCTAAACTCAGCTCTTTCCTTCCTTTCCTTTATTTTTGCTCAAATTGTCAACACTGTTTCTTCTCTTGTATTTCCCTTTTTCTTCCCAGCAAACTTACAGCTTCCCATGTCTCTTCTCCCACTGTTTTTTGAAATAAAAGGAAATCGTATGGAAATGCAGAAGTGGATTTCAAACTTTGCTCCCTTAAACCCTTGAAGTTTCATCAGAGTGGCTTCTGAAACCACAGTTTGGGAGGGAATATGAAGAGAGGAAAAGGCAGGGCCCTAGGACCTCCATACAAAATTCCCTGACGGGCATTTTCAAATAACACATCATTTAATGAAATATTTTTATAACTTCAAATAGCTCAACAATAATAGCTTAGCACAATGTTATCAGGTAAAGTGTGCCACTGTAGGGTATTTGACGAAAGGAAAAGCAATCCTTTAGTGAAAAATAGAAGAATAGAGAATGTGGAAGAACTTCACTGTAGGAGTTGTTTTATTTCATGATTACTCTTCCTTAAACCACCCTGAGTACAATGTAAATCTAAAATCCAGGAGCTACCCATTTCCTCCCGTTTAATAGTAGCTTCTGCTCTCCAAATACCTCTAGCAAGATGGAACACCTTACGCTGACTTAACAGGAGTAAAGCATGTGGGTACTAGAATATTTCCATGGAGTAGGAAGATTTTTTTTATTATGAAAATACTAAGGATGTAATTATATAGCGAAGCTAAGAAACTAAAATTTCTGAAATGATACCTCTACTGTCCCAAAGAAAGACCATATATCTCAGGAATTTCTATAGCTATAAATTTTTTTTGTGGAGACAAATAAGGTATCTTTTAAGATATGTTAACTTGATATAGCTTCATTTTTACTTAAAAAAGTTACACTTTGCATTAGAAGATAAAAATTTAATTTTAAAACTAAAAAAATTATAACAATAGATTTTAAAGAGTTGCCCTACATTAACAAAACTGAAGTTTGGGATTCATAGGAAATAATGTCAAAATGCTAATATTTTAGTAAAAAGTAGAAATCAACAATTATTAATTTTTATTCAAGTTCTCTAAGTTTAATCTCAAAATAATTACCATTAAATAGCTTTTAGAATAAGGCTTCTAAAAAACCAACTAAGTTATTACTTACCTTGTTATATCGTTTTTGTGCAAATAACTCTTAAGTTCTAAAATCTGATACTGTTTTGCCTGTATAATGAAAGACCACTTCTTAAATTTATTCCAGAAATTTTAAAACATTTTATTTTCTTTTAAAAATACTGATATCAATTCCAAGTTGCATGATTTAAAAAATTAGCATCATAAATAATTAGCATCATAAAATAAATGTATAAAATATTTTAGGTTACAGATTTTCTTTCTTCCTTTTTTTTTTTTTTTTGGGGGGGGGTAACAGTCTCACTTTGCTACTTAGGCTGGAGGGTACTGGAGCAATCTTGGCTCAACGTCCACTTCCGTGATTCTAAAGGATTCTCATTCCTCAGCCTCCAGAGTAGTTGGGATTACTAGTGTGCACCACTATGCCCGGCTATTTTTGGTTTTTAGTAGAGACGGGATTTTGCCTCCTGGCCTCAAGTGATCTTTGTGCCTCCCAAAGTGTTGAGGTTGAGGTTACAGGCATTAGCCACTGCCCCCTGTCAATGCCATCAGGTTTTGATTACTCAAATAAAAGAAACTTGTTAAACAAAATACCATGATTCCAGTTTTGAATTAAATACTTACTTTTCTATTGTATAAAGTAGAAAATGTTTTGGCGTGATGTAGCTTTTAAAACTGTTTTGAACAGATTACCAGAAAAACATTTCAATAGTTGCCTTGTGCTCTTAACATTAGCTGGAAGAGGAACAGAAATTAAGATGAATAGAGATAAAATGAAAATGCATAATTACAGTGAAATAATATTTCGTCCAAATCAAGTCTTCATATAATTAGAGCATATTTTAGATATTTTCATGGAAATAGAAACATCTCCTGAGTAAAAATTTGTTTTATTAAAACATATGTTCAGATGATTTTATTTGTGATTTTAGATGTCTAATTCAAGCCATGTTGTTTCTTTCTGTGTCTGATGCATTCCAACCATAAAAATTAAAAATTACCATTTAGAAAATAATTCAAGAAAAAGATTCCTCCAATAATATTTGCCCCAGTGAGCTGGGTAATTCTTGTAAATTGGTCTTTTGGCCTGAGTGATTTAGATGATTACTTAAGTTCTTTATTTCAGGTTGAATATTCAGATACTACTCAACATCTAGCACATGATAAATGATTTATTTTTCTTCAGAAAATTGATCAAATATTGAGTGAAATAATGTATTTGTCCTGTCTATTGCAGCATATATTTTCTGATTCTTCAAAAATAGTGTCTCTAATTAGATTAGATCTGATTAGATTTTTGATTAGTTCTTTTTTTCTCTCTTGGTTATTTTCAAGTTTGTCTGATGAATTAAAGATTCCTTGAAGCAAAGACAATTTTGGATAAACATTAAAACATTAATCTCTAGTGAGACTAAAACTAAAACTTCTTTATCTATAAAATATAAACCAATGATCAGGTTATTTATAAACATTATGGGGAAAAATAAATACATTATTTTGTCCAACTGTTTTTGTTTTTCTGTAATTGAAATTTTCTTTTTTTTCTCAGTAGTATTTGGTATCTTTAACTTGTGATGTACATTGAGAAATAATTTTCACTGCCTTTTGTAGTTTTTAATTTATGAAAATAAACTAAAACTGTAACAGTTATATTTCTTATTTATGAACATAAAAGAATCTTATTAGCTATTGCAATTTAGAGTTTATTGCATTTTAATTAACATATTCATGTTTTTGTGACTTTTTAACAGGCAATAACTTCAAGGTGTTTTGGTGGATGTAGATTTTTGCTGCAAGGAAATAACAGTAAGTGCTTATAACTTCTTAAAAATTATAACCTCTCAATATTTGGAATGCCACTATTGCTTATATGCATAAAACAGTTAATATGATTATTTAAATTTTATAATTTTGATAAAATTTATTAACGTTTCTCATAGAAGTCTAATAGATTAAAAGAAGGTCATTTTAATAATGAAGAAATATAAACCCATGGCCAATACTTTCAATTTTGTTCACTTTATGTGTTTTGCTATGTAAATTTCATGTGTACGTTTACATTGATTTTCTCTTTGAATAGCTGATTTACACAGATTTTCAGCTTTCTGTGGGCAACTATTTGACAATTGATTTTCAAATTTTGGATTAGAAACATTTGTTTTGCATAACAGATTCTTTAATTTGAGCCACTCAAATCTTTAATATATTTGCATGTTAAGTAGCTTTCAAGCAAATACAAGTCAATAATTCTTATATTAATTTTGTAAAAAGTGAGAAAGGGGCATCTGTCTCCCAATTAAACTGATGTGATAAAGTGAGGTGGAACAGCTTCTTGGTTTCTCTAAAGTGTAATTTTCATAATCGTTTAAATTTATGTTTATTTCCAATGTAAACATGGGTAACTTTTGTTTTACCTGCCATCTGAGGTTATCTTTGTCACTTCATTTTCATTAATGTAATTACTTGGGAATTATCTCTACTCCAAATTGAATAGGGAAATATGCTGCAGGCTCTGCTCATTTAGGAATTGAAGCAATTTAAAACATGAGATTTAAAATGGAAAATCTCTTTGAAAAGAGAAGATGTGATTCATTTGCACAGGTGACTGTTTCACTGAAACTTCTAGAGAGACAAAAATGTGCTCTAAATTCTGAATTCTTGACTTTTAAAATAGTTCAGATTTCTGTTATCTTGTCTACTTGGATTCCTGGTGGGTATTCGATCTGGGCTGTGCCCTGGCTTCTGTTCCGTACTGATACCATTTCCCAAGTGACTTCCCAACGCGACAATTGAATTCAGGCAACATTTCTGCCAAGTGATCTGAACCTTTACATGGCATCCCAGAGCCATTATGATAGCTTTCATGATTATAATAAATTCTGTTATTTTATGGAATAGATAATGATGATTTTACTTGCAAAATACCTACCTGGCTCATTCAGAGATATACTGTATTTTAAAAGAAATTACTTTCTATTTGGGGTATTCTAACTCGGCTATTTGATTAAATAGAGCTGGAAATAAGGGTTTTGGTGGAAAACATTTTGATTTTTATACAGTATTAGATGGCGCTAACTTTGTGAGAGCCTAAACAGAACATAAAATTGTTGGCCAAATAACTCAAACTACTTGTCTGTCTTACTGTGGGTAGGGAAGATGAGAAAGGGCAGAGAAAATGCCCTTAAACAAGAAGTGAGAAGAAATTTATTTCTATTTTTTTTAAGGTTTAATTGCCTTTTAATTGTCTTATCTCCTATTTCAATTTTTTAAAATACTTTTAAGTTCTGGTATACATGTACAGAACATGCAGGTTTGTTACACAGGTATTCACATGCCATGGTGGTTTGCTGCACCCACCAGACTGTCATCTGTATTAGGTATTTCTCCTAATGCTATCCCTCCCCTTACCCCACCCCCTGACAGGGCCCAGTGTGTGATGTTCCCCTCCCAGTGCCCATATATTCTCGTTGTTCAACTCCCACTTATGAATGAGACCATGCTGCATTTGGATTTCTGTCCCTGTGTTAGTTTTCTGAGAATGATGGTTTCCAGCTTTATCTAGGTCCCTGCAAAAGACATGCACTTGCTCTTTTTTATGGCTGCATAGTATTCCATGGTGTATATATGCCACATTTTCTTTATCCAGTCTAACATTGATGGGCATTTGGGTTGATTCCAAGTCTTTCCTATTATGAACAGTGCTGCAATAAATGTACATGCACATGTGTCTTTATAGTAGTGATTTATAATTCTTTGGTATATACCCAGTAATATGATTGCTGGGTCAAATGGTATTTCTATTTCTAGTTCCTTGAGGAATCACCACTGTCTTCCACAATGGTTGAACTAATATACATTCCCACCAACAGTGTAAAAGTGTTCCAATTTCTTCACATCCTCTCCAGCATCTGTGGTTTCCTGACTTTTTAATGATTGACATTCTGGGTATGAGGATGGTATCTCATTGTTGTTTGACTTGCATATCTCTAATGGCGAGTGATGAGCTTTTTCTTTGTTTGTTGGCTGCGTAAATGTCTTCTTTTGAAAAGTGTCTGTTCATATCCTTTGCCCACTTTTTGATGGGGTGTTTTTTTTTTTCTTCTTGTAAATTTAAGTTCCTTGTAAATTCTGGATGTTAGTCCTTTGTTAGATGAATAGATTGTAAAAATGTTCTCCCGTTCTATAGGTCACCTTTTCACAGCAATGACAGTTTATTTTGTTGTGCAGAAGCTCTTTAGTTTAATTAGATCCCATTTGTCAATTTTTGGATTTTGTTGTCATTGTTTTTGCTGTTTTAGTCAGGAAGTCTTTGCCCATGTCTGTGTCCTGAATGGTGTTGCGTAGGTTTTCTTATAGGGTTTTAATGGTTTTAAGTCCTACATTTAAATATTTAATCCATCTTGAATTAATTTTGTATAAGGTGTAAGGAAGGGGTCGATTTCAGTCTTCTGCTTGTGGCTAGCTAGTTTTCTCAACATTATTGATTAAATGAGGAATCTTTTTGCCATTGCTTGTTTTTGTCAAGATTGTCAAAGATAAGATGGTTGTATATGTGTGGGGTTATTTCTGAGGCCTCTGTTCTGTTCCATTGGTCTATATATCTGATTTGATACCAGTACCATGCTGTTTTGGCTACTGTAGCCTTGTAGTATAGTTTGAAGTCAGGTAGCATGATGCCTCCAGCTTTTTTCTCTTTGCTTAAAATTATCTTGGTTATAGGAGCTCTTTTTGGTTCCACATGAAATTTAAAGTACTTTTTTCTAAATCTGAAGAAAGTCAATGGTAGCTGGAAGGGAATAGTATTGAATCTATAAATTACTTTGTGGAGTATGGCCATTTTCATGACATTGATTCTTCCTATCCATCAGCGTGGAAAGTTTTCCATTTGAGCAGTGGTTTGTAGTTTTCCCTTCAAGAGGTCCTTCCCAAGCCTTGTTAAGTTGTATTCCTAGGTATTTTATTCCCTTTGGAGAAATCGTGAAGGAAAGTTCCTTGTGATTTGGTTCTCTGTTTGTCTATTATTAGTGTATAGGAAGGCTTCTGATTTTTGCACATTGAATTTGTATCTTGAGACTTTGCTAAAGTTTCTTATCAGCTTAAGGAGTTTTTGGGCTGAGACCATGGGGTTTTCTAAATACACAATCATGTCATCTGCAAACTGAAGTAATTTGACTTTCTCTCCTCCTCTTTGAATACACTATTTCTTTCTCTTGCCTGATTGCCCTGGCTAGAACTTCCAATACTGTGTGAAATAGGAGTGGTGACAGAGGTAATCCTTGTCTTTTGCCAGTTTTCAAAGGGAATCCTTCAGTTTTTGCCCATTCAATATTGTATTGGTTGTGGGTTTGTCATAAATAGCTCTTAATATTTTGAGATACATTCCATCAACACCTAGTTTGAGTGTTTCTAGCATGAAACGGTGTTGAATTTCATGGAAGGCCTTTTCTCTATTGAGGTAATGTGGTTTTTGTCATAGGTTTGGTTTATGTGATGGATTATGTTTGTTGATTTACATATGTTGAACCAGACTTGCATCCCAGGGATGAAGCCAACTTGATCATGAGGGATAAGCTTTATGATGTACTGCTGGAATTGGTTTGCCAGTATTTTAATGAGGATTTTTGCATCAATGTTCCTCAGGGATATTGGCCTAAAATTTCCTTTTTTTGTTGTGTCTCTACTAGGTTTTGGTATCAGGATGATGTTAGCCTCATAAATGAGTTAGAGAGGAGTCCCTCTTTTTCTATTGTTTGGAATAGTTTCAGAAAGAATGGTACAAGCTCCTGTTAGTACCTGTGGTAAAATTCAGCTGTGAATCCATCTGGTCCTGGGCTTTCTTTGGTTAATAGGTTATCAATTACTGCTTCAATTTCAGAACGTGTTATTGATATATTCAGGGATTTGACTTCTTCCTTGGTTTGTCTTGATAGGGTGTATGTGTCCAGGAATATAACCATTTCTTCTAGATTTTCTAGTTTATTTGAATAGAGGTGTTTATCGTATTCACTGATGGTAGTTTGTGTTTCTGTGGCATCAGTGGTGATCTCCGCTTTATCAATTTTTATTGTATCTATTTAGTTCTTCTCTCTTTTCTTCTTTATTAGTCTGCCTAGTGATCTATTTTGTTAATCTTTTCAAAAAAAAAAAAACTCCTGGGTTCATTGATTTTTTTTTTTAAGGGTTTTGTGTGCTTGTTTCCTTCAGTTCTGTTCTGATCTTAGTTATTTCTTGTCTTCTGCTTGCTTTTGAATTTGTTTGCTCTTGCTCGCCTAGTTCTTTTAATTGAGATTAAGGTGTCAATTTTAGATCTTTCCTGCTTTCTCCTGTGGGCATTTAGTGCTATAAATTTCCCTATAAACACTGCTTTAGCTGTGTCTCAGATTCTCGTAAGTTGTGTCTTTGTTGTCATTGGTTTCCAAGAACTTCTTGATCTCTGCCTTCATTTCATTATTTACTCCATAATCATTCAGGAGCATGGTGTTTAGTTTCAGTGTAATTGTGCCATTGTGAGTCAGTTTCTTAATACTGAGTTATAATTTGATTGTACTGTGGTCTGAGACACTGTTATGATTTTCATTCTTTTGTATTGGCTGAGGGGTGTTTTACTTCCAATTATGTTGTCAGTTTTAGAATGAGTGCTATGTGGGTGTTAAGAAGAATATATATTCTGTTGATTTGTGGTGGATACTTCTGTAGATGTCTATTAGGTCTGCTTGGTCCAACACTGAGTTCAAGTCCTGAATATCCTTGTTAATTTTATGTCTCATTGATCTGTCCAATATTGACAATGGATTGTTGAAGTCTCCCATTATTACTGTGTAGGAGTCTAAGTCTCTTTGTAGGTCTCTAAGAACTTGCTTTATAAATCTGAGTGCTCCTGTATTGGGTGCATATATATTTAGGATAGTTAGTTCTTCCTGTTGGGTTGATCCCTTTATCATTGTGTAATGCTCTTCTTTGTCTCTTTTGATCTTTGTTGGTTTAAATGCTGTTTTATCAGAGACTAGGATTGCAACCCCTGCTTTTTCTTTTCTTTCCTTTTTTTTTGCCTTCCATTTGCTTTGTAAATATTTCACCATCACTTTATTTTGAGCCTGTGTGTGTCTTTGCAGGTGAGATCAATATCCTAGATACAGGACACTGATGGATCTTGACTCTTTATCCAATTTGCCAGTCTGTGCCTTTTAATTGGGGCATTTAGCCCATTTACATTTAAGGTTAATATTGTTATGTGTAAATTTGATCCTGTCATTATGATTCTAATTGGTTACAGTTTCTAAATAGTGTCAATGGTCTTTACATTTTGATTTGTTTTCACAGTGGCTGGTACTGGTTTTTCTTTTCCATATTTAGTGCTTTCAGAAGCTCTTGAAAGGCAGACCTGGTGGCGACAAAGTCCTTCAGCATTTGCTTGTCTGTAAAGGATTTTATTTTTCCTTTACATAAAAGCATAGTTTGGATGCATATGAAATTCTGGGTTAAAAATTCATTTTAAGAATGTTGAATATTGGCCCCACTCTTTTCTGGCTTGTAAGGTTTTTGCAGACTGATCCACTGTTAGTTTGATGGGTTTTCCTTTGTGGGTAGTCCGACCTTTCTCTCTGGCTGCCCTTAACAATTTTTCCTTCACTTCTACCTTAGTGAATCTTAAAATTATGTGTCTTGGGATGTTCTTCTAGAGGAGTATCTTTGCGGTATTCTCTGTATTTTTTAAATTTGAATGATGGTCTGTCTTGCTAGATTGGGGAATTTTTTCTGGAAAATTTCCCAAAGTGTGTTTTCCGACTTGGTTCCATCCTCTCCTTTACTTTCAGGTACACCAATCAAATGTAGGTTTGATCTTTTCACATAGTCCCATATTTCTTGGAGGCTTTGTTCATTTCTTTTCATTCTTTTTTTTTTTCTAGTCTTGTCTTCATACTTTATTTCATTAAGTTGAATTTCAATTTCGGGTATCCTCTCTTCTGCCTGATCAATTCAGCTATTGATACTTGTGCATGGTTCACGAAGTTCTCATGCTGTGGTTTTCAGCTCCATTAGGTCATTTATTTTCTTCTCTAAACTGATTATATTAGTTAGCAATTCCTCTAATCTTTTTTCAAGGTTCTTAACTTCCTTACTTTGGCTAAGAACATGCTCCTTTGGCTCAGAGGAGTTTGTTATTACCCATCTTCTGAAGCCTGCTTCTGTCAATTTGTCAAATTCTTTCTCCATACAGTTTTGTTCCCTTGCTGGTAAGGAGTTGTGATCCTTTGGAGAAGAAGAGACATTCTGGTTTTTGGAATTTTCAGCCTTTTTGTGCTGGTTTTTCTTCATCTTTATGGATCTATTGACCTTTGGTCTTTGCTATTGGTCACCTTCGGATGGGGTTTTTGCGTGGTCGTCCTTTTTGTTGATGTTGATGCTATTCCTTTCTGTGTGTTGGTTTTCCTTCTAACAGCCAGGCCCCTCTTCTGCACGTGTTCTGGAGTTTTCTGGGTGTCCACTGCACATCCTGTTTGCCCGGGTATCACCAGCGGAGTCTGCAAAATAGAAAACATTGCTACCTGCTCCTTTCTCTGGAAGCTTCATCCCAGAGGGGCACCTACCAGATGCTAGCTGGAGCTCTCCTGCATGAGGTGTCTGTCAACCCCTGCTGGGAGGTGTCTTTTTGTTAGGAGGCACAGGGGTCAGGAACTCACTTGAGGATGCAGTCTGTTCCTCAGCAGGGCATGAGCACTATGCTGGGAGATTGCTGCTCCCTTCAGAGCCCACAGGCAAGAATGTTTTAAGTCTGCTGAAGCTGTACCCACAGCTGCCCCTTCCTCCAGGTGCTCTGTCCCAGGGAGGTGGGAGTTATATCTATAAGCTCCTGACTGAGGCTGCTGCCTTTCTTTCAGTGATGCCTTGACCAGAGAGGAGGAATCTAGAGAGGCAGTCTACTACAGCAGCTCTGCAGAGCTATGGTGGGCTCCACCCAGTGGGAACTTCCTGGCATCTTTGTTTACACTGTGGGGGGGAAAACCCCTACTCAAACCTCAGTAATGTCAAACACCCCTCACCCAGCAAGCTAAAGCATCCCAGGTCAACTTCAGACTGCTGTGCTGGCAGTGAATTTCAAGCCAGTGGATCTTAGCTAGCTGGGCTCCATGAGGGCAGGATCTGCTGAGCAAGACTACCTGGCTCCCTGACTTCAGCCCCCCTATCAGGGGAGTGAATGGTTCTGTCTCACTGGGGTTCCAGGAGCCACTGGGGTATGAAAAGGAAAAAAAGAAACTCCTCCAGCTAGCTCAGTGTCTTCCCAAATGACCATCCAGTTTTGTGCTTGAAACCCAAGGCCCTGATGGCATAGGCACCTGAGGGAATCTCCTTGTCTATGGGTTGGGAAGACCATGGGAAAAACATATTTATCTGGGCCAGAATGCACTGAACCTCTTGGCACAGTCCCTCAAGGCTTCCCTTGGCTAAAGGAGGGACCTTCCCCCAACCCCTTGTGCTTCCTGGGTGAAGGCAAGGCACCATTCTGCTTCACCTTGGCCTCCGGGGGCTACACCGTCTAACCAGTCCCAGTGAGATGAGCCGGGTACCTCAGTTGAAAATGCACAAATCACCCACCTTCTGTGTTTGTCTCCCTGGGAGCTGCAGACCAGAGCTGTTCCTACTGAGCCATCTTGCTGGGGAACCCTCTTCTCATTTTCAGAAATTCATTGCTTTAGAACAAAGTACAAATCACCAGTAGCATATTTTGTAACACCATAACTTGTTAGTTCCTTCTTCCAAGAAAATGTTTCTGGCATGTTTATATCTTCAAATTATATTTACATGCTTTCCAGGAACAATACAATATTAATACTTGTGTGTATTTACATATATACATGTGCACATACACATACACATATATGAGCAAAACCATGTTGTCTTAGGACCCTAAAATAGGACTCTTTGAATACACAGAAAGAACTTTAGTAATCTTTGGTTTATTCTAATTTTTATTTTATCTCTAAATCCTCTGTCTCAGTTTAATTATATCATTTATTCATGAATTTATCAACTCAGGTAGATAGGTACATGGTCTCATGCACCAGATATATAGGAGTAAAAATTAAGTTCCTGTTTCCTAGTTGCCCACAGGCTGCTGGAGGGGACGATAACATTTAACAGTTTCAGTTCATTGTGGTAGAAGTCCAAATACAGTGAGTAGGAAGTAGAGAGGTGGGAACCCATGTCATCCTTGAAAGCTAAAGCAATATTTTCTTGAGAAGGCATTGCTTGAACCACAATAGATGTATGTAACTGAAATAATGGTGGTGGTGGTAGTGATAGTGGTGTTTGTGTCTGTGTGAAAGTGTGGAGTCAAGGAGTGAAGGGTGAGGATTGGGAGGAAGAAGCTGTAGCAATCCAGCTGTATAGAAAAGGACGGCTATGTATCTAGTCCATAGCAAGATCAAGGTGACAGGAAAGCATTACATGCTCAAGGAGCATAGAATAAATGTTGCAGAGTGGCAGGAAATGAGAGAATGAGAGCAGAAAATTACCTGTGTTGAGGAGTTTGTGTTTTATTTAATTTTTTTCCAGGAAAATGAAAGGCAGTCCTAGCAGGTTTTACAACAGTTGGGAACATTGGAATTGCATTTGGGACATGCCAGCTGAGCAGCAGTTTTGAAGAAGGATCAAGGAAGGTGGACAGGAAGCAGAAGAAATGGGAATAAGAAACCCAGTTAGGAAACTGTAGTGGTTGCTCCAAGAAATAAATGATGATGGACTGACCAATGGGAGTAATGGGGTAGAGTAGAAAGAGGAGAAAAACTCTAGCTTTGAACCATGGAGACGGGGATATTTCTTTTATTTATTCATTTGCTTTGAAGACGCAAACCTACAGTTGAGTTACTGATTGGGAATCCACTGAAAATGGGGATGGGTTGAGGAAGAAGAGAGGCTAATTTTAAAATTAATAATTGCAAGAGCAGAAAGATATAGTAATAATCGAATTTAGGGCACAGAACACTTTCTCTTATTCCCTAGAGTTACTAGGAGTGATTGTGAAGCCCAGTTTAGAACTCAGGCAGAACCAGTTGGCTATCATGACTATGAGCATTTCTCCCACCTCCCATATACTGTCCAACATGGTCATCACTATCCTCATGTGACTATTAAAATTAATTTAAATTAAACAAACGTGTAAGTCCTTACTTGCACTCGCCACATTTCAGATTCTCAACAGCCACAGGTGACAAGTGATCAATTGGCATGCATATTGCCCCAGGTCATATTGGATAGCACAATTATAGATTTTTAGAGCACTCACAAAAGAATACAGTTTTGAATCACACAATTAAACACACAGCTAAGTGTATTTTGACATGTGTATCTTTCTAACACTTTTAGAAGTAAAGAAACGTAATAATCATATTCTCATTCCACAGTCAGTCTGGTAAATAACATCTGAATCATAAGTGAGAAAAATTAACTCCTGAACTTCATAATTCAAGGATTTTTCCTTTTCCTCACTGAGGGGCATAACTAAAAGCTACCCTGGCTCCTGTAGAGTAATTGACAAAAATCCTATGTAACAAATCAAAGGGGCCTCTGTAGGACAAGCCAGTTTTTTTCAAAGTACCTTATTTTCTTAATGCTTTTATAGAATCACAATTTCTATTTTTAAATTCACTATTAAAACTCATTGATGACAGCTCTCACTACAAGATAACATTTGAAATTACAGATATCTTATTACAGTGCAATTTGTAACACTCAGTGTGTAAAATATTATTCACTACCCCTGACCTCTTAAAATGTAGGAGGGCAGAGAAATCTAAAATGTCAGTCCTTAATAGCGGAGGTGCCAGATGATGGAATCTTTTATTTTTAAGGCAAAAATACTTTGATCTTATAGGTAAAAATAAAGCTTCTTGCTATTTTAATAGCACACAACCCGAGTTCATTAAATATTGTCTGTTGATTAATTGATGTTTTGCACTTGGTAGCATGTTCATTAAAAACCGATTATTTCATCGTCTTTTACCCTTATTTGAAAATGAGATACTTAGGGGGAAGATCAGCTGTAAATAACGTAGGGAAGCAAGCAGTGATAGCTAGGGTTAGTTGATAGCTCCATGCCTAGCCTATTCTTCAAAGAACCCTCTCCATGATACCATTTACTGAGTATAAGCTTTTTGCATTTCCTTATTTGTCTAACAGTATACATTTTACATGTATCACATCATCTTTCAGATCAAACAAGTCCACGTTGTATTTTTATTTATTTAATTATTATTATTTGTTTTTTGAGACAGACTTTTGCTCCGTCGCCCAGGCTAGAGGGCACTGGTAGGATCTTGGCTCACTGCAACCTCCACCTCCTGGGTTCAAACAATTCTCATGCCTCAGCCTCCAGAATAGCTGGGATTACAGGCATGTGCCACTGCACCCAGCTAATTTTTGTAGTTTTAGTAGAGATATAGTTTCACCATGTTGGCCAGGGTTGTCTTGAACTCCTGACTTCAAGGGATCCACCTGCCTCGGCCTCCCAAACATTGTACTCTCTCTTACAGTTGAAGTTTATGAGTGATTTTGTCTAATTCAATCCCAAAATTCTGAATTTCAATTATCTTGGGTCAGAAATAGCTTCATCGTTGGTTGCCTGGTTGATATACTTCTATTCATGTGCAAATTAATTTAAGACATGATTTTCATCATATCATATTCTTTTTTTTTCCTTCAAAATCCTTCAGATGGCATATTCTACTTTCAGAATAAAGTTTTGCCCTTAGCCGAGCATGCAAAGCCCTTCTGCCCCGTCTCAGTCTATAGCAGGGTACACCAAGTCACTTCATAGATACTTTACTACTGTTGTTCTAGTTATCCTCAACTTGATAAGGACACTCATTCCTACAACTGCCCCCTCTCAGCCTTCCTCCTTTTTCTCTATTCCAACCCTGTCAGCCCGCAAATCACATTTTCAGGTAGCCTTAGTCTCTAGTGGTCTAATTTCACCCAACGCTCCTCACTGGGCATGGAGTTTGTTAATTTGATATCTCTAAATGCTCCCTTGTGACTATTCTTGAAATGAAATTTAATTAATGCTAAAGACTTATTTAAGTCTATTAGTCGTGTCCCCCTTAGCTAGCTGTAGGGCATTTGTCATGTAATAAACTTGTGAGATTGTATTGGCAAAGGTGCACTGTAAGTATTTGTTGATTGAGAATTCAAAGAATAGGTAATTCAACTTCCATGTCTGGCCAGTTCACTGATCCATTCTGACCTTAGGTGCAAAATTAACAGAAATAACAAAATATTGTTGTCTTTTTTATTGTGTTTAAGAATGAATTTTTCTCTTCAAATCTCCAAAGGGCTCTAAGATCCATACTCATATTCATACTCATCTAAAGAGCAGTCTATTTCTAAAATAGCATTTATATTTTCAAGCAATTACCCTTGAAAAGAATGTAGATTTTTATTTAACTGCCTGTAAATATTAAATCATCTAGCTGTTTCTGTGTTAATTTAAAATGAAAATATCATTCTGTGAGAATAAAAACATTTTTTTAAATCCCGGTTTTTCAATAAAAGATAAGAGACTTTACCCCCATTGGAGACTTTAGTTGCGTGACTTCACAGCTAGTAGTGGTCCTTTGAGATCAACTTTTAGGTTGAAAAGTAACTTAAGTAATGGGAAAGTAACTTAGAGGTCTTTGTAAATCAAAAATATCTCTCTTAGCTACATGTTTTGGAGAAACACAAGCATTTGAAATTCCTAATGACCACTTGGTTGTATTTTGAAAGCGCATCTGCTAAATTATCCAGTTATCTTATACAAATGACTTATGTGGTTTTATTGTCCAGTGTCACTTTGTATATTAAATCATCCTCATGGAATGGAAACAAGAATAGCCAGCTGTGAGAAAAGAATGACCAAAGAAAATGTTTGGAGTAATAGGAGACTTTAGCATTCAGGGAACAAAACTAGAAAGAAGAGTGACTAGTGTTGTTGTTGTTGTTGTTTTGAAAGGGAATTTCACTCCTGTTGCCCAGGCTGGAGTGCAATGGTGTGCTCTCGGCTCACTGTAACCTCTGCCTCCCAGGTTCAAGCTATTCTCATGCCTCAGCCTCCCAAGTAGCTGGGATTACAGGTGCCTGTCACTACACCTAGCTAATTTTTTGTATTTTTTAGTAGAGACGGGGTTTCACCATGTTGGCCAGGCTGGTCTCAAACTCCTGACCTCAGATAATCCATATGTCTTGGCCTCCCCAAAGGGCTGAGATTACAGGTGTCAGCCACCACACCCAGCTGAGTACCTAGTATTAATCATTGAAAACACAAAGAAATTTCCAAAATATAAAGAGGGAGAGTGTCAAAGATGAATTTTGATTTGAGGTGGTTATATGAAATGTGATGCACAATGTGAAGTTAGAACAATAAACTAATGTGTATATGCAAAAGTGTGTTGTCTGTATTTGGCCATCCCATTCATAGTATAGTAATTCTGTTTATCTCTTAGAATGACTACTTTAATGTGGAAATTAACTTGATTGTGTATTTGTGAAAACTGTACAAATTCACTTTTATTGCTCATGACATTGAAAGTATAACTTCAAAATGAAACCAACCCCCACCCCCCCACCCCCCACAAATGTGTTGGCTCAGTTTAAATGGCTCATTTGGAACTTATTAGGGCTTTCTTGTAAAGGAACATAACATAAGTGCTCCAGTTATTTGCACTGGAGCGTTTCTACAATGCATTGTGGAGTGGATCGCAGCCATGTAGATCATGAGAAAAGACAAAATTTTTTGTTGACTAGAAAAAAAGTAGAACCCATTTCTCATTGTGGCTGGAACAGAAAAGTGTCAGGTAAGCAGGTGATAAAATGAGAAATCAGAAATAGAGCTAGCTTGGAAGTTGGTCACTTGGTTGAAGACAGGGAATTTTAAAGAGGACAGGCAGGAAGAAAGGACTCTGCCAATGCAGAGAGAGAGTAGCAGGTACAGGAACTAAAGTAGATGAGGCAACTGCACTGGGACTGGGAAAGAGCTTGAATTCCAGGTACTTCATGGCCATCATGAGCCACAATTTTAACTCCCTCAAAGCAAAGCAGAGAGCTCTGGGTCACATAATTTTAGGTACTAAACTCATACCTGTATTGTTCTTATTATTTTAAAATTGTATTTTATATATTATATGTCATATGTTTATATTGTACAATTTCTAATTTTATACTTTATTTTGCTGAAAATTTTCACTGTTTTATAAGTGCCTAAGTTTGGTGTATAAGTAAGTTATCTCTTACCTAGATGTATAGAACATTGATTTTAAAAGTAGGCATCATTCCCTGTCAGTTTCTTACATATATATTAAAAAAACTGAGATTTGTGACAATTTCAGAAAACTCAAATAACATAGAAATATCAGAAAAATATCAAAAACTAAGAAATATCCTGAAATTAAGAAAATGGTATGTTATGAATCCATAAAATATATGTAGACACTAGCCTATTTTATCATTTGCTGCATGAAATATACACATATCAATTATAAAAAGCTAAAATTTATCAAAATGTATGTGCACAAACATAGACTATACCTGGTGTCATCGAAGTCAAGGTAAAGCTTCAGTCAATGGTAGGCTATTAGTAGTTAAGTTTTTGAGGCATCAAAATTTAGATGCAAATTTCCAACTCTGCAAAGGGGTCAGAGCCCTTAACAGTTGAATTATTCAAGAGTCAACTATAGTTGGAAATGCGGATTACAAAATACCTTCTTCAATTCAGCGGTCCACTAAGGGCTTACATTTATTCTTAGATTAGCTATCTTCATATGTCCTTGTATGCTAAGAAATTATACAATTCAAAATCTGCAAATAGGTTCATACAAATCTTCTGAAGTATTTTATTCACCCAATTCAAGAAATAAATTCTTGATTAAAATTTTCACATCTTTAGTCTGTTTTGTATTTTGTAATGTAAACAATGAGTTTATTGATAATGCCTGCCTAGCAGAGTGTGAAATTTCTATTTTGAATAATAAAGTCTAAACATGATCAAAGCCGTGATCAGGAAATACTGCCCTTCTAGTTGCTAGGGTACTGGCTGGAAGTATAATAAGCATAGATGACAATGATATAGCTCTATGCCAGCCAGCTGATCAGTGATGTCAACTTACTGTAATAATCATTTTGGAACATATTAATATAGCCATCAATAGCCTAAAGCTTTGTAAAACTTTAATTTCTAGATCTAAGAAGAAAATGTGTATACTTTATATTGGCCGTATTTCTAAATATGGAAGGAACTACTCTTGAGTTCAGTAGGATAAGTCAGTAATATTGATGCAATTTGAGTATGTGTTCCTATGTTCCATTAGAATGTTTCTAACATACTGCATGAAAATGAAGGATTCATAATTTTATATTTTCAGTATAGTTAGAAAACTTAATGATGTTTCAAACTATGATTTATGAAATAAAGACCTAAGAATTCCAAACATCATTTTAAAGTCTTGCTTTATTAATTTTGTTTGCCCTTTTGGAATTCTGTACAAGGCATTATTATGTTAAATTATTGGAATATTATAATTTAAAGTATAAATTTAGTTTAGAAAAGAAAAACAAATGAAGACATTTGGCCAAGAATAATCTTGTTACTGTTGCTTAGAAAGTCACATTTATTTAAGGTCAAAAAATCAAAGTCTTATGACCAGTGTTCTTTCCAGTAAGCAGATAACAATTTGGCTCTCTTTTGGGGAAGGAAGACTAGAGAACTTGGCTCAGTAAATCCTTCCTATTGCTGTTTTCTAAATAAAGCCTATAGCTTTATCTTTCTGTTTTCACTAGCTCTTAGATTAAAATCCATATGTCGTTGTACATTGAGTAGCAGTATGTAAAAATAACAATTCAAATCAGTATATTTCAAGTATTAGATTTTAGGCAATAATTATTACTACTTTTTTCCCATAAGTTATTGGGGTACAAGTGGTGTTTGGTTACATGGGTAAGTTCTTCAGTGGTGATTTGAGAGATTTTGTTGCAACCATCACCTGAGCAGTATGCCCTGCACCATATTTGCAGTATTTTATTCATCTCCCCCATCCCAGTCTTCCCCAAATCCATTGTATCATTCTTATGCCTTTGCATTCACATAGCTTAGCTCCCACATATCAGTGAGAACATATAAGATGGTGTTTGGTTTTCCATTTCTGAGTTATTTCACTTAGAATAATAGTCTCCAATCTCATCCAGGTCACTGCAAATGCTATTAATTCATTTCTTGTTATGGCTGTGATATTGGAGACCATATGTGTGTGTGTGTGTCCTTTCCCCGCTTTATGTTTTTGTTTGCATTGTCAAAGATGAGTTGGCTATAAGTATTTTGATTTATTTCTGGATTCTGGATTCTGTTCCATTGGTCCAAGTGCCTGTTTTATACCAGTATCATTGGTGTTTTGGTGATTATGACCTTATAGTTTGAAACGTGGTAATATGATGCCTCCAGATTTTTTCTTTTTGCTTAGCCTTGATTTGGATGTGCAGGCTTTTTTGATTCCATATGATTTTTAGAATTGTTTTTTTCCAAACCTGCGAAGAATAATGGTGCTATTTTGATGGGGATTGCTTTGAATTTGTAGATTGCTTTTGGCAGTACGGTCATTTTCACAATATTGATTCTACCCATCCATCAGCATGGATGAGGCTTCAGTTGTTTGTGTCATCTATGATTTCTTTCAGCAGTGTTTTTTTAGTTTTCCTTGTAGAGGTCTTTTGACTCCTTCTTTGGGTATATTCCTAAAGTATTTTAATATTTTTAAACTATTATAAAAGGGTTTGAGTTTTTGATTTGATTCTCTGGTTGGTGGCTATTGGTGTATAGAAGAGCTATTGATTTGTGTACATTAATATTGTATCTGGAAACGTTGCTGATTTATCAGTTCTAGGAGCTTTCTTGAAGCATCCTTAGGGTTTTCAAGGTAAACAAACATGTCATCAGCAAACAGTGACAGTCTGACTTCCTCTTTACCGATTTGGATGCCTTTTGCTTCTTTCTCTTGTCTGATTGCTCTGTCTAGGACTTCCAGCACTATGTTGAAGAGGAGTGGTGAGAGTGGATATCCTTGTCTTGTTCCAGTTCTCAGAGGGAATGGTTTCAACTTTTCCACATTCAGTATTATGTTGGCTGTGGGTTTGTCATAGATGGGTTTTATTACCGAAAGGTATGTCCCTTGTATGCCCATTTTGCTGAGAATTTTACTCATGAAGCGATGCTGGATTTTGTCGAATGCTTTTTCTGCATCTATTGAGATGATTATGTGAATTTTGTTCCTAATTCTGTTTATGTGGTGTACCACATTTGGTGACTTCATATGTTAAACCATCCCTGCATCCCTGCTATAAAACTCACTTGATCAAAGTGGATTATCTTTTTGTTATGTTGTTGGATTCAGTTAGCTAGTATTTTATAAAGGATTTTAGCATTTATGTTCATCAAATATATCGGTCTATGTTTTTCTTTTTTGGTTATGTCCTTTTTTGGTTTTGGTATTAGGGTGATTCTGGCTTCAGAGAACAAATTAGGGCTCCTTCTTTATCTTGTAGAATAGTGTCAAAAGGATTGGTACCAATTCTTGAACGCCTGTAGGATTCTGCTGTGAATCTGTGGGTCCTTTCAGGATCGCTGGATCTGAAGCAGTTGATCTGAAGCTAAAATTTATGATGCGAACTTCCACACACTGCTCTGTCTGGAGTTACAATCTAGTCCTGCATCCCAGTTCTCCAAGAATTACTACTTCTAAGGCAGGATGTTGTACTGGCAGAACAATGCCTAACCATTAGTAGGTGCCATCTTCTCAACCCACATAGAATCCTATCATTATCTGTAATTGCCCCACCACCCAAAATAGCCTGCTCCACAGTCAGGTTTCTTGACTACATCATGATTTCCTTGTTGTCCACTATTTCCGCTTGTCAACCATTTAAGTATGTCTGATCTTTCTTGCTACTCTTTTGTTTTTAACTTTATTAAACATTCATTCCTTTGATTCTTGTATTAATATTTTCTTCCATTTAATCAGCTGTGAGCTTTCCTTATGCCCCTTTTCTTGAGAAATTAGATTTAACTTCTCATGATTTCAAAGGAAATTTCTAATTCCTAAACTCACATGCACACTGACATAGTTTGGCTGTCCCCACCAAGTCTCATTGAAATATAATCCCCAGTGTTAGAGGTGGAGCCTGGGGGGAGGTGATTGGATCATGGGGGTGGTTTTCTTAGGACTGGTTTAGCACCATTCCCTTGGTACTGTCCTTGCAACAGTGAATGAATTCTCATGAGATCTGGTTGTTTGAAAGCATGTGGCACCTTCCCCCTCTCTCTCTTGCCCTTGCTCTTGCTATGCAACGCACCTGCTCCCTTATCACCTTCCACCATGTGTAAAAGCTCCCTGAGGCCTCACCAGAAGCCACATAGCTGCAGGGGCCATGTTTGCACAGCCTGCAGAACCAGGAGTCAATAAAACCTCTATTCTTTATAAATTTCCCAGTCTTAGGTGTTTCTTTATAGCAATGCAAGAACAGCCTAATACACACACCCACTGTATTTTTTTAATTCTCTTCAGGTCATGGCCGAATCCTGCAAATATGTATCAATTAAATACTCTTCTATACTCTCAAGAGACTTCTAGTCTAATTATCCTCTTTCTCTTGATGTTCAGCTTCTCTTTCTCTAGTGGATTCTTCCCACCAGATTTTAAAACAAACAGTTTTAAAACAGTTCAACACATTAAAGAATAGCAACATAAATCTTTGTTCAATTTCTCCTCATGTTCCAGTTACTTCCAACTATTTTCATGTCACTTTCTTACACCAAAGAGAAGGTTCTGTTTTGACCCAAAAGGTTGATAAAATTCAGCATGATGTAATAAAAATACACAATTATGTGAAATAGAAATAACAGAACCACCGTACTGTCAGAAAAATTTTTTAAGTTATTTTTCTCTTTCTAACCTTATTATATTTTGCTGACATATATTAGTTGTCTTTTTGAATTGGTAAAAGAAATGTATCTAGTTGTGTGACTAATCTCTGACACTGTTTCTTCACCAGTAAAAATAAGGATTTGCTTTTGGTACATACAAGTTCTATTATACAAAGATGATAAAATTTAAATCATAAGTTTCCACAGATCAGGCAAAAACACATTTATGTTTTGATAACTTTACTATGTGCATATTTTTCAAAGATGATAGGAGCTCTCTTCAATGTTGTATGTTTCTGGAAGGCATTGAAAAACTTAAATATAATTAGTTCACTCTCAACTGTTTTCTCATAAACAAGAGTCAGGCCTAGTGCATTAAAGCATAGAAGCAATCTGGGTTTATTATTTGGTTATTGGTCTGTGTAATGTCATTTTTAAAAATGGCATTTGAAGCAGCATTTATGCCCAACTTTGTTGAATGTAAGATTATTTAATTGAGTGTATACATATCAGATGATAACCTTAGTTGCTATATTTCAAAATTTAAAAAAAATTGAGATTTTTAAATGAAGTATTTAAGTAGTGTGTAATTTTTAAACAATAGTAGAATCAACTGCTAGAGGGGAATTGTTGACACTCTTGCTCTAATTATAAGTATACTAAGAATAATGTAACAGAGTAAGAGTTCAGGGTTACTACAGATGAATATATGCTTGTAAGAAAAATGTTGAGTTGTAAAGGAAGTGTGAATAAAGTTTAATAGTGATTCACAAGTTTGGAGTAAAATTGTAATGTCTTTTACTAGTCATGAACTGTAGTTTTGCCAAGAGTCCATCAACACACACTGTCAGAGAAGAGCTGGAGAAAGTCATAATCAATCTGTGATTTTGTATCAACCAAAAAGATGACAGATCTGAAATAGCTTTCCTTATACAGGGCTTAAGATACAAATATATGAATGCATCACAGTGGTAATAATGAAAACTGACTTTGTGACCTTGAGTAATCTTGCAAGGATATTTCCTTGGAAGGCTAGGAAATTGCAACCTTATGTAGAATGGGTTAAATTTGCCACATTGCTTTTATTCAGTTTTAAAGAATGAATTCAGTTATGCTATTTGCATTTGTATTTAAATTTTTACATGAGAATTAGTTCTTAGCATTGGAAAGGTCTATATGTTATGTGAAATTTAGCCATCTCCCCTATCAGCTTGACCTTCAGCTATTCTGTGTATTTACTGGCTGGACATTCACCTGTTCTTCTTAGTGTAGTAAAGCTATAAATAGGAAGAAGCAGCAGAAAGGTTATCCAATCAAAATGTGTAATATGGATAAAGGTCAATGTGGTAGGGCATGCAATTCTAATTCCCAATATATACTAGACAATAAAAATCTTACACCTCATTCTTGTGGCAAAAAAATAAATGTAATAACGAAATTGAAAATACTGTGCAAATTATTTTTCATATAGGACTGTTGAGTTGAAATGAAACAATAGTATTTTGCCATTTTCATTAAACTTTTAGAATTATATTCTAATGCTTATGAAAAAGATGCCATAGATACAAACTAGAAAAACAACAAATATGTATTTGAAAGTTCCATATTTTTACACATTTTCTTTTTATTCATTATTGAATTATAATTTGAATTATGTATGGAAAAAAGTATATGTGAGGTGTAAATCACAATGACTGAGGAATGTAAAGTTTGAAAGAAATTAAACTATGGCAAAAATTGTTAAGGTAACAGATTAATTTTTCCTTCAATTTAAGTTGTAATATGTATAGATATTTTACACACATCTTAATACCTGGATTATCTTATTGATACCTTATATAACCAAAAAAAATGACTTCACAGATGTGAATAAGTTGAAGTACCTGAGATATGAAGAGCTTTCTTGATTGCCCACGTGACTACTAAATGCAATCACATTATCCTTATAAATACAGAAAAAGGAGATTTTACAAATAAACATGCAGAGGAGAAGACAATGTGGTCATGGAGGCAGAGATCAGATGGATGCAGCCATAAGCCAGAGAATGTGAGCAACCCCCAGAAGCTGGAAGGAGCAAGAAATGGAATCTCCCTGTGGCCTCTGGAAGGAGCATGCCTCTGACACCATGCAGATACTGGCCCAGTAAAAGTAGTTTCAGATTTCTGGCCTCCAGAACGAGGCGAGAGTAAATAGACATTGTTTGAAGTCACCAAGTTTATGGCAATTTGTTACAGCAGCCATGGAAAACAAATGAAAGGGACATTTTTTGGTGAAAAAGCAGAGTGCTTGGCACATTTTTGCTGATCAGTATTCTTTATAATTACACAAAGGGGCTTTTTTCAGGTAGAACTGCAACCAGTCTCACCATGGTGGAAATTATAGCACATAAATGTGGTATCGGCACCTCAAATCTAGCTTACCTCAAAATAGTTCATCTCCTGTTTCAGTTAATAAAAATCACACAATTAAGCAGTTTTATGGTTGGTACATTCTCTGTTTAATCCCCAGAAATGGTGCAAGCACATCAACTCACACTCAAACATTTCTGCTCATCCTACTGTGTATTAAGGGATTGGATATGCTATCCATTATCTCATAATGTGGTGGTCTGAGCCTCACTCCTCATAGTTCAGAGGAATGAGAATTGAATAGGGAAATGAAGAACCTGGAATTGCATCCTGGATGGCCGACAGATTCCACCTCCATGTCTTTTATTTTTCCAAGTGTTTAAAAGAAGGCAGAAGTGCTATGTCACAAATCTCTTCCAGTGGTCCTGGATATTAATTCTAAAGAAGAAGAGAAATGGAAATGTCAAAATGTAGGTAGTGTGAAGGAGGATAAGTCTGTGGTATCCCTTGGTGAGGATAATGAATGATGTGATACCCTGGGCTTCTGGAGAAGGGAAGTTTAGAGTAGAAATTATGGAGGATAAGGATGAAACTGCATAGAAAGGTGGCCACAATATAATTTCACGATATTTTTGAAAATCTACCCTGTCACTCTCCCTGTCCATATGCCCTAGACATTGATCATTTACAGCCTGACAATTTAGGAGATTTCTGAGTGTGGCTAGAAAAGAGAAAAGATCCACAGACTGCTCCCTGGGGAACCCTAACTTTTGAGAATGGAGTGATGAGGAGAAACAGAAATGGAGAACAAGAAGAAGAAAGCAGAGAAGTAGGAAGAAAACTAGGAAAGTGTGGTTTCCTGGATGTCCAGTCAAGACAATATTTCACTTAGGAAAAAGACATCAACTATCCCAAGTGGATGGGTCAAGTAAGGTGAAGATTGCAAACTAACTCTTGCTTTGGTTAGAGTGGAGGCCCCTGGTGATCCTCTCAGAAAGCAGTTTTGGCAGAGTTGTCTAGTGCATTATGTCATCATGAAATAAACCTTTTCCAAGATATTTGTAGGAACCGGTCCTATGAGTTCAATAGGTACTCTATGAAATTTGATGGAATTTCATGATTGTCTTAAATTTCAGATACATCTCTTTCCCAAGGAACTTCTGCTATTTAGTCAACACAAGAGTTGGAGGGAGAATAACAAGAGGAAACACAGGCAGTCAGAGTAAACAGCTCTCTAAGGAGCGCTCTCAGAAAAGAAAGAGGAGAAATGAGGCAGTGTCTGGCAGAAAAAGTTGGATCAACCAAAAAATACTTTAAAATATATGGGAGTAACAATAATAAGTTTATATGGTAATGAGAATCATTTGGTAAAAGGAAAAAAATATTGACACTGAAGAAATAGGTGGAGAAAGAACTGCTAGAGCAAGTCATTAGGAAAGAGACAAGGGATGGGATCAGGGGCGCAGCTGTGGGGAGTTGGCCAGAGGTGGATAGTACAGTGACTGTTTGAATATCATTGTCACTGAAAGTTATGGAAGGAGCAGTGTCAGAGGGAGTTACAGTGATCCTCGAAGCTCAAGGAATAAGGTAGAATGACCCAAACGTAAATGGGTAATTCCAACCAAGAAAGTAGAGGTAGATTTTCTAGTGACTTAAGATTCAAAGCTGGCTTTTTTTTTTTCCTCAGAATAATGTGTAAATGTCACATGAGTAAGGAAGATGGATTCCTGGGTTACTTAGAATCCAGGTAATACAAGGAATATGGGGCTGGGGGAGCTCATGGAACAGGGGAGAGCAACAGAATGAAAAGAAGGATCGGAGAAGAGGTGAAGTACAGGGTATTTTGCAGATAATTGTGAATTCCAGGGGGCTGGCTGGAGGAGCTTCTAGAGTTGCAGAGAAGTGGGAGATGAGGTCCACCAAAGAAATCACAGTAGATGACCTGGGATTTGCCTGGTGACAGACCTAATGAGAAGTAAGGAACATGATGCGATTACTTGCATGCTTCTCAGGTAGTTTATGCTGCCACGGCTGTGAGTGACATTGAGGGGCAGAGAGTTAGTGAACTTACAAAAAGATGGGATTCTGGGACTCCCACTTGATTATTGCTGGAGAGGTACTGGCCTCTGCAGAGGCCATCTTGCTGTGAAGTCATAGGACTCCTAAGATCCCTATTATCTCCAACCTATGCAGGAGGTTAGCAAAAGTTTCAAGTGCCTAGAATCTGAGGGGTCCTACTTGTCTCTACTTGTTAAAAAAAAAAAAAAAGGAGTACCTTCTCCAAATGTACATAATTAAAATCATTTACAAGAGCATTTACATGCAAGGTCATTGAGATAAATACCTTATCGATCATATATCAGAGGCATGGAATTAGGAAAGATAATCATGGCAACTCTCAATTCATAGAATGGATGTCATTTTTGAAGGTGGGGAAGCATATTCATCCTAGTGAGCAGGGCCATAGCTAAACCAGGCCAGGCAGATGAATTATCATGTGTAATAGCCATGAATTAGCATTCTTATGGATAAGAACATTTAAGAATTGACTAGCAAGGCAACCTTGACTGAAGTGGGAGATACAGAGTTGTTCTTAAATGTTTACATTTAATTTGATTACCAAGTGCTGAAATCGTGCTGTCACAAACTACCACTCATACAAGAGTTATGATAAGCAAAAATTTTAGTATATTCTTTTGTAATGCATTGCTTGAATTGAGAAAATTGTCTCAAAAAATAAATGCTATCTATACTCTTCCACTTAGGAGGATTCTGCCATTTATGAGAGATCAGCCAGATTAAGTTTTCCTTAGCACTTCACATTTTCTCCGACCCTGCCTACACACACACACACGCACACGCAGGCATCAGAAAACACGAATGGTTAGCCTAGCACTACTGCCAATACTCTCCTTTAGCCCTGTGCTTCTCTAACACCAACTTGTAGATAAGCATGATGATTTTTCCACAGTCAATATATGGGCCGTCCTGTGTGGAGTCACATAAGCTCACCCTATAATTTTAAAATTTTGTGTTCAGGTACAAACACCAAAATGAGAGACTCTCAAGTATCTTGTGAGGTGATAATGCAAAAAGGAATTTAGGATGAGGAAGTTTACCAAAGGAGACTTTCCCTGGTGAGAGAGAATGAGTCACCCGAGTTAGGGAGTACCTGAGGGGGGCATCACTGAATCAGATTCTTTGATGGTCCCCGGTGACTATGGCATTACTGCATTATGCAGTAGACAGACTTGAATAGCCAACGAGATTACCAGCAATGCTTTTCAGACTAAATTGTCCTGAAAACATATTGAATGTTAAGTGAACATTACATATTGCTATATATTTTAAAAATAAGGGCATGCAAAGTAGTAGAGTGCATCTCATTGTTTTTCATTTAGTAGAAGCCACTGAAATTTTTTTTACTGAATTATTGAGAGGCTGAATACTAACATGCTTCTAATTTTGACTAGGGCTCTAATATTTGAATTTAAAAGAATTTGCATAGTTTCTGTCTAGTCATATAGACAAAAGGAAGAAACGAAAAGCAAATTAGCAAAACAATTATAGATTATAAATTCTCTACCTTGAGAACTGAATAGAAAAGTAAGAAGAATAATGAGAAGTCTTCCCCTATATCAGTAGTCGAAAAGCCAAATAATATTGAACAGCTGTGAGTGATGATTAATGCATCTGTGAAGTCCACAAAACATTGACAATCTATACAGTCTAAAAGCAGTCCTGATAAGGGAAAGGAGTGTTTTACTGAACATTTCAGTGTCCTTCCCCCAAGTAATAGGAGGAGGAAGACCAAGAAAGGGAAGGAGACAAAATCCTGTTATTGATTTTTGTAAAATACTGATCATGAAAATAATTAATTTAAAATGCATTCAAAAATTACCAGTGATAGTGATGTCAAGTTGTGAGGATATGGAGAAAGTACCACATGGAAAATATATTAAATATGCAAATGGTGTTTCAGAATGTGCGTATGACTATGAATATATTTTTAATATTTTCCTATTTTAATATAAAAGGCAATGTTATATTTAAGCACTACCATTATATTTTCACATAATTGCTGCTAATAATTTTTTAACTAGGCAGAGTATAAATAAACAGATATTTGATATATTTATAGTGTCACAATCAGGAGACTTATGTAACCATATGCCAGGAACATGCTTATCCATGCTCTTATTTAATCTCAAATGAAAACAAAGTATTTTTATACACTTGTCCCTCTTGCTTATATTTTCTTTTCCATGCCATTGATAAGATAGAAGTGAAAAATATAATTTATTTTGTTTTTTAAAAAATACTTTGAGTTCCAAATGTTACAGTTTTTACTTACTCCATTGTATTTGTAACTTTGTGTGAAGAATTTGATTACATAAAAGATAATTTGATTACTTATTTTAAAAGATAAGTCTGTGGAGAAACAACCCATAAAAATACAAGAGAGAAAATGAGCTCTCTCCTAGGTATATAGTACATTGAAAGTGTAGGCCTGAGATTAAGTTTATCATAGAATCTAGAATTGAAAGAGTCAAGAAAACTTGAGTATTCTGTAGACCTGAGGCATTGAGGGGTAAATAGGTAAAGAGAAAAATATCTGTTTTATGGAGTTATCATGCTTAAAGAAGATCAAAACCAGTTCAGGTCTGCATTCAGTTCAAGTTCGTGTGTTTTTATTTATTTATTTATTTGAGACAGTCTCCCTCTGTCACCCAGGATAGAGTGCGGTGGTGCGGTCTCGGCTCACTGCAACCTCTGCCTCCCGGGTTCAAACCATTATTCTGCCTCAGCCTCCTGAGTAGCTGGGACTACAGGTGTGCGCCACCACAACCAGCTAATTTTTGTATTTTTAGTAGAGACAGGGTTTTGCCATGTTGGCCAGGCTGGGCTCGAACTCCTGACCTCAGGTAATCCACCTGTCTCAGTCTCCCAAGTTGCCAGGATTACAGGCGTGAGCCATGGTGCCTGGCCAAGTTCATGTGTGTTCTGTTGGTGACATTTCTTAACCTGTGCGCAGGTGGGGACTTGCAACCAAAGGGACTAAGCAGAGATTATATTAGGGAATCTAATATAAAACTAATAAGAAAGGAGGATCAGCATCTGCAGCTAATGATTTACATGACCCTCAAAGAGAAGAAATCTAAGGAAAAGTAATGTCCGGGCAGCAAGAGCTTCAGGCAGTCAAGAACCTCTTGACACTTTAGTGGGAAAACTTCTGTGCCTCTGTATTTCTCTGAATCTATGAACTTCCTTGAACTTTTAAAATTTAGAACTACACGCATCCTTTAATTTCTCAGCACCATAGTTTCTAATGCCAAAGCAATGTGGCAGAAATTGAGACAAGTAATAACTTCTGCTATTGTTACGCTAACAACTCTCTCTTCCAAGTATTGTCAGGCAGACAAGTAACTCAACTACAAAAAAACCCACAGAATCCATTTTGCAGTTACTCAAGTCCAAGTACCAGGACTCACTGCTGTCCATCTTTGCTTTCTGTCCCTGGGGCAGCATTTGCTTATTTAAAAATGGTACCTGATGTTTTTATCTGATAGAAATGAAGGGTTGAAACAAGTCTGTAGTGGGCACCTACGGCTTGCTGGAAAAATCTTAATAATCATGAAACAAATGCACCAAAATAAGCCATTTGATTTCTGTTATCAAATCACTATAAGACATGTATACTTTTGAGTTGAAGAGCTGTCGAAAGACATTTGAAAACAGGAACTAGAACTTGTGATTTTGAAACATATATCAAGACAATGACTTAAATGTATCTCTGGGGAATTTTACTCTCAATTTGTAGCATAAGCAAAGAATAGATAGGTTACTTGTCAATACTTCTTAATAGGCAAAGAAAAGCCGAAATGAGACCACAAATGGAACTGGCAGTACAATAAAAATGAGAAAGTAAATATGGGCTCTATTGTGGATTCCTGCTATGTATATTCATTAAAGTCACTCAGCTTGATAAGCCAGCCTTTTTAAATACCCAGAACAAATTGTTAAAAAACTGTCACTATACTTTTGCCTACTTAGATAATCAGTTCCTTATTATTATGCTATAACATAGCATCTTGGATTTGAATGAGTATCTGGCTTTGTGACTTGTACAAGTAGTGATGATGCAGGTTTCAAGAGTTAATTTTTGAATGGTCTTGCATATTCAATTTTGTGTGGTCCAGAATCTAAATGCAGTCTTGGTGAAAGTAAGTTTCACTGCAACTTGGGCAAAAGAGTATGAATTAATATGGATGAATTCTGCAGTGGGAATGGAGTAGAGTTGAATGATTAAAAAATCCAATTTTGACTGACAGTGGATCAGCCTAGATATCGGTATGTGACCCAAGCTCAACATTTGAGAATTGCATCTTCCTCTTAAAGGTAACTTCAGACGTAGCAAGGCTAACCTTTCTTACAAGCTAGTATTCCTCTTGTATCAATAGTTATATGCATGGGTTTAACATGAAACATCTCTGTGAGGTTAAAACGCAGAATCGAAAACCACATGATTCCTTCAATTATATGTGCTCATGGCTACAGGTTTCCAATAAACCTTGTTTTTATTTCATACTTCAATGTCTAATATGAGGTAGACATTGTTATTACTTCCATTGCCCAGATAATATACCTTTCTGAGATTGCACAGCCAGAACAGAAAAGACCCTCTATATAAGGATTGTATTCATTCTGTTTTTTTTTTCCCCCATATGATACCTTGATTTTCCCTTGAAAATAGCCCTCTAACTTTTGTTACTTAATCAAAGGAAAATTCCAACATATGCAGGGAGCAATAAAACCAAAATGAACATAGGAAATGCTTTTAACACGTTTATTCATTCATTCTCCCATCATCTACAAGTATATATTCATGGCTTACTATGTGCTAGACATGCTACCATTTGCTGGCAATTAAAATTGAGTAAGCCACAAATCACATTCAATATTATCAACTTATTTGGTGGTATCAATAAAACATTTTAAATTCAGCAAACATTTTAAGCTTTAAATTAAACCTCACTGAGCATGGAGCAACATACATGTCAGTTTCAGGCTGATAAGAGGCAGAGGCATTTGGGAAAATGGCAAATTAGCATTTATTAACCAACATTTATTGGCACCTACTTTAGGTCAAGGTGCAAAAAGCTAAGGCTAACAGAATAAGTTAGAAACAAAATTGACTTGAGAAATTTTCATCATTCCTAAATTTGGCATCCCTGGAAGCAATTTTAAGTGGAAAATAGGTTATCAGTAGTATCCCCAAGTGCTATTCTGTAAAATTTTTATGTGTCAAATAATAAGTGTAAAAATGTTGTTAAATATATTCTAACTGAACAATATGATTCTACCCTCAATTATTGGCTAACCTCTCTATTCACACATTTCTGGAAATATATTACTTGCAAATAGAAAATTATTTTACCAATACAGTGTTTTTTGTGAAAGATATTTTTTCCAATGCTCTTTCTGATTCGTTCTGGCAAAAACCTTCAGTTAAATACTAATATGATGGTAGCATTTAACACAAAATTTTTACATGAGAATCCTGGACTTTTTGCAACACTCAAACACTGAGTCAAGGAGCTGTTTTAAGAAAGCTTTGGCTTTAGCTTTTTTAGCTATCGCCACAGGTAAAGGGTGAGGAACCAACTAGAAGAACCAACTAAAAGAACCAACCAAGGAGAGTGTGTGTATGGGGAGGGCAGCAGGCAGGGCAGCTTCCCAGAGACTTGTTCTAAGTTGACTGCTTGCAGTTAACATGCCTTTGTGCTTCTCGTGCTGTGATTTTACTTACTTCTAATACTGGCTATAGGATGCATACAATAAATACAGATCTTGAGGACTTCGATCATTTCATTTTGCTCTGCCTTTTCAGTTTTGGCTTTAGATGCACAGGTATGACCTGATTTTTTAAATTCAGATCTTAATTTGAAGTTCAGTTCTTAGGCACCCTGACATTTTCTTTTTCAGTGCTCAACTTATAAAATCATAAGACTCTTTAAAATTAAAATCCTGGCATCTAAACCAGAAAGGCACAAAGAGCACACTTTACATGCACATTATAAAACAACACAGTATACGGAGGGTGCTAGATTTTGCAAACAAAAAGATTATATATTACAATGTGTTATATGGAACATATACTAAAAATTTAGTAATCGTCTCTCTTTCAAACTTAACTGACCAGCCAGTATTTTATCTGTCAATCCTGAGTATAGATATTAATGAAATAGAAGATTATGATTACTAGACCAAGCATTAATTCTGACCATACACAAAACTACCCAAAGGGAAGCTACTAATTCAATATATGATATTATTTTTGTATTTAAATTACAGCATGAAGTTAACAACCTTAAATTGCTTCCAGTAACGGAAAGGAGGCCAGGGCTTATTCCCAGGAAGCTTTCCATAGAAAAATCCTATCACCTGCCATGTTTTAAGTAAATAATATTTGGCCCAAATTTTGAAAACTTTTATCTTATTATTAGACAAATAACTGTTAGAAAATAAACTGGCATGGTAAGCTGAGGAGAGAAATATAGCAAATTTTAATATTTTTCATCCTTTTTTTTCTAGTTTCTCTACTTTTGAAAGCACCTTAAGATTTAAGTACATAGTCAACATAGTGAGATCCTATCTCTACGAAAGAAAAATGTAATTAGCTGGGTGGGGTGGCAGCATGTGACATTAGTCTCAGCTGCCCTGGAGACTGAAGTCAGAGGTACATACACTTGGGCCAAGGAGTTTGAGTCTGCAGTGAGCTATGATCATGCCACTGCACTTGAGCCTGGGTGACAGAGTGAGACCCTGACTCAAACAAAAAATCCTCTGAGTACTTAGAAAATTTAAAGTCTAATGAAAAAGATTAAAAATAAAAAAATTCTCTGCTAAGAGTTACACACCCACACACACACGTGGTTCTAGGAGCAATGGAAAATTGAGTGAACTATTTCTATCCTTTAAGTCCTTTATAAACCAAATGTGGCCAGGCATGGTAGCACATGCCTGTAATCCTAGCACTTCGGGTGGCTGAGATGGTAGGATCCCTTGAACCCAGGAGTTCTAGGCAATCCTGGGTATCAGAGGGAAACCCTATCTCTACAAAAATTTAAAAACTTAGCTGGAGTGGTTGTGCACACCTGTGGTCCTAGCTACTCAAGAGGCTGAGGTTGGAGGATCACTTGAGCTCATGTGGTCAAAGCTGCAGTGAGCCATGATCATCACCCCACTGCACCCCATGATCACCCCACTGCACCCCATGATCATCACCCCACTGCACCCCATGATCACCCCACTGCACCCCAGCCTGGGCAGCAGAGCCAGACCCTATCTCAAAAAAAAAGGAAAACCAAAAAAAAAAAAGGAAGCTAAATGTGTGTCCTAACTGTGTGTTATTGGCCAGGTTGTTCATCTTTCTTATTCATTAGTTTCTTTAGGGATAGCAATACTGTCTAACTCAAAGATTGTTTCAAGCATAAAATGAGTCACTATAAAATGCCTGACTCATAGTAAATGCTCTGTAAGTGTTAATGGCAGTTGTTACTATTATTATTACTGTGTAGAAAATACTTTTTTGAGATGGAGTGTCACTCTGGAGTACAGTGGCACGATCTCAGCTAACTGTAACCTCCACGTCCTGGGTTCAAGCAATTCTCCTGCCTCAGCCTCCTGAAATAGTAGCTGAGATTTCAGGCATGTGCCACCATGTCCAGCTAATTTTTGTTTTTTTTAGTAGAGACGCTGTTTGACTATGTTGGCCAGGCTGGTCTCGAACTCCTGATCTCAGGTGATCCTCCGCCTTAGCTTCCCAAAGTGCTGGGATTACATGGCTGAGCCACCACGCTTGGCTAAAAATACAATTTTATGCTTGCTTGTTACTGTTCTTATTTTTGTTTCTTGTCCATTGAGCTGCAGATTGGCAAATTTAGGAAGATACCAAAATATCAGAAGTTGCTGCTTGATCTTTCTGGAAACAAATCCAGGGAGAAGTTAAGGTGATGGGAAAGCAGAGCCCCAGAGAGTGATAAGAAAGAACTGTGATTTCAAAAGTCTCCTTTAAAGGAATCTTAGCAAGTTCCACAAAGAAGTCTTTAGCTATCAGTGACAACTTTCTGATACACTTGAAATAAAAGTAGCAAACTTAGTCTTCTCAGGCTGCTGTAATAAAGCGTCATGGACTGGGTCGTTTACACAACATGGATATTCATTTCCTATAGTTCTGGAAGCTGGGAAATCCAAGATCAAGGTGCTTAGTGAGTAACCTCTTCCTGGCTTCTTAATTGCTGTGTTCTCACATGGCAGAGGGAGGAAGCTCTAGCTGTCTTGCTTTTCTTATAAACACAATTCCATCAGAGAGGGTCCACCCTCATGAATTCATCTCAAGCAAATTACCTTCCAAAGACTTCCCCTCTCAATACCTTCACTTTAGGAGTTAAGGCTTTAAAATAGAAACTTTGAGGGTGGAGGCATAAACATGAATTTTTTAACGCAAACCAGTATCATCTTGACTGAGTATATTCATACTGAACGTGCTTGTCAATGCAGCATTTGACTGTGAACATAATTCTCCAAGATAACATAAGATATGTAAGACCCCCTTGCCTTTCATAAAACCTGTGACTTGTTTCTTCATAAGTCTTAGCCTCAAGTGTTTTGCTTCTTTTTCTACCTGCCTCTCCTTATCCCCATTTATTTTCTATTCAAAACTAAATGTGAATAGGAAGGATGATCCTTAAAAAGTGTTGGGGAGCAGCAGTTGTATATTAGAACTGGAGCCGGTCCTCCACAGCCTTCCTTTCCTTAGCACATCAATATTTGCTTGAAAAGATAGCATATGGCAAAGAGGGAAATGACTCACAAGTGATGCACAGCCCAGCTGTGTGTATGTGATTTGTTTTCATATGGGATTAAAAATAAACTCCTGATCCAATTTAAACTTTATAGAAAAGTATATTTACCTGTGTCCTAGATACATATTATGTCTATTTTTTGAACATGTACCTATATATTTTTCTTGGTAGGAAAAGAATTTGAAGACTAAGTTAATAATGAGGTAGCAGGAATGAGGTTAATTTAAATTGAAAATAAAAATTTGTTAAGATTATTAGGCTCCTTATATTGAAGGCTCTAACAAAATGTAATTTATATATTAAATAAATTCACACAAAAAGAAAAATACTTCCCACCCTTTAATAATTGCTTTAATATAATTATAGAATACAAAGACCAATTTCAAATAGGTGATACACTTTATGATAATTTTAACATGTTAAAAATATTTAATTTTAAAGAGAAAGATTATTTCTAAATAATATTTTTATGTGCTATCTCTATAAAAGAATGTATAAGAAGTTTAGGACGTATTTTCATGGCATTAACTAATAGAACTTCAGATTTGGCATGCATTTATGTTTAGTGAATTGTATTAGATGATAGAATAAAAAATGTTAAATTATTTTTGGAGAGAATTGCTTTTTTCTGGTTTAATATGTTTCTGGAAACTCTTTTAAAGTAAAATATTAAAAAAAATACTGCATTAGGAGTAAATATTCAGCTAGAGTGTAATTAGATTAAATTTTCCCCTTCATTAAGCAGATGGACAAATCTGATGTCCATTTTCATTTCAAAAGTGTATTATAGGGAAAACACATAAATGTAATTATAAGCATTCTCATTAATTTATGTTTGATTTCTTGCCTTTCTGCATACATATCTAGTTGCACATCTATACAGGGCATGATCTTGAACCAAGCTTCTGCCTTAGGGGCTATGGATCATCACGATATTTGGAAGGCTTCCTGTCACTTACAGGCAAATATCCCTAAAAGTAACACTGATAGTCAACCAAATATTTGGAAACAATGGAGGTAAAGAAGTGAGCAACTATATAGGAATCCTTTTGAAATTACTAAGATTTGTAATTTATCATAATAAATCACTTTTAAAACACCTAATGTGGGCTTATATGCAGACCTGGGCTACACCGAACCTAATAGGGAAGATGTTATATGTTAAGTAAAGTCTACCAAATATACTGGTTTCAAAGATGAACACCTAATTGCTCTTGGAAAATATTGTTTACTTAAGGAAGAGAATATGTCTTTGGCCTCAACATTATTTAACAAAATGTCAAGGCATAGGGTGGGTGATTAATAAATGCTATTGAAACAAAAATGCCAAGGACTTAAGTAGCATTGTATTCCTAAATACTACTATTAAGCTTATTCTCTTTGAGTGTGACTTCAAATGATCCATGCCTCATAAATCTGAGGACTGCTTTTTTCCTCAATAACATTTATTTTAGTTAAAATACCTTCAATAATTAATAATTGATAAGCAAAATGAATATGGTCACTGCCTTAAAAATGTACTATGGTCACATAAATAAGTACTCAAAAAACTATAAAATTACAAAATGTTTTTAAGTTCTTTAAAGGGAAATAAGTTCTGTATAAGGGTATAACCATACATGTCCTGCTTATGTAAACATTTCAAAAGCAACCCACGAAAATATCTATTATTCATAGATCCTACATGTACAAGAGAATATAAAAACATGCCTGGTAATGTTAGATCACAATATTTGGTTAGGTCCACTTCTGGGAAGAAGGGAAGAGAAAGGAAGACATAGTTTGATCATATCTATATTTGAAAATTCATATAAAAACAAGCAGATATCACAAATTGTTGAGTTCTGTTAAAGCTCAGGAGTGAGTGTCTATTGAATTATTCAGTGAACATTTGATGTTTTGTAAAATGCAAGTTCTCTTTAAATAAAAGAATGTTACCTAGACTGAAATCTGAAGGATGAGTAAAGAGGACTTAGGTGAAGAAGAGCTGATGGAGTCAATCAAGAGAGAGCCTTACAGAAGTAAGTTCTTGGAAATAGGACACAACTTACATATATTTAGAAGTATGCACACATTATGTATATACATATATATGTATGTATACATATGGGTGCACAAACATGTTTGTATATGTATGTACTATTTCTTTTATAGATATTTTTATGAACTCACCTTAAATTAAGTATTCCTAAAGTGTTTATTGCCACAATAAATCTGTATGATTAATTATATGCAATCTAAATTGTGGATTAATCATTTTAAGAGCTTGAATTAATAAGAACAAACATATGAAATAAAGAAATGCCTTCTCTATGCTTTTACAAAATGAAGTATGAAAATCAAAGCACTATCACAGTTGTTGTTCTTTGTAAGTTATATAATATCTTCACTTTGATAGAATTTTCTTTGTTTTATAATTTTCCACTTAGATGTGGAATTAATTACCCATAGTTGCCAATTGAGGTAAAATGTTCATGGTTCGACAGTGAACTCAGAATTAATTGCTCTCAATCACCCTTTTCCTCTCTACCCAGAGCATCAGGAATATAGGATTTATCATAGTATACAGTGCAAGTTTCTACAGTCAGAATCATTATAACAATTTTTAGTAATTTACCTGTAACTGAGAATATAGACCATATCTACAACATGGTAAATGGGCTTTATATTGTATCTAAGACTAAATTCTCACAGTCTTATATAATTTTATCTTGAAAACACTATTAATTACCAAATAGCAAGTAACCTATAAATGTCATCCGGATTCAAATTGTTTGTATAAGGCAAATAACTTTATTAAAATTGTTGTAAACTTAAAATCACATATTTTAAAAGATAATTGATATGCTACCAACACACTGTTAATTATCTGTAAACAAAAGAATATGACTTTTTTGCCCTATTAACTTCTAATTAGTACATTAGTTAAGTATACTTACAGATCTGAGCCCTCCTCATCTGGCTGGTCACCTGAGATTCCCAATAAAATTTCTAAAATACACACTTTTAAAGGGAATATCTGACCTAAAATGTGTAAGAACAAATAAATTCATAGTGCTTAGAAAAATAAACACTTTTATAGTATTATACAGTAGTTTTTCTCAAGAACACGACTGTACAAGTGGATAGAAAAATGACTAAGGGGAGGGATGGGACTCGACAGTTGGATTCCCCTGTCTTATCCTTACCATGCAGTTTTCCTGCATCTTGTAAATGCAGTACTTGATCAGCGGAAGCCCTGCTGTGTATCCCATGAACTGGGGGGCCAACCACTCCCCTCTTCAAGCTTCATTTTCACATCTGTTGTATAGGGACTTTCCCTGTCTCACTGGTTGTGGAAGATGTCATTGAGAAGATATGTGTAAATCAACCAGTTTATTCCAACGGCTCACAGGTGGTAGGTGTTCAATTGGCATTATTTCACTTCTCCTTTCCTTCTTCCCATTCTGTAATTGAAGAAATGCTTATAGATTTCCCTTCAATATTCTGTTGCTGTAGTTTTGATCTTATGAAGTCAATAGATACAGCGTCTTACTTCATTTTTGCTACTATAACCAAATATCTGAGACTGGGTAATTCATAAGAGCAGAAAGTTACCTTCTCACAGTTCTAGAGATGGGAAGTCCAAGATCAAGGCACATACAGGTTTGGTGTCTTGGACTGCTGTGTTCTCACATGGCAGAAGCCAGAAGGACAAGCAAGCTGAATGCTGTTTTATGAGGGCCTTATTGATGTGGGAAGAGCCCTCATGGCCTAACCTCTTATAATATTGGGGTTCCGGGGTTCAGGGTGCCCTCAGCTCCCCTGAGAGGACACTTCTCCAAGTTATTGGCCTCCTGCCCTCTCAAGAATGAGAGAGGGGACCACGGCACAGTGCACAGTAAATGCCAGACTCGAAAGTGTTTGTAGAAAGTGATTTATTTAAAGACAGATAAACAGGAGGAGAGAGAAACAGCCAACTCTAAAACTGAGTGAGAGAATCCAGAAAGATGGAATCCAAGAGAGGAAAGCAGCTTCCACATTGAGTGAAAAGGAATAGAGAGAGAGATGGAGTTTAGGAGGGGAAGACAGGCTTTCATGAAGGGAGTGTTCGTGGAAGGGGACTCCAGAGGGGAAATCCAGGAGAGAGAAAGATGGCTTCCACGAAGGGAGTGTTCCTGGAAGGGGATCCAAACATGGAATCCAAAGGGGTGTGGAAGAAGGGGACTTTTAACCCGAGAGGAACCCCCACCTTCTCTAAGACCCCTGGCCAATGAAAGGAGTTCCTTAGAACTTCCGCTGGGGTGATTGACTCTTAGTTTCTTCCCTTGCAGGTGAAATTTGAACATAAACCGGTAAATCTCCCAGATGGAGAGATATGGGAGGGGGACATGGTGCTAGGAAGTTCTTGCCCTTAAAACTACGCCCCCTTGTGGACCCCGAAAGAGAACACATTTCCTCATGCTTAAAGGTCTACCTCTTAATACTGTCACATTGGTAATTAATTTTGGAGAAGCCATATCCAGACCATAGCATTTAGGAAGAATGTACCCTATCATTCATGTGACATATGTTAAAAATATAAAATTATATTATGGTAATATTAAGAAATTCTGGGGAAAAAGTTTGCTTACTGCAATATTTATTGCATATCAGCTTAATGAAATGTTTCTCTGCTTTCAATCCACTAGCTTCTAATGTGCGTATATGGTTGGTAAGGAAGCCAATGAATCAAATGTATTAGTGCTGTTGGGATTAGTTCTTCATTTTTTCAGTTCAAAATAATGATAAATATAAAATAGTACTCTGAAAGAAACACAAGACAGAGTTGGACAAAATATTATATGATCATATGTTACATAGTTACGTCATGACAAATTACCTTAGTGAATTTGGTGGTAGCATTAAAAATATTACCATAGAGCTTGACACAAGGCAAGCTTTAAAGATAAAATCATTTCTTTCTTTTCCTTTTTTTTTTTTTTTTTTTTTTTGAAACAGAGTATCTCTCTGTCTCCCAGGCTGGAGTGCAGTGTTTGATCTTGGCTCACTGCAACCCTCACCTCCCAGGTTCAAGTGATTCTTCTGCCTCAGCCTCCTGAGTAGCTGGAACTACAGGCTTGTGCCACCATGCCCAGCTAATTTTTTGTACTTTTAGTAGAGATAGGGTTTCACCATGTTGGCTGGGCTGGTCTTGAATCTCAAGTGATCTGCCCACCTCGACCTCCCAATGTGCTGGGGTTACAGGCATGAGCCACCATGTCCAGCCCAAAGATAAAATCATTTTTCTTACAAAAAGTTGAACATTCAGATGTTATTAGTACTGAGAAGGAATGCAGAAGCTTTATGGATGAAGCAGGTGAGAGATTGTGAGTAGATTATACAGAGAAGAATAGGAAATAAAAAATAAAGAAGTTCTAAAACTTGAACATTGAGTTACCATATGATCCATCAGTTCCCCTGTTAGATATATAACCCCCCAAATTAAAGAGACAACAGATGCTGGGACATCAGTGTTCATAGCAATTTCTATTCACAATAGTCAAAATGTAGGAACAACCCAAATTACTAGCAACAGATAACTGGATAAACAAAATGTGGTGTATACATATAATGGTGTATTATTCAGCCTTAAAAATAAATGGGATTCTGATACATGCTACAACATGGGTGAACTTGAAAATACTATGCTAGCTGAAATAAGATAGACACAAAAGGACAAATATATGATTGCATTTATATGAGGTACCTGGAATAGAAAAAATCACAGAGATAGAAAGTAGAATCATTTTTCTTTTCTTTTTCTTTTTCTCTCTTTTCTTTTCTCTTCTCTTCCCTCCCCCTCTCTCCCTCCCTCTCCTTCTCTC
>NW_016107326.1:1739403-1777682 GCF_001604975.1 Cebus imitator
AGAAATGAGGGTCCAAACGAACATACTGTTATTGCATTATTATGTTCAGTCTAGAACTATTGCAACCTTTTTTTTTTTTTTTTTTTTTTTTTTTTTTGAAACAGAGTATTGATCTATCTCCCAGGCTGGAGTGCAGTGGTTTGATCTCAGCTCACTGCTCACAGGTTACAGGGACTAAAGGAGGGGGAGAATAGGAAATTATCATTTAATGGGGACCGACTTTCTTTTTGGGATAATGAAAGGTTTTGGAAATAAGAGAGTGGTGATGGCTACACAATTTTGAGTACAATTAATGCCATTAAATTGTGCACTTAAAAATTACTGAATTGTTTAAAAGGACAAGGAACAAGAGTAAGGCACATTAAGCACTTAAATTTGCCTGATGACAACTTTCAAGACCAATCTTGTGTCTCAAGTATGACTTATGACATTGGGAAATGGGGCATAAGGCGTGGGAGGGTGTCAACTGCTGTTTTTTTTATTCATTATTTGTACTTTAAATTTTTGTGGGTACATAGTTATATATATTTATGAAATACATAAGGTATTTTGGCACAGGTATGCCATGCATAATAATTACATCATGGAAATTTGGGTATCTGTTCCCTCAAGCATTTATCGTTGTGTTACAAGCAATCTAGTTTTACTCTTTATTTTAAAATGTACAATTAAATTCTTACTATAGTCACTCCACCAACAGTGTGTGAGAGTTTCCTTTTCTCCATGTCTTCACCAGCATGTGTTATTGCCTGACTTGAATAAAAGCCACTTTAACTGGGTGAGATGATATCTGATTGTAGATTTGATTCATATTACTCTGTTGATCAAAGATGTTGAACACCTTTTCATATGCCTGTTTGCCATTTGTATGTATCTTTTGAGAGACATCTATTCTAATATTTTGTCCATTTTAAATCAGATTATAAGACTTTTTTTTCCTGTGTAGTTGTTTGAACTCCTTATGTATTCTGGTTATTAATGGTAGTATTTGCAAATTACACCTTTGTCAGATGGGTAGTTTGCAAATACTTTCCCACATTCTTGAGTTGTCTCTTCACTTCATTGATTGTTTCTTCTGCTGTGCAAAAGCTTTTTAACTTGATGTGATCCCGTTTGTCCATGCTAGCTTTGGTTGCTGGTGCTCATCAGTTATTACTCAAAAGTTTTTTGCCCAGTCCAATGTCTTAGAGAGTTTCCCTAATGTTTTCTTGTAGTAGTTTCATAGTTTGAGGTCTTAAATTTAAGTCCTTAATCCATTTTGCTATAAATTTTGTATATGGCAAAAGATAGGGTCTACATTTATTCTTCCTTGTATGGATATCCAGTTTTCTCGGCCATTTATTGAAGAGGCTGTCTTTTCTCCAGTGTATGTTCTTAGCACCTTTGTCAAAAATGAGTTTACTGTAGGTGGGTGGATTTGTTTCTGGGTTCTCTATTTTATTCCATTGACCTGTGGGTCTGTTTTTTATGCCAGTACTGTGCCATTTAGGTTACTACAACTCTGTAGTATAATTTGAAGTCAGGTAAAGTGATTCCTCCAGTTTTGTTATTTTTGTTCAGGATGGCTTTGGCTATTCTGTCTTTTGTGGTTCTATATAAATATTAGGAGGTTTTTTTTTTTTTCTGTGAAGAATTTCTGTATATTTCTTTGGGTAATATGAACATTTTAACAATATCGATTCTTCCAATCATTAACATGGAATATATTCCCATTTTTTTAGTGTCTTGCTCAATTTCTCTCATCAGTGTTTTATAGTTTTTATTATAGAATCTTTCACTTCTTTAGTTAATTCCTTGGTATTTTATGTGTGGCTATTTAAATGATATTTTTGTTTCTCTTTCAAATTGTTAACTGTTGGCATGTAGAAATGCTACCGATTTTTGTATGTTGATTTTCTATCCTGTAAATTTACTACTTTTGTTTATCAGTTCTAATAGTTGTTGTTTTTTGGGTTTTTTTTGGTAAGGCCTTCAGGTTTTTTGAAATATAAGATTATGCCATCTGGGAAGGAAAGGATAATTGGAATTATTCTTTTCCAATTTGGATGCACTTTAAATTTTTCTCTCGTCTGATTACTCTAGTACTTTCAGTACTATATTGAATACACTGGTGAAAGCAGGCATCCTTGGTGTGTTCCAGATCTCAGAGGAAAGATTTTCAGTTTTTCCCCATTCTGTATGGTATTAGCTCTGGGTTGATCATATATAGCTTTTACTATGTTGAGGTATGTTCCTTCTCTACCCAGTTTTTTGAGTTATTTTTTTTATTATTATGAAGTTATATTGAACTTTATAAAATAATTTTTCAGCAGCAATTGAATTGATAACATGGTTTTAATATCACATTGATTGATTTGCATATGTTGAATCGTCCTTGCCTGCCTGGCGTGAATTTTACTTGTTTTTAATTTTTTAATTAATTTATTGTTGAGTTTGGTGTTCTGGTATTTGGCTGAGGATTTTTTGTCAATATTTATCAGGGATATTGGTCTGCAGTTTTCATTTTTTTGATGTGCCTTTGGTTTTCGTCTCAGAGTAATACTAGCCTCATAGAATGAGTTTGAAAGAACTGTGTCCTCCTCTATTTTTCAGAATAGTTTGAGTAGGATTGGTATTAGTTCTTTAAATATTTGGTAGAATTCAGGATGGAAGCCATTAAATCCTGGTCTTTTCTTTACTGGGACAATTTTTTACTATTGCTTCAATCTTATTAATTGTTATTGGTCAGTTAAGTTTTTTATTCCTTCATGGTTAAATCTTGGTAGGTTATATTTGTCAAGGCATTTATCCATTTCTTTTATATTTTCTAATTTATTGGCATATAGTTGTTCATAGTAGCCACTAATGGTCCTTTGAATCTCTTTGAAGTTAGTTGTCATGTCTCCTGTTTTATCCCTGATTTTATCTGGGTCTTCTGTCTTTTTTTTCCTAGTCTGGCTAAAGGTGTGTCAATTCTGTTTATTATTAAAAAAAAAATACTTTTCAATTCATTGACTTTTGTATTTCAGATTTATTTTCTTCTACTTTTGGTTTCAGTTTGCTCTTGCTTTTCTAGTTCTTAAAGATAAATTATCAGTTTATTTAAAATTCTTCATCTTTTTTGATTTTGATACTTACAGCTACAAATTTTTCTCTTAGTACTGCTTTTGTTGTATCCCATAGGTTTTGGTATGTTATGTGTTTATCATTTATTTTTCCAAGAAAAATTTTAATTTTCTTGTTAATTTCTTCATTGGCCCATTTGTCATTAAGGAGCATATTGTTTAATTTCTATGTGTTTGTATAGTTTCCAAAATTCCTCTGGTTTTTGCTTTGTAGTTTTATTCTACTGTGGTTAAAGAAGATGCTTAATATTATATCAAATATTTTTGAATATTTTGACTTATTTTGAGACCTGATAATGGCCTATTTTTAAGAATGATCCATGTGCTGAGGAAAAGAATGTATATTCTGCAGCTGTTGGATGAAATGTTCTGTAATTATCAGTTAGGTACATTTGTGTAATAGTGCAGATTAACTCTGGTGTGGTTTTTTTTTTGTTGTTGTTGTTGTTTATTTTCTGCCTGGGAAATCTGTCCAGTGCTGAAAGTAGGATGTTGAAGTATCCATCTATTAATCATATTGGAGTTTATCTCTCTCTTTGGCTATAAAAATACTTGCTTTATTTTTCTGGATGCTTCAGTGTTGGGTGCATGTATATTTACCATTGTTATATCCTCTTCTGTATTGAACACTTTATCATTATATAATGAACTTCTTTGTCTCTTCTTCCAGTTTTTGTTTTAAAATCTGTATTGTCTGATATAAATGTAGCTATTCCTGCCTTTTTTTTTTTTTTCATTAGCATGGAACATCTTTTTCCATCCCTTTATTTTCAGTCTATGTGTGTCTTTATAGGTGAAGTGTGTTTCTTGTAGGCAATAGATAATTGTGTCTTGTTTTTCATCAATTCAACCACCACCCTGTGTGTTTGTTTTGTTTGTTTGTTTTTTTGTGGAGACAGAGTCTCACTGTTACCCAGACTTGAGCTCAATGGCATAATCTCAATCTGGGCTCACTATATCCTCTGCCTCCCGGGTTTAAGTGATTCTTGTGCCTCAGTCTCCTAAGTAGCTGGGATTACAGGCATGCACCACCACACCTAGCTAATTTTTGTATTTTTAGTAGAGAAGGGGTTTTGCCATGTTAGCTTGGCTGATCTTGAACTCCTGACATCAGGTAATCCACCCACCTCAGACTCTCAAAGTTTTGGGAATACAGGCATGAGTCACCTTGTCTGGCCACTTTACATCTTTTGATTGGAGAGTTTAGTCTATTTGTTATTGACGCTTGATAAATCGGGACTTATTCCTGCCATTTTGTTGTTTTCTGATTTTTTGCACTCTTCTCTTTCTTCTTGTCTACCTTTTAATTTTCTCTGGCAGTATATCTTTAATTTCTTGCTTTAATTCTTTTTTTGTATCCATTGTATGGTGTTTTCATTTAAGGTTACCATGAGTCTTGCAAATATTGTCTTATAACCCATTATTTTAAACTGATGACAACACTAATTGCATATACAAACAAACATGCAAAAAGAACACTAACGACAACTTTGTACTCTAACTTCATCTCCTTGCTTTTTATGTTTTTGTTTTTCCTCTTCATGTCTTTTTGCACTGTCTACATCTTGAAAAGATGTTGTGGTTATTATTTTTTATTGATTCATCAGATAATTTCTTTTTGCTCATTAACATCCTTTTCTTTCAGATTGAAAAATTCCTCTTAGCATTTTTGTAGGACAGGTCTGATGTTAATGGAATCCCTCAGCTTTTGTTTGTCTAAGAAGGTCTTTATTCGTGCTTGAAGGATATTTTTACTGAATATGTATTTTACTTTAAAATATGTTGTTTTTTTTTTCCTTTCAGTACTTTAAATATTGTCATTCCACTCTCTGTTGGTCTATATGTTTTCCACTGAAAAGTCTGCTGCCAGACTTGTTGGAGCTCTATTTTTTTTTTTCCTTGCTGCTTTTAGAATTCTTTCTTTGTCCTTCTCATTTGGTAGTTTGATTATTAAATGCCTTGAGGTAGTCTTCTTTGGGTTAAATCTGGTTGGTGTTCTATAACCTTATTGTCTTTGAATGCTGATATATTTCTCTATATTTGAAAAGTTCTCTGATACCTTTTTGAATAGATTGTCTATCCTTATCTCTCTCTCTCTCTGCCTTTTCTTTAATGCCAATAACTTTTAGATTTGCCCTTTTGAGGCAATTTTCTAAATCTTGTGGGTGTGCTTCACTGTTATTTATTGTTTCTTTTGTCTCTTCTGACTGTATATTTTTAAATAGCCTGCGTCTTCAAGCTCACCAATTCTACTGTTTGATTCTTCTATTAAGAGACTCTGATACATTCTTGAGTACATCAATTGCATTGTCAGTTCTAGAATTTCTGCTTGATTCTTTCTAATCCTTTCAATCTCTTTGATAAATTTATCTGGTAGGATTCTAAATTCTTTTCGTGTATTATGTTGAATTTCATTGAGTTTCCTCGAAACAGCTATTTTGAATTCTCTGTCTGAAAAATCATATATCTCTGTTTCTTCAGGATTTCCTCTGGATGCCTTAATTAGTTGGTTTGGTGAAGTCATATTTTCATGGATGGTGTTGATGCTTGTAGATGTTCATCAGTGTCTGGGCATCGAAGAGTTAAATATCTATGTAGTCTTTATCATCTGGGCTTGTTTCTGCCTGTCCTTCTTGGGAAGGTTTTCCAGGTATTCTGAGAGAATTGCCCCCAAAGCCATATAACACTATGGTTTTTGCAGACTCATAGAGGTACTGCCTTGGTGGTTTTGGATAAGATCCAGAATAATTCTCTGGACTACCAGGCAATGACTCTTATTATTTTCGCTTATTTTCTCCCAAACAGAGTGTCTCTCCCTCTGTGCTGAGCCATCTGGAGCTGGGAATGTGATGATATAAGCACCCCTCTGGCCACCACCCCGGGACTGTGCTGGGTCAGACCTGAAGCCAGCACAGTCCTGGGTTTTGCCCAGGATTTTTTCCTCCAAGGCAGTGAGTTTCCCTAGGCCCTGGGCATATTTAGAGATGCTCTCTGAGAGTCAGTGATTGGAATAAAAAATCTTAGCAGTTTACCTGATGTTCTATTCTACTGCAGCTAAGCTGGAACTCACACCATAATGCAAAGCTCTGCCTGCTCTTTCCTCTCTTTTCCACAGGCAGAGGAACCTCTTTCTGTGGGGTTCTGCCAGGCCGCTGCTGCTGGGCACCTAAACCTGAGGGCTCTTCTGTCAACTAGTGGTGAATGCTGCCAGGCCTAGGACTCACCCTTCAGGGCACTGGCCTCACCTCTGCCCCAGAGCAGGTGTATTAGTCTGTTCTAATGTGGCTGCAAAGAAATATCTAAGAAGTGGTAATTTATAGAGAAAAGAGCTTTAATTAGCTCAGGGTTCTGTAGGCATATAGGAAGCATAGCAGCTTCTGCTTCTGGAGAGGCCTCAGGAAACTTAGAATCATGGTGGAAGGTGAAGGGGAAGCAGGCACATCTTATATGACCAGAGCAGGAGGAAGAGAGGGAGAGGAGGGAGGTGCCACACACTTTTAAACAACCAGATCTTAAAATAACTCACTCACTATCATGAGAACAGCAAGGGGACGGTGCTAACTCATTCATGAGAACTCCATCCCTATGATCCAATCACCTCCCACTAGGCCTTACCTCCAGCACTGGGAATTACAGTTCAACTTGAGATTATCAGAGGACACAGATCCAAACCATGACAGCAGGTCTAGAAATGCTATCTAAGAGCCCAGGCCTGGACTTGAGGACCCCAAGAGCCTGCTTGTTTTTTGACCCTGTTGTGGCCTAGCTGGTACCTAAGGTACAAGACAAAGTCCCTTTTACTTTTCCCTCTGCTTTTGTCAAACAGAAGGAGTCTACCATAGCCACCACAGCTGGAAATGTGCTGGGTTACGCATAAAATCAGCACGTCTCAGCCCAAGGACCACAGTGTACTACCTGGGTATCACTGTTGGTTATTCAGGGCCAAAGGGCTCTTTAGGGAGCAGGTGATAAATCTTGCCAGGACTGGGCTCTTCTCTTGAAGGCAGCACATTCCTTTTGGGCCCAGGGTGTGTCTAGAAATGTCTTCCAGGAGTGAGGACCTGGAACTGGGGCCTTATGACTCTGCCTGCTGCCCAGTCGTATCATGGCTGAGGTGGTATCCAAGATGCAAGACTCAGTCCTTTTTACTCTTTGCTCCCCTTTGCTTAAACATACAGAGGAGTCACTTTTGTTGCTGGGAGCTGCACTGCCTGGGAGAGGGAAGGCACAATCCCTCCCTTAGCCATTCCAGCTACTGTCTCCCTAGGTCATGTGCCACCCTAGTCCACTGGCTCTAAGCCCAGCCTAGCACTAGCGGTTGCTGAGGAATTGCAGTGTTTGTGTCCTAGACTGCCTTTCAAGATAATCTAGGACCTTAGAGCAGTTAAGACTTGCAGAGAAACTCAAATTCCAGTTGCTGGGATGGGCAGTTCCCCTCTGGCTAGGGTTGGTCCAAATGCTCTCTCCAGGCACGGGCACTGGCTGAGCACAGCAGGACTTTGTTCTTGGGCTGTGATGGGGCAGCGCTGAGTTCATTATAAAATGCCCCAGTCACTGCACTCTCCCCACCCAAAGTGTACGGATTCTCTCTCCAGCAGGGCTGATCTGGCGGCTGGGGGCAGGGGCAGTGTTGGAGATTCAAGACTGTCTCTCCTGCCTTCCCCAAAGTCTGTTTCAGCAATAATAAGTGAAAACCAGATACTGTAATTGCTCACCTGATTTTTGGTTCATGATAATGCTTTTCTGTATCTAGATAGTTGTTAAAGTTTGGCGTTTCAGCAGGGAGGACAAAGGGTGTAGGTTTCTGTTTCACCAGCTTGCTCCACCCCTCCTCAAAAGATTTTCTTTTGGGTGTTTTCACATATTAACAAAAATATACTTACTGAAATAGTAATTGTATTATATTTAAATACATTAGATTCAAGATTTTTTTGATACCAGATGGTACCAGACCTGGGCTCAAATCCTTGCTCTGTTACACACTTGCTTTTTGACTTTGAGCAATTTATTTAAATGTTCTAAGCTAAGTTTCCTTATCTGTATAATAGGGACTATGATAGAATTTCCTTAAGATTATTGTATATATTAAATGAGAATGCGTGGAAAGCGGTTAACATTGTACTTGATACCTGGATAGCACTCAGATAATGTTTACAGTTTGTTGTCATTGCCTCGCAAAGATTTGAGTTCTGTTTCTTCAGAGGTGGAGATTACTAAAACCACACAGCAGTGGTTGTTAACCTGAGAACTTCCACTGCAACTAAGTTAAGTAACTTGTGCACCTGTACACTAAGGCATTTTTCTGGGAAGAAGGTCCAGAATTCATGAGATTCTTTTTTAAAATTTTATTTATTTTGTATTACATTGGTGCGAAGGAGAGAGCAAGGCATAGAACTCAACCAGGAAGCAGAGTACATTTTCATAAATACTTGATTCCTTACTTTTTTTAATTGACCAATAAAAATGTTGTATATTTATCATGTACAACATGCTGTTTTGAAATATGCATCTACTGTGGAAAGGCTAAATCTATCTCATTAACTTGCATTATCTCACATATTCATCATTTTTTTTTGTGGTGGGAACACTTAAAATTTACACTCTAAGCAATTCAAAAAAATCATGTGCATAAGATCGCTTAACTTCTTCCCCCTTTCTGATTGAAATTGTGTTTTCTTTCACCAACATCTCCCCAACTGCTCCCCGGATAATCACCATTTTGGTCTCTACTTCTATGAATTCAACTTTGTTAGATTTTGTGCATGCGGTCATGCAGTATTTGTCTTTCTGTGCCTAACTTATTTTACTTAACATTATGTTCTCCAGGATCTTAAGTATTCATGAGATACTTAATGTAGTGCAGGACCTTTAAAGGTCTATGAGTTGAAAAACAATAAAATTATTTAAAAGCAGCCAATAAACTATTGTTTTAAATTACTTCTATTTTTGCAACATCCTCTTTTTTTTAATAGCACACTGCTACATCCATTTTGATAGCATCAAGCTCTGTAAACTCAGTGGGAACCTAACAAATATATGACTGGCTTATATTGGTGATGTGCTGGCTAGCTCTAGGAGATAGTAAAGAGTTGGAGAGCCTAAAGCCAGAGCTGCTTACAAGGAAGCTTCTGTAGCCAGTGTTGAGTGAAATTCACTGAGTTTGAAAGAAGTCTCATTTTTCTTAATTCTTCTGCTGGATTCTGTGCATGTAATAATTTGCACTTGAGTAAGGTAATAGGTACAAGTTACTGGCATTTTTTCTGTTTTTTTGTTCCGTTTCGTTTTTTTTAAAAAAAGACAAAGTCTCACTCTGTCACCCAGGCTGGAGTACAGTGGCACTATCATGACTCACTGCAGCCTTGATCTCCTGGGTTCAAGCAGTCTTCCTGCTTCAGCCTGTAACACCATGCCCAGCTAATTTTCATATTTGTAAAGACAGTGTCTCACTATGTTGACTAGGCTGCTGTCAAACTCCTAGCCTCAAGTGATCCTCCTGCCTCAGCCTCCCCAGCAGTAGGGTTTACAGATGTAAGCCACTGTGTCCAGCCCAAGTTACTAGAATTATAAACTACTAACACCTCATGCAATATTTTTAAGTTAAGTAATGAGAAAATTTTAATTTAAACAAAATGCCTCAGGGCCAGAAAGATAACTGCCTAGGTACATGGCTTGGGGCATATCATTTGGCCTTTTTTGGCCTCACATGTGGGATTTGAAATAGTGTTCTTAAATATGTAGTTGTTTGCAAAACCATTTAATCAAGAGAAAGCTTATATGGAAGATAGAACTATATCCTTTTCTTCTTGTAACCTACTTTCTTCTTTTTTTGTACCTACTGCCTGCCCTAGGGACATTTATTATTTTTTTAAATGAAACTTGTTTTGAAAACCCTCTGGACTGAAAAAAAAAAAAATCAATGAACCATTAGGCTTTAAGATTCAACAAAATGTAATTGTTGGCTTTCAATCAAAAGTTATAAGTAGTTTGAAATAACATTTTGAACCATATTTTGTGATTCAAGTGTCTATTTAAATCTCTATCTGAAAACACCCTCTTTCAAATGTGAAGTTCATACTACAGTTGTCCCTTGAACAACATGGCAGTTTTGGGGAAATGATCCCCATACAATTGAAAATCCAAGGATCTTAATAAGTTTTGTCTCCTCCAAAACTTGATCATTAATAACGTACTGTTGAGCAGAAACCTTACGGTCAGTTAGCACATATTTTGTATGTTACATGTATTATATGCTGTATTCTTAAAGTAAGCTAGAAAAAAGAAAATTGTATTAAGAAAATCATAAAGAAGAGAAAATATTTTCATTAATTGTTAAAGTGGATCATCGAAAAGGTCTTCATCACCTTTGTCTTCATGTTGAGCAGGCTGAGGAGGAGGAGGAAAAGGAAGGGCTGGTCTGGCTCCGAGGGGTTGCTGACATGCGATAAAATTGATGTGTAATTGGATCTGCACAGTTCTCATCTGTGTTGTTCAAATCTCAACTGTACTTTTTCTCAGAAGTCTTACCCAAGTTACCGTGTCCAAGTTTAATGTCACCAGGTAGCATTAGACTATAGGTAGAGGCCCACTGCTGGTTAAAGGATTCCAATTTCTTCTCTTAATATCATTTACTGGATGAGATTGTTGGAGAACAAAAAATGGAAATAACAATATTAATAATAAAATGTTTTAGCTGTTTTAATAAAGAAGAAAGACCTCTCTGTGCTTGTGTTGGTGAACACTAGGAAATGATAGGTAGCTCAGAGCTAGACAAGAACATGGTTAACCAAGATGGAGATTTAAGCTGCCCTCTCTCATTTACAATTTTTCTCACTGAAGCATCTGATACAATTATCTCGAAGGTATTTGCTTTTATAGTTACCAGGATAGGTGAGCCATGGTAACCATATAATACTCCACCCTCAGCCTAGTCCCCCAAGAAGCCCTCAGGTAAGCTTATTGCTTGCAGATGCTTAAATATGTTCCTCTAAAAAAATAACTTATGGTTTTGTAAAATACATCTTCATGTGGAGTACTGAGATACGGTATAATTTTCTCCTCATTAATACAGAAAGAATGTGTCAAATGTTAAACCTTAAGAATATGAATATGGCAAAATAAACATTTAATGGATGGGCTGAAAATAAACTTAACATTCACAGAAACAAAATGTTCTAAGTAAGGGGAAATACGCAGTTTTGCTTCAGTCTCTTAATATATGCAGTACTTTGTATATATGCAATGATGCCAAATTGAGTTATCAGCCTAATATCTGTGCAGAAACGCTTCAAAAACAACATGATATACTCAAACCTGTTGTTATTCCAAATATATGAATCAAACGTGACTGCACCATAGTTACAAACTGAATGCAAATTTCTTGCTGAGAAGTATTCACCTAACAAATGTTTAGCTTTTGCTTCATTTAGCCTATTTTTCTAACAGTTTGAACACTTATAACTATCTTCCTTTATTAAATTCCCTGTGTTCCCCTGCAGTTTACCATTCTTTTATAAAAGACAGATGTTCTAGAAATCTATTCTCATGTACCTGCTATATTTAAACAGTGCTTTATTTTAAACAAACTTTAAAATGGTTGAATAATTAAATAACAATATTTTATCTAAAATTATATTTATTCTATTTGACATGGAATAAGTTTAAAAATTTTGATAAAACCTACAGATGGAGTCTTTTCAGAGAAATGTACAAACACATGAGTATTCCAAATTATTGTAATTTCTGGATATGTATAGATCCTAGACTAAAAACCAGTTACAATACATTTAATTTTTGATATAACATACATATTTCTATGTTATTGACTATTTGCATTATTTAGCTGTTAGCCATTCAGGAGAATGTTATATAGCCCATATAGCTCCTATTAAGTTATATTTTAAAGGCTATTATTTCTTACTAAATGAATCTGACTTACGTATGTTCCCTGTTTTAAACTGTTTCCAAAGAGAGATTAAGTAGACTATGTGTATATGCAAGTATTTATCTAACATAATGTAGCATTAATTAACTATAAAGAATTTTACTTGTGTAGCATATGCATATTTATGACACTAAGGTACAATATAATAGCCACATTCTGGTACTACATCAGAGCACTTAGAGGGATCTAAAGTGTTCTTCAGTCCTGAAAAACCAGTAGTTTCCGCAGGTCATTTTGTACTCATTGTCACCCATTACAGGGCTAAAAGAAAAGACTGTGTAACTAATTATTTGCAGATGAAATTAACTGTAGGGAAGTGCGCCATAGTTATTCTCATTATGACCTGAGGTTCTAAACAATTTAAACAACTATGAGGCAAGAGCAGATGGTACTTTCATTTTTTTTAAGTAATAAACATAAAGAAAAGTACTCCAGAGGAATCTAGTTCCCCGGAAAGCAGTCGTGTGCATTGTCGGCATTGGGAAGAAGCCCAATTCCCATGTATTTTAAAAGTATAAAATCACTATGAATTGAACCATACTGACACCTTTAATCTATTTGTAAAAATAACTGTAATGCATTTTGTCATTAACAACCTGATGGAGAGTGCAGTTAGAGGGAATTACACCAGCCCCGTTCATTTCTTGGCTAAATTTTCTTAAGAATAATCTACCCAAATGGGTTTAGAGATAAAATGGGAGATACTCTGAAGGTGTTGGGTATTTTAATGTCCTTTAGAACATACTGGGACTATGTACATTATTCAGGCAGTCTTTTTCATTTTCCAGACATTGGTCCCTGGTTAGCCTTGTTTTCAGCAAGAGTGAATGACAGTTCTTGTATTTTATTACTCTTTTCACCTCAAACATCAAGCCACATGCTGTCTGCTTTTAATTGTATATTGACATGAAATCTAAGAATATTTCAACAAAGAAAAATTGGACAAATGGGCATACTTACTTCCGTGTGAAGGCAATCATTCTAGGGAAGTGTGTATTTTTTTTAGGTCACTGGAATTTAACATAAAAATATGAATAAGTACGTTTCCTTTGACCATTCAGGACTTATGTTAATGCCAGAGAGATCTTATAACTGCATGTTGACTTATGGAACAAAAATGTTTCCCCATGTGTTGCCCTTCCCTTTTTTAAAAATTTTAAAAATTATTTTTATAATTTGTATTGCCTACATTATTACTTAATTCACAAAGTTTGTTTATTTAAATTATTGGTAAAAGATGATAAAGTTGTAAGAATGATATGTACTACCTGAAAACAGCAATCAATACATAGCAACACCCAGTTCATGCCTGTTTCCATTTTTCTTCTTGTCTTTGCTTCCTCTGACTATATGAACTATTAAGTGCTATAAAAGGTTACTCATGCTTGCTTAGATCTGGCTTGATGTTGCTGTCATGAAGTGGGCAATCTCAGTCACTCTTAAATCGTTCAGAACTTTTCTGGGTATATCTGGTTTCCCTCACCACCAAAGTTAGCTCTTCTGGCCTTGGGCTACACCAGTTGTGCACTGTAAGCTTTCTGGTCTAATGAACTGAAGTCCAGCAGTGGGTATACATATAGAAGCAATAAGAGTGATTCTGGCCCCCAAGAATGTCTTCCCTAGCTTTTACATTAATCATGCCTCTAGCTTCAGTAAACTTGATGCTTTAAAATTTGTGCTACATGCATATGCTGTCCTTGTTGTGGACAATCTAACAATCCAATATGCCTCAGTCACCTTGCCTTGAACCCCTGTTTACCTGATCACTCCCCATCCTTGAGAAAACAGCTCCTCCTTTGGGTATGCCTTTCAAATTTCAAATACAAATAAATGCATCCAGAGTCCACACCACCAGCCACCTTCTCTACTGTGCTCTCACATGTTGAGCCACCGTGCAACTGCCCTCATCACCCCAGAGCTAGTACCAGACAGCTGGGGACAGCTCCCATGCCCCAGAGCTTGCTGCAATGATGCAAACTCGCCAAAAGGGGGCCTGTATACCCTGTCTTTCCTCTTCCTTCCCATGGAGACCACCAAAAAGGATCTTGCCTACAGTTTCCTCTCTTCCTTCTGCCTCTTGAGGGATCCCAGTACCTTCCTACCTGCCCCCACCATGGTGTGGCATGCCACTTCTTCCAGGGACCTGTGAGTAACAAACTATTTTTTCAGTAGCAGCCATTTCCTGATCTGTTGGTCTTACTGTACTTCAACTTTTCTATTAGTATATTATATATTTTTTAAAATTGCATGCAGTTAGAAGAGATGTGGATACCTGAACATAGGTGGTTTGATGTTTTGATTCCTTTCCATCTCCTGGACTTGGGAATTTATAATGAATAGAAAAGTTGTAGAACTCTAGAGTTGAAAGGAAGCCTGAGAGATGGGCTCAGGGAATGATATGAAAGACTTGTTGAGAGGTTGCCAGGCCTTTTGCATCACACAAAGGCCTACCTGGAGCACTGTAGTCAACAACTCTGGGGATTCCATTCACCTCCTAATCTAGGAGTATCACCTCTGGAGTTGTGCTGTATACAAACTGCACAGCTGTATGTTTTCATCCAGAAAGCTCCTTTGTCAAAGTGGAGAAGGAACCCAGCCTGCTTGCTGAAATTTCTTATGAAAGTCGTATATGAGCACCTATGCACTGGTAAAGCTCATTTATAATGTAAAGAAGAAAGGCATCAGATCTCCTTCTGGAGCAGATAAAGGGACCAGATATTGGCTACTGATATGCAAATCCATGATTCTAATAAGAAGCCTCAGAAGAGTCCCTTCATAGTTTTAAGAAAGTTGTAAATGATATCACGCAATTTGTTAATGTCTCTTAAAGTTTTAAATTTCTAATTTTTGTGACCCAGAATATTCTGGAAACAAGCATATTAAATTGCTTTGTTTTCTTCATAAACACATTGGAAGAGCAGAGGACTAGGATTTGGAATGCAATTTCTGTAATCATGCAGTGGCAACTGGAAACATTTTTCAAGTTGGGAAATTGGATTAATTATGTCATAAAATATGGCAGTTGTATGAAAGCTGAAAGATTTTTAAATGTGCTGTATTTAAATTTTACTAATAATACTTTTGTATTCCCATAATTTGTTTTTGACATGTGCATACCCAGAGTTGTTGAAATTTAAATTTGTTCTGTGCACATTTACAAATATATGTTTCTGAGAGATTAGCCAACATAGCTGTGATAGGTTGGACTGAGTCAAGGAAGAGTCTTCGTGGAATGCTGCTATGGGTTTTTTAGTCTGGAGTTATAGACGCACTAAAAAGCTTAATGCATACATTTATGACAGAAAATTGCAAACATTTAAAGTCTTTTCAAGTAACTAATGAACAAAGTGTATTTCTAAAGAATGGCTTTTTAAAGAGAAATTTCTACCATTTAACAGAAATATAAAGGATTCATATGAACATCTAAATAGCCAAATATACAAAGAGAAGAGCCTTTGGATAAATCTGACTATGAAGCCACAACATGTCACAGCTAAGTTTGGGTAATGGATATTTTAGACAGTTAAGTTTCCATACATACTCAGTTTTCCTATGGTGAAACTTAGAAAGCAATTTGGCCATAGAGTAATGACGTCCTTTTCACCAAGGATTTATCAAATATATAGTGAAATATATCACTACATGATGATAAATGTATATCATCGTAATTCTGGGAAAGACTTGAGACTCCTGCTAACTTGTTACATTGTCTTCATGTAAAATCAAGGCTACCATCTCACACAGGCAAATTTCTCCTATGTGTATTAATAATCTCTTAGGAAGATTATAGACTTCTGTAATAACTTATCAAAGTAATATTCTAAATCTAATTAGAAAAGTAACAAAATCTAATTGCAGGAAAAGGTGAAAACACACAGGAAACAAAAATACAATAAATTAAGAAGCATGTATCCATCTATAAGCAGAGATAAATACTATTGAAATATTTTGCACAAAGCCTTGTACTCTATAGTCTTCACATCTATTTCTTTCTAATCATTGCTAATTAGAATGTGAGCACTTCTATCACTTTAAATACCTTTAAATATCATTATATTATGTTGATATGTTAAGGGAACCACTGAACTTTTTTTTTTTTTAACCCAAGTTCTTTTTCTAAAATTATACTTGAATTTCTGGGGCACATATGCAGAATGTGCAGGTTTGTTACATAGCTATACACGTGCCAGGGTGGTTTGCTGCATCCATCACCCTGTCATCTACATTAGGTTTTTCTCCTAATGCTATCCAAGTTCTAAACAGTTGTGATATATGATGAAAGTATTGGTGGATTGGGGCCAAAATGTCATTTTGAATGCTGAAAAAGACTAGGTTGGAAGAGGTATCTTATCAATGCAGGCAATAGGGTTTATTGATACTGAACCCCAAATTAAACAGCATTCCACCTGGCAATAGATGGTCCTGGCCTGATGTATGTTTTTCTCTACAAGAGTTTTGCCTGGACAATTTCAACTATTGGAGGAGTGAAAGAGAGTTAATGCTATCTGTAGGAAAACTGACACCCCAGAGAAAAAGACAGGGCTCTTATACTGTTTTCCTGTTTCTAAACTTACTAATCAAAATCAGTTATTTCTCCGTGCAAAGGAGATGTGACAAGATGGAGAGAAACCAGGAGTACCAACTAATTAAATTCCCTGGAGGAAAACATAAGAACTGACAGTGACATACCCCTACTCACCTCCATGGAATACGGAATTATTTTCAATGGCTGTGTAGTGTTTTGTTTTGCAAATATAACATCAGTATCTAAATCAACACTTTCTTGTGGGACACTTCAGTTGTTTACAGATGTTCACCACTATAGGCAGTATTCTGATCTTTGTCCTGTGGCTTTGCATTTTTTAATCATTAATTCCTTAAGTTTAATTATTAGATGTTGAATTACTGAATACTTATTGGCACATTTTCTTCCAAGAAGGCCATCAACATGCGAATGCCTTTAAGTGGTGTTTAGAATTATCATACCTGTAATAAATGTTTATATTCTTATTAACTTGAGAACTACATTTAGTCATCCTTCTTAATCTTTATTAATTTATTTTCGTAAAAAGATTTGGCATCATTTATTTGATTACTTTTAATATTTAACATGTTTTATATATTTAGTGACCGTTTATGTGCTTTATGAATTAATTTTTTTAGATTATTCCTGCTTTTCTTTAGTTTGCTACATTTATTTGCTAGGACTTTTATTATATAATACAATATATAGTAAAGAGTTTCATAAGATACCAAACACTCTTTAAAGATTCCAATGATAATTCTAATACATACTCATTGTTATAATTGCAATATGTTCACTTGTTAATCTTTGTGCTGAAGGTGCTTGTTTATATTTGTCTCCCCCAAAAAAATCTCAAACCAAGTTACTTTTTCCAAAATAGATTTGGAAGCCATCAAACACTGAACTTGTCCATAAGATTAATTTTAAGAACTGCCCATCTTAATTTTTAGCTGAGAAATTAAAATGCATGGAGGTTTGCTCCATTTAGGATTATTATCTCTCTATGGCTTTTTGTGAAACCTTCAGTATCAATGTGTAGTTCATTTTATGTGATTATTTCTCCCAAGTACTAAAGCCAGTGTCAATATATGAAACCTGGGCAGTATATTCCACTGCCGTCACAAAATATTACAACCTCCTCACCCGGTCCTTGAACTTTGAGGTGATAGAACTTGTAAGAAGAGTAGCTTTGCTTTCTAATCCTTTGTGGGAAAATCTTATTTATGGTTCCCATCAACCAGAATGCTCTAGTTCTATTTCCTTTTCACATCAAAAACAAATGCTTCTCAAAGCATTACCCATCATTGAATTGAGTCCCCTTTGGCTACCATGGAAAATAATGTAGCCCTATCTATTATACGTGATCTGGCATGACCTTCCTACATTAATGCATGGCCTTATTACAAATGCTAACCGTTTTGTTCCCTCTTTAATTATCAGTAGGGCACAAATATATTAACCCATGACATTTTTCCTAATAGAGATTAGAGAATGAAATTAATGCATTGAACCTCATATTAGCATCCAACGTGCTCTTGTGTTTTAGTGATCCAAGTAACTTTCTGCAGTAATGTGTTGTTGCTTTTTGAAAGTTGCGTCTCAAAAACAAAACTATGTAAATAAATAGCTGTGTGGTCCAGCTGTTACTTATGCAATATGGCCACTTGTCGTTCAATTTCATATTAGTCTTTGAGCAGTGGTTCAGGCCACAGGGGTGATTTTCCTCTGGGAAGCACAGGAAATACAGTTATACTGATACGAGGGCACCCCGAAACATATATTAAGCAAACTCATTTCGGATGAGTAAATTTATGGATAAGGCAGAAAAACACATAGAAGGACATAAAAACCATTTGGGTACTAAACGGTTTAGGAGTACAGAAGTACTGTATCTACTATCACATTTACAGGCCTCGGCTTTGAAATAGTGTCCAGTTTCTTTATCCATCTCAGTCCCTAACTGAGCTACCAAAAGAAATGTAATACTTATCTCTCTGAGGCCTTTGGGGCTTATTCATTCTTTTAAAAGTGGGAGCTTTGGCGGAAAATCATAAGTCATTGCCTGGATACTAAAGGGAGGAAACCTCATCCACTAAACAATGACTGTTTTGCCGTTTGCAATGAACCATTTGACTGGGGATTTTTTGTTGTTGTTTCTTTGAGCTGAATGAGGTTATTCATCACTGTATCTCCCCCCAGGGCTAGTTACTTCAGAGCTTACTGAATAAAAGGAAAGAAAGAAGCAAAAGGGAGGGAGAGAGCACAGTATTTTCACTAGCTTCCTAATTATAATGATTTGTGAGTTTCTACACAGAAGTAGTTTTAGGTATGTGTGCTGCATGAATCACTGTATTAGTTCTGAGGTATATTGGACTCTGTGTAGATGAACTTTGGTCTTATAAGCGGTGGCTATGCACCAATGGTTTCCCATTGAACTTAAAATTACTCTCACTCACAATGGCTACAGAGTCATCTATAGCCTGGCCCCTCACCTCATCTCCCAGATTCCAGTTGTACCACCTCTTCTGTCCATGAAATACACAAACCTTATGCTGACTGAGAACCTCTTCTAAGAAAACTCTTCCTAGAAATGTGCAGTGTGTATCCACATTGTCACCCAGATCAAAAGCTGACCTTTTATATGCCTCCTATGTACCCACAAAAATTTAAAACTCTTTTACAAAGTTATTCCTATGTTAAGGAGAAAAGCCTTCTCTGGCTATTCTACATGCAAATACTCCCTTCTACTCTCTATCACAACATCTTGTTTTAGTTTCTTTAAGGCAGCTGTTGCTGTCAGAAATGATCTTGTCCATTTATATATGTACCTGTACACTGTCTGTCTCCATAACTACCCCATGTAAGCTTGGAAAGCAGGGACTTGGTCTGATTCCTACCACTTCTCTCTCGAAATCACTTCTGGCACCTAGAAAAGTGCTCAATGTATAGTTGGTTCTCAGTACAGGAGTGCCAAGTGAGCATACTCGTACGATCTGTTTGACCACACCATTTTATTACCCAGACATCAGCTATTTCAAGACTGCTAGTGACAAAATCAAGAAATCCCAGACAAATAAATCCTGTTTCTGTAACTACATCAAATGTCCATTCCAAGATTAGGCGACATTGTGAGATTCAAGATTAAATTTCCTCCCTCTTTCAACAATTTATTTTGAATTGAGTATTCACTGCATGCTGGGCTCTGGTGGTCCAATAATGAACAGATAGACGTGCTCTTGGACTGCAGAGTGTGTATAGCCTTGAATTACCAGCAAAGAAATAATTAAAGTAAATACATCAGTCTGTTTTACATTGCTATAAAGAAATATCCAAGGCTGGCTAATTAAGAAAAGAGATTTATTTGGCTCATGGTTCCGCAGGCTCTGCAGGAAGCATGGTGCCAGCATCTCCTTCTGGTGAGGCCTTCGGAAGCTTCTACTCCTGGTGGAAAGTGAAGGGAAGTCTGCATATGTAGCAACTATGAGAGAAGTAGGAAGTTCCAGCTCTTTTTATCAACCTGTTCTCATGGTAACTAAAAAGGAAATCACTTGTGTCTGCAAGAGTGACACCAACCAAGACCCACACATCTTCCACCATGTTCCACCGTGAACGCTGGGGATCAAATTTCAGCATGAGACTCAGTGGTACCACACAAACGATATCCAATCCGTAGCAAAATATAAGGCAGTATGATAGTTCAGCAAGAAAGAAAACACAACGTAGCAGTAGCTGAGGTAGTTCAGGGAGATTGGTAAAGACTCCTCAGAAAGTGAGTCTAATCAGAAAGCCACACATTGCTTAAAGATGGGGATATGTTCTGAGAAATGCATGGTTAGGTGGTTTTATCATAGCGTCGACATCATAGAGTGTACTTCTATAAACCTAGATGGTATAGCTATTACACAGCTATACTCTTTGGCAGAGCCTGTAGCAGGCTCCAAACCTGTATAGCATGTGACTTTACTGAAAAATTGGAGAAACTGTAACACAATGGTAAGTGTTTGTGTATCTAAAGATATCTAAACACAGAAAAGGAACAGTAAAATTATAGTAGTATAATCATATGAGGCCATCATTGTATATGCACTCTGAAAAGTCATGTGGCTCATGAGTATACTGTGAATGGAAAATCTCAGAGAAAGAAAAGCTGCTGGTTTTTAAGAAAATCAGCAGTCCTAAAGTGTTTGGATTTTATGTAAGGGAAATGAGAAGCATTGAAAAATTTTAAGCAAGTAAGGGGATGATGCTTTTCAAATTTTGGAGGCATCCTTTGGCTGCATTATAGAAACAAATACACAGGAGCTAAACTTGAGGCAGGGAGATGTTGCCAATTAGACGCTGTTGTGTTAATCTAGGCAGAAGATGATGGGGCTTTGATCATAGAAGTGGCTGTTAAGGGGACATAGATTTCTCTCTTAAAGGTATAACCAGTAGGGATTTTTAAAAATTAATTTGATATAAGCCCTTAAAAACAGGACAGAACATAAATACATCCAGGTTTCTGACTTCTACAATTGGATGGTGGTACCTCTCATTCTTTGGTTCAAAAAAGATTTACTAAACACTGACTGAATCAGCAACCATACAGGCACTGGGGATGTGTCTGTCAAGCAGCACATTAAATCCTAAATTAAGGGGATAAAAAATTATGCAATATGCCCAGCAATAGTAGGTGTTCTGGAAGAAAATAACACAAGATAAGTGAGGTGAGAGTGTTGCAGTGGTCAAGGAGGACACTGCTAATAAACATCACTTGATCAGAGACATGAAGAAAGGAGGGACAGGCACAGAAAGATGGGGGCATATGTAGAAGGCAGAGCAAGTGCGAAGGTCCTCAGGTTTGTTACATTTGAGGAACAGCAAGAAGGTTGGCCTGGCGTAGGACAATAAACCAGGACGGTAAGGAGTAAAAGAAACATAGAGATGAGCTGGGGATCTAAGCATGATGAACTAGCTGTTCGGCCACCTAGTATTTCACCAACCATTGAGAGATCCAGGTATATGCCGAAGGTCACCAAACTTGGTTAGAGTTGCTGCAGAAGGCATCTGAACGTAGTACAGACTCCTAAAATCAGTGACCTTAAGGCCCTTCGAGGGACTCTTACAACTCTGAGATTCTGATTCCATTATTCTAAATCAAGCCTAGCCTTCATTATCTCCTGTGTCCCCAGATACATGTGGGGTGATACTAGACTTTCTTTACTGCCTCCAAGTGGAAGCAGCTTTCTCTGTTAGACCCAGTCATCTGGGCAGGAAAGGGCCTCTATTAACTGGATGGTTTATTGTCATATTCCCAGGTGCCTATCGAAGTTTTTTAAAGTTCTATTGATATTAAGGTTTTTAAATAATAACATTACCTTCCTTGCTTAAAGAAAGTTTTGTGCAGTAAAAAATATATGAGTAGACCAATGTGGTATTAGAACAGGGTTAGCCTTAAACAAAATTGAGAAGTAAGGAAATGATTACAGGTATCGATCGACTTACCACCTATGCAACTTACGACCATTCGACTTTACGACCACAATTGCTAGCCACGACTGCTCCACCTCTGGCAGCGCAAACGTTGCCCAGCTGGGCGTATGACAGTGCGGACCAGCTTCCGGCAGCACTACCATCTCTGCGTGCACCATTTCAACTGTACATATAGCCTACTCAACTTATGACCAAATCGTGTTACGACCGGTCCGCGGTCCCGACCGTGGTCGTAAGTCGAACACTAGCTGTGCTTTTCTTTCCTTTTGATACTTTTTTTCTACTTGAGATCACTTCTCCCTCCCTTTTCTGTTATAGTTTCCCAACACAGTGCTGAAGGCTGTTTCTTCACATTTTCACCGTCACAACCCAAACCCACCTGTTCCGTTTCCTCAAGATACTGATTATTACAAAGCTAGACAATCAAATACGTTCATCTGTAGAATTTTGCCAACAGAAAAAGCAGCTGACCATCCCTCTCCCCTCCTATGTGTACACACAATCTGTAGTGACTTATTTCAGACATTTTCTTGTGTGTGTGTGTGTGTGTGTGTGTGTATTTAGGATGACATCTGAAAATTCAAGTGCCATGTTAAACCATCAAAGGAGACACTTGGGGCAGGAGGAGTCTTACAAAGCCTTAAGTACAGAGGAAAGAGGCTTCCACTTACATTGTCCACTAACAGACCTGTCTCTTTCCATAGATGCTCAGTATTTTCAGTTTTAATAGAATCCACAATGAACCTGAAGTCAGAGAGTAAAGAGAAAGAATTATAGTTGTGTACAAGGAAAACAATTAAATGATCTAAATGTGGTTCTGTACAAGGCTTCAAAACACTTTCTGGACACCAAAATGTCCCTAATAGCTATTCTAGGGATAGAATAATTTCCCTAATAGCTATTCTGTTGGATCTTAGCTGATACTTGCTTCCTGACTTAAATAATGTTCTCACTCAGCCCTCTTCAACCAATATCATCAAAATCAAACACAATCATTATGTCAGTCTCAGTAGAGATAGACCATGAGCAAGCTATTGTAATCATGTATGCAGAAGATACAAAATATCTGTCTTTGGTGTGGCACTGTTTCAACCTGTTCTTTTTAATGAGGAGTTGGGCTGTTCATGTATTTAATTTATTTCATGTATTTTTGTGTTTTTATGTGTGTTCCCACAGGCTTTTAGGTGATGAATGCATTTTTAATAAGTTGCATTTGAAATAAATGAATAATGGTGGTTCATTATACTGGGACCAACTTTTTTCATGGTAGAATTAAAATGAATGAATATTTAACACTATTATTTGAGTCAGTTGAACATGAATTTTGTGGGAGTTTTTTTCCCCTTAAAACTGGTTACACTATGAAATGTTCCTCTTGAGTAATTTTAGAATATTCAATTGGGAATAACATTTAAATATAACAATTTTCTACTAACATATTGTTTTTCTAATTATTTATGTGATGAAAATATAGCACTGCTTATTTATATCTGTGTGTCCATTGTAGGCTTTTTCAACCAAAAGTTTAATTTTTTAAATTTTGTCAAAAAATCAAAATATACCTGGAGTGCTCATCTTGGCAAGGAATTACAATCTTCATGAGATTAAAGATAAATATCTAAATTGGTAAAGATTAAGAAATTAGCCTCAATTCTTATGAAACTATTCTAGTGCCTGAGAAAAAGCTTTTGTATTCTGTCATATTTCAAGGCAATATTTATGCCTCTTAAGTTTCTCCTTTGAAGAGAGAATTTTGGCATAGTTCCTAGAATAAGAATGAGGTAGATACAGTGCACGCTCTAAAACATTAAGACAAATGTACCTTTGACAAATGGATTCAGTGTCTGAATACCAAAGGTACTTTAATTACTTAACAACATTTTAACTGTCTGATGAATACACATTGCAGAGATATTCTTAAAATCACTTTTCATAATGAGAAAAATACTGTAACTGTCCACTTAAGATCATTAAAAAAGCATTAGATGTAAATTTTAAATAGACATGGCCTTTGGAATAGACCTGTTTATCATTATGATATACTCATATCTGTATGTATATATTTTAATATATCCACATAATATACATATATAGAACATTTAGTATTAAATATGAGAAAAATTAGAAAATGAGTGCCTTTTCTATTTAAGGACTTAGTCAAATCAGGTACAGTGGATACATCTACCTATGCCATATTAATTTGCAATATCTTTATGATACATACAAAAACACAGTATATTTGCCATTTTAGGAAACATAGGCATACCATTTCTAGTGCTTGTGAGGTTAGGTTTTGTTCTATAATTTTTGAACTTAGTATCCTACACTTTTTACCAGATGCTCAGTTGTTTTCAAATTTCAGTCCATAAAGTCACACTCTTTCTTAGTGATACATAAAGGTTACTGGAGTTAGCATAATTCAGTGATTTCTGGGAAGGGCCACATTTTCTTTCCCTGGAATTTTCGATTCAAGTGAATTGATGTAAACCACAGGAAAGCTACTGCCAGTTTATCAGGGAGCCATGGATGTGTATGGACTACCCTGTGCTTGCAGAATTATAGGCATAGATCAGTGAAGCATCAGAAGTTCTCTGCTTTCAAGGAACTTCTCCTTACATGGTGAGTCTAGGCACAGGGCCTGCAACTTACATTCATTGTATGAGGACATTTGGAGCCTTTGCCAGCCTTGTTGCCTGGGAAAGCAGAGAGGGACGTAATGCCTAATTAAAGGCTGTAGAGAGAGACAGTACTGGTGTGAATCCTGCTCACAACCATTTTGTGTTGTGAATCCTGGACAAGGCACTTTATCCCACTGTGCCTCTGTTTCCCTTTATATAAAATGAGAATGTTAGCATTATTTCACAGGGTAGATACAAATATTAAATAAAACAATACCTGTAATAGGCACTCGGTAACTAGTAATCCCTTCCTTAATGCCCACAAATGCCAAAAGGGTGAGTTTACAAAGGCACACTCTTTCTTAGTGATACATAAAGAGTGATCAAAGTTGCTGAGGAAATTTGGAAAATCTCTTTAATGTAACTGAGCTAAACAGGGACTTAGTAGCACAGCTAACTTAGAGACTCTTATATTTACCTGAGAGACTCTTATATTTATAGGAAGCTCAATGGTCAGTTCACAATGGAAAGTAGAAAGGCTTAGCTACTGATTTTTCCTCCAGTGTTTGATGTGGTGACCAAATGAATGAACAGAGGCCTCCTTGACAATGCTACCATTCCTGGGACGTTTTGTAGTGTTGAGGCAGCTAAGAAAGGCTCACCTCACAGGGGGCACTCTGAGTCCCATGAATTGCTCCCATGTCCACAGAGAACTGTATCGTCACCACAGAGTTGCAGTCTCACTGAGGATATGGTTGTTGCCAGCATTAAATGAAATAGTGCAAATAGAGTACTTAGTGCTGCACATGATGTATTGAATAATACATGTTGATTGCTGTTATTATTTTCCCTACAAATTATGGTAAAATTAGAACATAGAAACATGCAAGGAAGACACTTTTCACAGAATTTGTTAGAGGGGCAATGGCAATGATGTCAACTAAGACTTTCCAGAGATGTAACAACTTAGTTTTAAGAAAACAAAAACAAACTAGTAAAAGTCAACTGAATAAGATATAGATGCATATTTTGGGCCCAGAAGCTGACTTTAATATTCCCACCTCCCTCAGCAAACCACCTTGCCGTGTATGCACCTATGCAACAATCCTTCATACTCTATACATGTACCCCAGAACATAAAGTACAATAAAAAAATGTTCCTACCTTCCTAAGATGTTGTGATTTTTTTGGTGTTGATTTGTCTGTTTCTGTGGTGCCTTGTCCAATGTAGAAGCTTAGCAAAGGCTCTTAAATAGATACCAGAATGGGGGAATATCGTTTCCGGAATGGAGAAGAAGGTTGGACGTATCAGTCCCCTCTTCTTTCTGAGTGTTAAGTTTCATGAACTTAGTGTCTTATGCAGACAGAAAAGGAGGAAGGAAAAACTGCTCTGCAACACACTGGTTTTTATGGTAGATGTTCCGTTTTGATACCCAGGGCGCATAAGCCACTCATTGTAAAAAGGTTAGGTGTGGGAGCAGCCATGTTTATCACAGTCTAGTAGAGTAGCATTGACCACGTGGGGGGTATTGTGTATTAATTACCATTCGCACAGGCAAATAACTTTTAAATATGGGAAACCTCTCATGGCCTTGGAAATTCTGTGTTGTTATGTCAGATTTTTGTAGAAAAGTAACTCTGATGTTAGTGTTACTACGACTAATTTTAACATCTGCATTTCCTTTAAAAATTTATTGAGATATTAATGTCTCTTTACATACCACTTATTTCCAATTCTGTAATATCAGAATGGACTCTCACTGCACAAGAGAAACTGCCTCTGGCTGTATTCCAGTCATCTGATATTTTCTCAGCTGCTGGATGGTCTATCGATCTGGTCACCTAAGGTGAGGGAAAAAAACAAGCTCAACAAAAATTGTATTCAAAGCTCCTGTGATCATTTTTTCCCCTTTTGTGGCAGCCGGAGAGCAATGGGGGAGGGGAACTTATTCCCTCTCACTGGGGAAAATGAGAAAATCACAGCCACACACAATTTATGTAGGTCATGCTACCAGAGAAAGAAGAATAAGTCTATCTTCATTTCCTATCAAAAGAGAGCAAAATGGGCCCACTCCAAAATTTGGTCCTTTGTCTATTTCAAAAATACTTTATGAACTGAAATATCCAGCTTTTTCTATCATGTCATATTAAAAGTAGCATTTGCTTAAATGAAAAACCTATGGAAAATAGTCAAGGATTTTGCTCTACTACTGATAAATACTTTAGGCAAACAAAATTACTAGCATGGATTGCCATTCATTTTGAGTAAATCTAAAGTTATGAACTGATGGGGAAAATGAGAGCATTAGGTAGTTACCCAGTGCTATCATTACATTTTGACATGAAATTTTATTTCAATCTGTTTTAATGTGTGCCAAATAAATATCTTACTATTCTTTAGCATAAATATATTATTTCACAAGTGCTGAATAATAAAGCTATAACAAAAACATTGAGAAAAGTTATTTTGGTGGCATTGTTGGCTACACTGTCTTAAAGCCAGCCTCCCTCCACCCTTTTTTTTTTCCTTTGTAGTAAGCTATTTTGGATAAAATAAAATTATTTTCAACCTCTTCAAACGGAATCTTCAGCTTTGTCTTAGACAAGAGGGTTGAAGGTCATGAAAGAAGACAGTGGAGAAATATAGATGTGAACAGAAAGCCCCAGAGGGAAGTCTAAGGGGACACAGAGAAGGAAATTAGAGGAGGCAGAAGGCGCTAAAGCAGGCAGGGAAGGGCATGGGTTTCAAGCTAGTCACAACAAAGTGGCCCAAGAGCAAAATTGTGAGACAGGATGGACCAAAGAGCATAGCGCGAAGGTGAAGGGCACCACACTGACACTCAGACTTAGAGCTGGGAGACAGATTACAAGTGGAAGCAAAGAGAACATTTTCTTATTGCTTAGCACCCATTTGCCCATCACTCTTCCTGAATAGCCATTGCCCATTTCTGCTTTATAGGAAAAATAAAGGCCATCAGGGGTAAGGAATTTCATGATTTCGTCCACAACTTTCCCCCAAACCCTAAACACATCTGCATGCCCATCAGTCCCTCCTCCCCATCGGTGATCCCTGCTGTGCTATGCACCCCGTTAGCTCTTGTCACCTGGAGGCTTTATTCCAGAGATCACACTGTCTCTTTTCCACCTTCAGTCTCCCTCTCCTTGACACATTCCTTCCATGCAGAATCATGCTCAAATCTCACAAAACAACCATGGGGAAAAGAACAAATGACAAAGCATGATATGCGGTGACGTGTGTAGTTTTCCCCTTTCACTAGGGGCCTATTTCTTCTCCACTTCGTGACTTAAAATGGACACTCTTGGTTGCTTCCCCAACATATTGTCGTCCCTCCTTTTTATTGATGAAACTCTAATTGTGTTCAGCTATCCAGTAGACCCAGCTTCACAGGTGGATTCTCTCCAACAGCGCTTGAATTATCTCTAGTTATTGTTATTGGTCCAGGGTAGATATGTCTTTAAAGTTTGCTTTTAAAAAATGGAAGAACCTAGTATATAGTCTATACTAGTGTGTCAGCTTCTCTCTATCTCTTTCTGATATACAAGTAAAAGAAAACCTGGTACCTACAATCTGCCTTCAAGCCAGTGGCAAATCAGTTCTAAGATGAGGCTTGGTGAAGACGGCAAAGCTCAAAGAAAAATGCCCTGGTTACCCTAAAGTGTTGAATTAAGTAACCCCGGAGCCTACATTGCCTCTAAATTCCTATTAATATCGTAACTCTCCTTGTCCAAAAGCTATTTTAAGTTGGATTTCTGTTGCTTTCATCACAAACCATCCCAATTTACATATAGCTCTAGTGGAACACAATATTCACTTTTTATTCAACCTCCTGCCTGTTCCAGACTTCACCTGTTCACCAAAACTCCCAAACAAACAGTTCTGGCTAAGATCACCAGGGAATTTTTGCTAGCTCCCAGGTAGGGTATTTTCTCCTCTTCTATTGATTTCTCAACACTCTTACTTCTTGAAATACTGCTTTCCTTTGGAATTTTGAAAATGCAGGTCTTAGTTCTTAAATTTAAAACTATTGTTTTTCTGAAGCAATTCTGTAGTATGAAACTCCTATCAGAGCCCAGATCTGCAAATTCATTTTTCCGTTAGCTACGTCGCCTTGGTATGTTCTCAATATCTCTATACTGACATATCCAAAATCAAGTTTGTCATGCTTCCTCTTAACATGGGTCTCAGATTTTATCCTTTTGCTTTATTCTCTCTCCTCGTTGGTAATTCTACCCAACATTCAGTTACTTGTGACAGAAATTTCTCCTTAATTCCTCTCTCCCTCCCTTCCCAGTGTCCAGTAGGAACATAGGGTAGTTAAATGATTGTCAAGGCATGCACTCTCTATTCCTGTTGCTTCTGCCCAAGGTCAAACTCCATGCATCTCTCTGCTAGATTATTACAATAACATTTTGTTTTCTGAGGCAGGGTCCCAAGCTCTGTCACCCAGATGGGGGTGTAGTGGCATTACCATAGGTTGCTACAGCCTTGACCTCTTGGGCTCAAGCAGTTTCTCCTCCTCAGCCTCTCAAGTAGCTAAGACTGCAAGCAGGTGCCACCACACCCAACTAAATATTGTTGCATTTTACTTTTATTTGTTTGTTTGTTCATTGTAGAGATGGGGTCATGCTTATTGTCCAGGGTGGTCTAGAACTCCCAGCCTCAAGTGATCCTTCTGTCTTTGCCTCCCAGTTTGCTAGGATTACAGATGTGAATCATGACACCTGACCTCATGATAATCTTGTAACTAGTTCCAAACCTCTGTTTCTATCCTTTTAAAAATATCTTTCATCATGTTTCCAGGCAGAAAAAGTGTTATAAAATCAAAATGTGGTTATGTTACTCTTTGTTTTTAAACATACTATTTACATATGACATTTCCTATAGTATTGATGGCATGCAAGTGATCATGCTTCATCTTTGTTCCTTGCCGGTTTTGTCACCTCCACACCAGCCATATGAAATTATCCAACTTGCTGCTTTCCTCTAATATATCTCCTGTGGTTGAAATACCATCTTTCTTAGGCCAATTAATAAACTCTATCTAGTTTATCTTCTCTGAAGTCTTCTGCCAAGCACATTTGATGTCTCCCTTCTTTTGATCCTCTCTGCTGATTATAAATATCCATGTTATAGCACTTAACTCACCATATCACATGATTTGACTTCTATGTCTTCTTTCACACTTGACTTTAAGTTCCTTCGAGAGCCACAGTCATCTTCATCCCAGAACCTTCCCCATTTAAAAAAAATAAATAAATGAACAGAAAAACGTTTTGTTTCTTCGGAACCCTTTTATTAAGTTTAGTAATTTGAAAGTGTTAATCTAGAATATCTTCCAAAGGGGACATGTAGTACTTTTATCTCACAGAACAATTCTAATCAATATCCAGTAGCTGCCTGACATTCTACTGAGGGTACAATAGAATTTGAAGCTATACCCAAGCTTGGCTCAGGAGCATTCTGGTCAATTAGCATAACCATGGGAATTCTCTTTCTTGTGCCCAAAAGACTTTGTTCCTTAATATAGTTAATATTTCAGATAGCCTAGTAAGTATCTAACACTATCAGGGTAACAGAATTATTTTAAATATTAGAATCAGGAGGGATATGCAATCTCTTTGGATATAGATGTAGAATGAATTTAGAGTTCACCATTTGTGTCACATATAAGGAATCTCAAACTCAAAATGGAGAAGATATTTTTATGTGATAATATAGTCAGACTAGAACCCAGGTTTCCTGGTGTCCAATCCAATATTTTGTTACCATGGCCCATTAAGAAAGCCTAAAGGCAATATTGTACTTGAATTCCAGAAACCTGAAGAAGGCATTATATTCTGGATTGAAAAACCACGGAGGCAGATCTGAATACAAGTACATTGGATAATCCTATTCTTTTTGCAAGCAGACTCCTAGTTGTTCCATCTTCTAGTTTAACCTGTGTGAATTACGTGAGTCATCTGTGGCTACATGACTAATATCTATGGTGGAGGAGATTCAGTTCATCAGATGAAAACGATAGTGGTGAGAACAGGCTTGTTTAGTTTCCGCAGTGCAAAGTTGCTTAACTTTTGGGATGGTTGCTGAATACTCCTTGCTTCAGTTTTCCACCTGTGTCCATAAAGACAAGTAACTTTTAAATGTGAAAAACCACATCGACTTCATATGCTGCTTATTCATATTCCATTAACACAGGTGAAATGCTTGAAGAGAAGATGCTTATAAATGTTAGCTATTAATTTGATTTTGAGAGAGAAATCTTTATGGATTTATTGTGTCCCTGTATGTCCCATGAGAGACACCAACTGCCTTTTTTTCTGGATTATTCTCTCAAGGTTGTTTATATAGTGAATGGCTTTGAAAACAAAGATAATTCCTGCATTTGGAGCAGAATGCAGGTTTGTTTATTTCCTATATAGAAGATTCAGATTTTCTAGGTTGACGATTCCTCTCCAATAACACAATCCATTGCATAAGCAGGTGTCACATGGCCTCCTTTGCCCTCACCCTGTGGTTCAGGCAACCAATTCAAACGCTGAAACCCTTGCTGCTGCTATTAATATGAGTAATAAATTGTTCTTTATTTCTGACCTAGAAGTCTCCTGTCTTTTCCAGCACCCATTAAACTGCGGCAGTCTAACGTGTTAGCTTGCAAGTATAGTAAAGTCTTGAACTCTTCCCAGTTCTTGACATCTGAATCCTATTTATGTTGCTAACAGTAATTCTAATAAGTCTATTTCAATGAGTTCTTTTTATTCATTTGAGTGAATAGTTTCTCCCAGCAAAGCGATCACTGACTTGAATTTTCAGATTATCAAGTCTAATAGCAGAGATCCAGAATCAGGCATAGCTCTCACATATTTACCCCTGTAATCAAATTATTAGTTCCTGATTAAATGAGGAAATGTTTAGATGCTGATTCAGCTATTTCAGATTTTCATTTCTATGGTAGGTGTGAAGTACTGAGGCGAATATCTTAGTGAATCTTTCTTTTATGTCAAATAGCCATCTACAAACATTCTGTTGGTCTAAAAAACTGTTCTTCAACCCCAAATCTTCAGTGAACAGATAGAAGGTGAGCATGCCATTCCCTAATATTCTCTCCAATCATCTGAGTTACTCATTATGAACTTGCCCTATGCCCTACACATTCTCTCTTTCTATTCTTAAATATATCATAGGCTACAGAATGGAAGTAAATATTTTTGAGCAAATATGAATTATATGCATAATGCCAACACATTCCAGGTACTCAATAAATGATTGATTTTATAAAAATATGTATCTTAAAATTATTTATTATATGCTTTCCTTTTTAAAATCAGCCTACAAATTTTAGGAGAATTGGACAAAATAAAAAATTCTTGTTATTCTTAAGGTTGTAATTCCAAAAGTCATTTAAGGACTTAAATAAAGACAGAATAGAAATAACATATTTAGCTTCTTGACTTAATTACCCTTGAATGCTTACTCATCCTGAGAATCACAATAAATGTCACTTATTCCATAAAATATTCAGGAAAAGTATCTTGATTCTAAACTCAGTTGTACTCTTATGTTTATTATGGATGAAAGACTACAGACAAGATTAATGAAGAGACCCTGGGGCTTAAAGACTGTGGCGACATCTTGGAGAGGGAGCTCCATGAAGCTGGAGTTTTATTGACTTAAAAAGTAGACCATGATACTTTGCCCTGGGCTGCTTCCCTAAGGCTGCCCCTTGGGCTGTGTTGAAATACCAGCACTATTATATCTAAATCCAAGACTTGTAAAGTTCTCATCCATGTTACTTACAGGCATTTCTCATGGGAAGATAAACATAACCCTAGGCTTTGCCTCATAATGAGTGAGTCATGGAAGGAGAAACAGATAATATCCCCTCCTCCAGTGCCTACTGAGTGACAGATTTAGAATTCAAGACTAGGGAACAAATCTGGATCACCAAGAAAGTTTCTACATGGGAGTCCTCAAGGTTTGCCAGCAAATATTTATTAAGTACATTAACCATCTTAGCAACTCTTTCCTCATCATTATGTTCTGGAGAATATATGTTCTTAATGGTTAATGTGTAGAAAAAGATAGGGATTCTAAAGACTTCACAAGGGATTCTGAAGACTTCATAATCCCACTTTACCTGGTTTATAAAAAATTCTTATCGAATAAATGTCCTTTGCTATAAAGAACCTTTGCAGAACTTACATATAATATATACCTAGGCCATGTCTTCTTTAAAAAAAAAAAAAAAAGTGTTATAATCAGTGCCACAACAGGTTGTCAGACATTTCAGCTTATAACACATGCTTTTTGAAGGAGAAATGTGGCAAAAGTCATTACAGACAATGAAGATTAAAATAGATAGTATCTTTCATTATTGATATGAGGGAAGAACACTGTGTAAAAATGTCCCGAAGACAGTTCATTACTAAAGCAACCTGATGCATTAAGAGGATCAAAATATGTATTTGAAAAATTATTTTCTAAAATTTTTTTCCATACTAATACAGAAATATTAGTAGAAAAAAACATTGAAATTTGAAAACTGATGTCCCTTATTCACCAAAACAACCAGAGTAGAGTTGCCTCATGGGTAGTTGACAGCAGGTGGTCATAATTAACACTGATAGACTTACCAATGTGGAAAAATTGCCAAGTTAACAACCACGAGCAGGTGAACTAGAGTAATGAGGAGTGAAAAATGAGACAAAAATGGTCCATTTCCCCATCATTGATTTTCACTGTCCAATGAACCATGTATCTTCATTTATTTTCTGTTGCATTTTCCTGGTTGTGGGTAGATTCCCTCATCCAGAAGATTGCATGTTGATGTCAATTACTCCAAAATTCTGGAGAATTAATGAGTGATGTTCTTAATTCTGTAAGTTATATATAAAATGTTCACATGGACTCTAGCTTGCCCTGGAGAAAATGTCTCCTTAGAGCAAGCTGTAGAAGTCATGTTCACCAATATAGGACTATTTATTTAAAAGGGAATTATGTTCTGAAGCTGGCATAGTTTAGTATCACATGATACTGACTGGATATTTTTCTCAAGGGTTTTACTATGTTGATATTGCAGTTTTTATGAATAGGCCATGTGGAATCTCAGGTAACCCTAAACACTGCTAATCCCTTGATCACCAAACAGTAGAGTGAATGCATCTCCATTTGCTACGGAAGAAAGGAAGAAAAAAAAATGGAGTATTTCATGTTGGTACTTGGAATGAAAGTATAAAGGGAAAAAGGGGAAGTGAAGAGGAAGGGGTTGCCATTTTTAAGTAAACTTTACTGCTGATTTTAAATCTGAAGACTTTTACAATGATATCACAATAACTCTCTGCTGATAGAATGTAAGTTCTATAGGATGGAGATTGTTTTCTATACCGTAGTCACCAATACCAAGCAGAGTAGCCAGCACTAATTAATACTAACTGAATGTGTGAATAAAATCCTTATTCACAAATGATGGGATTAGAGTTGAAATGTAAAGCTTATTAAAAATGTTATTTATAAGTAATGATAAAAACGAAAGAAAAGGGAAAGTCATCTGAATTGTTAATATTGCAATGTGTATAATACCAATTAACAAACTCTTAGTGCTAATTGTTTTTGCTCAAGTCAGTTAGAACCACAAGGAACACACAGAAATTCACTCATGAAAATATACATAAACACAATACATACATGCAAAGGTCATGTTTGCTTTCATAGCTTTATGTTTCATGAAATATTTTTACTTAAGTTACCTCTTTGAGAGAAATAATCTTTATGTCTTTACATTTTTTGATTGAACCAAGCAGATAAAGTTTCACTAAGAATCCTGTTTGCTGAATTTATCAGAAAGCCACAAAAATTTAGATCTGATAATGCTTAAGGCATTTTCTCTTTACAAGTTTCTACCTTAAACTAATATTGACAGGAATTGCTGTACTCACAATGGACACATTATGAAAGGTTTTTCTAAGAAGACATTTGTACCTTTTATTTTCATATTTTAAATGATTCTACATATCTGGTTTTTATTTATGTTGATATGCCTAAAAAGGCAATGTGAATGGAATCTCTTAAAAATATATAAATTGAAAGGTTGACTTGACAATGGTTTAAGTGAGACAAAAAATGTGGAAGTTACTTATCTTAACATTTATCTGACTGTTAAAAAGGCAGCAAAAGTAATTATAATATGCCCTAATGAAGTCAGTGTTCACATAGAGTGAAAAATCCCTCTTAATTCTCTGTTAATAAAGTTTACATCTGGGATCATTTATGCTCAGTGCATACTGAGTTAGTAATGGTCCTCAACCAGTAGACATTTGGCAAGGTCTAAGGGATGCTATTGGCATGTACAGACTAGAGGCCAGGGATGCTTCTAAAATATGTTATCGATGCACAGCAGAGTTTTCTACAATAAAGAATGATCCATCCCTAGATGTGAATCATGCAGAAGATGAGAAACTTCGGTCTAGAACAGAGGTTGCCAAACTACAATTCATGAGCCAAATTTGGTCAATTTTCCTACTCTGGTGAGGCCTCTGAAAAAATAATCGTTTCATTTTTGAGTTGTTGAAAAGTTTTTAAGTAATATTATATGATACATTAAAAAGTATATGAAAATGCAGTACAGTGTCTATAAAATAAAGTAGTATTTGAACATAGTCACACAGATTGTCTGTGGCTGCTTTGTCCCAAAACTGTTGCCGGGTGGAGAAGTTCTGAAAGAGATTGTTTTGCTCACAAAGCTTAAAATACTTACACTCTAGGCTGGGCATGGTGGCTTATGCCTGTAATCTCAGCATTTTGGGAGACTAAGCCTGGTAGATAACTTGAGGTCAGGAGTTCGAGACCAGCCTGGCCAACATGGTGAAACCCCATCCCTACCAACAAATACAAAAATGCTTGCTGGGGGTATGTGCCTGAAGTCCCAGCTACTTGAGAGGCTGAGGCATGGGAATCTCTTGAACTTGGGAGGCGGAGGTTACAGTGAGCGGAGATGACACCACTGCACTCCAGCCTGGCGACAAAGTGAGAGACTCTGTTTAAAAAAAAAAAAAGAAAAGAAAAAAAAATTTACTCTCTAATTTTGCAGATAGTTTGCCAACTCCTCTTATAGAAAGTGCAAAAATAAAAAAGGATTCATAGTAAAGTGACCAGGATGTTTAAGGTTCCAGAAACTCTTATATAATGATAAATTATATTGCCTTAACTTCATTATTTTTGCTGATGAAGATGAAGTAAATTTTTCTTCATCCAATCTTTCTCAGTTCTTTAACCTTTGACCCCTAAATCGGGTCAGTGCTCACAACCACTCTCAAGGTGGTGGTCTTGATTTCATGAGTGACTGAGTTTTATAGGAATACTTTAAGGGTGCTGTGTTCCTTCTTAGTGTTTTTTTCTTTGTATGTTTGAGAAAACCTACTTCTGCCCCTGATTTTAGTCGGCGATAATATTGGTGCATCATGCTTTCTAACCTTACGTATGGCTTCACCACCTTCAATTACTGAAAAACTATGGTGAACTCAAATGAAAATCTGATTATTCTCTTTCAGCCCCTATCCTCACCCCATTCTTTATCGGTGGTTTTGTTTTTTTCTGCAAGAATGCCTAAAATTTATTAATTCTTAATGTTGAATGATTTATTTGATATATTTTTTTGACATTGGCTTTCTATATAAAATTTTCCTGGCGTAATGTGTAATTTTGATCTGCAGGTAGACTTTTTTCTTGACTTCATGAAAATGTTTATTATATTTTAGATTACAGTTTTCTTTCTTTTACTGTCTCTGCTTCAGAGACACCAGTAGTCTTTATGTTAGTGACTCTTTGCTTTCTGTCTATAGCATAAATTTCTAGTTGCTATGATACCTTTAGCTTTTTCCTCTTTATTTACTATGAAATTTTAAAGTATTATTTTTTCCATTGCTTGAGCTTTCATGCACATCTATAATAGGTTGATGTTTCTAATTCAATAGTTCTCAATCCTACCTGAACATAAGGATTGCCTGTAGAAGTTTTACAAGTCTCAAGGACAGACTACATCCCAGAACTATTAAATTAATAAATTCTGAGGCAACCAAGACATTGGTATTTTTAAAATTTCTGAGGTAGTTCCAATGAAATCCACCGTTTTAATAAATGTAGATATATAATGATTTTTGTTTGGTTATTTTTTGGCTTTGCGATCTCCCTTTTTGATCTTCTGTCATTTCATTGTCTTATCTTTTAACCATGTCTTATTAAATTTGTATTCTTAAAACTTTTCCAGAGGTTACAGCTCATCTGGATAATTTATATTCTTTTTGAAATTTCAAAATTAATAACTCATCTCAATTTTGCATATTTTATCTCTTCTCTTGTCCTTCTCCCCCTTGTCTTTCCCTCCTCCTTTCAGTTCTTTCAACCCTGCCACTTAATTGTCTTCATTCATTTGCACTATGCTGTGCTAGATCTTTCAGGATATTTCCTACTTATGCATAAGAACAGCAGCTGTATCCAGGCTTTCTGGTTAATGTGATATACACTAAGCATATTTTTCACTGAGACTTGTTTATGAAGAACAAGCCTAGTGTTCTTCAAAAAGATTGCAGCTCTAGTTCCTATTTGAGGTCTGGATATTGTTTTCTATTCATTTTTCTGGTCTGCAGGCATGTAAATTTGGTGGAGAAGATCTCTACCGGTGCTGAGTCCTGGCCTGCCTGGTAAACACTTGGGCTCTGCTCTGCCTTCCAGGTACTATCAATGAGCTCTCGCAGGGCAGCTTTGCTTGCTCCATAGCATGTCCCACTGTGATTGGTTTTAACTTTTCCTCCTTTCCCTCTATACACATACCCTAATGTAACATAATCTCTTGAGAAAGCTCTGTTAGAGTTTTTCATTTGTGCTGAGGTCCCCGGGAGGTACCTCACAGCTTTCCCTCTCAAAATTTTTCTTTGGCTTTTCTGAGACTGCATACTAATTCCTTAGTCTACATCTCTTCAAATTGGTAATAAAAGTTTTAATGAAAATTCTCAGAATGTTATGAACTCATCTGTGTTCTTCCATATAGCATGCTAAAGAATGCTAACAACATTCTTGTATATTTTCATTGGTACGCATTGTTTTTCTTCTTTGCTTCTACCAATCCATGTGCTGCTTTTACACTCCACAATCAAGCATACAATCCTTCAGGACAAGTTTTAGGCCTTATTTATTTTAATACCACAGAAAAACACAGCTCTTTGCATATAGTCGATGCTCAATTGAAATTTGCTACAGACCAGGTGTGGTGGCTCATGCCTGTAATTCCAGAATTTTGGGAGGGCAAGGTGGGTGGATCATTTGAAGTCAGGAGTTGGAGACCAGCCTAGGCAACATGATGAAACCTCATCTCTACCAAAAATACAAAAAATTTGCTTGGTGTATGGTAGTGTAAACCTGTAATCTCAGCTACTCAGGAGGCTGAGGCAGGAGAATCACTTGAATCTGGGAGACAAAGATGGCAGTGAGCTGAGATTGCTCCACTGCCCTCCATCCTGGATGACAGAGACTCTGTCTCTAAGATATGAATGAATGAATGGACATCTTGTTGTGAGATGTGTTGTGTAACCCCTTTGCAATGTCTTCC
>NW_016107326.1:1777842-1795959 GCF_001604975.1 Cebus imitator
TTTTAATAAAAAGAATTTAGTGAGCATGAGTAGTACATAAAACTAGGTATATTTTAAGAGAAATAAAGCATGTTCCCTCCCTTCAAATATTTTCAGTATTGTTGGTAATCAAAGTACATAAACATAGAAAAAAGTAAGTTTCAAAGGTGTGAAACACGCATAGTTTTGCACACAGAACAAATGCTATATTGATACAAAGCAAGTTCATCAAGGGAAAGGATTTTTGAAGGGATCATTTCTCATCAGCATTTAAGAGAAATGATTGACACATACAGGGGGCAAAGAAACATGAAATTCCTCCAGGTGATGGAAAACTCACGGAGAGAGACTTTGATGAAAAAGATCATTATTAAGCTACTTATTGTTTAGTGATGATGTTTGTGAATTGGGGGAAGACTGCTGGTGTGCCCAAGCTGTGTGCGTCGAGCACCTGCTATGAGGAAGCCTTCCTCTTGGCACCCAGGAGTAGATGAAAGTTTCGATAATAATCTCTACACTGTAGGCAGCTTATAAGAAGTAATATTCAAAGCAGATGAAAATGAACAGTTATAGGCCAAAATTAGCATCATGGGCAAAAAGGAATGAAAAAAAAAAAAAGGATATATCACAAGAACAAGAATTTCGATAAGAGTTCTTATCTCTGGAGGAAGAGGAATTTAATGTGTCTTTGAAGAAGATTTTTCTATCCAGGAAATTGTTTTCTATGAAGGACATTTTTAGAAGGTTTTGCTGAGTAGCAGTGATGAAACAAGATGCCATGATGAGCTAGTGGAGTCACATTGTCTGTATTTGTCTATGTAAAAATGAATGCATTATTAATCTCAACATCTGAGCATCTTTTATATCATAGCAATATCAATTTTGATCTACATAATAGTTATGAGGTTTAAATGAGGTCATGTATGTGAGATTTTCAGCAGAGAAGTTATTGTATAATACAAGATCAATGAATATTGATGAGGGTGATGGAAATGAAAATGATGGTGATGATGATGACTTCAGAGAGGAAGAAGACAGAAAAAAAGAGAATATTAAAATGGAGGAGGAGGAATAGCTGTAGGAAAAAGAGTAGAGGAACAAATAAAACATATATTTTTATAAAAATTGTTACGCTCTTTAAAATGAATTGGATGAATGGAATAGAGGAGAAGGAAAGAATAGAAATTTGCAATGATCAGGAGCAAATCTAAGACAATAGAAAAAATGGAGAAAGATTTAATTTGTCAGCTTTCAGGGAATTATTGATGGCTTAAATATCATATTTAAATGATTGCATAATGAGGTAATCAGAGAAAATAAGTTGGCGTGAGGTCAGTTTGGGGACAGAGAAGATAGCAGATGAGTGTTCTTTCAAACATGTGAAGTTGTAGCAGAAAACATGGTAATAACTAGTAAACACAGAAATGGAGAACTTAAGCTTAATCAGATCTAGTGGTACAGATTTGATACTCATGGGTGTTACTATAATTCAAAGCTCAGAAATAAGATCAGTTTACAAAAAGAACATAAAGCAGGATTGCTCTTCTTTTCTGCTGAGCTCTTCTGTAGGCAGTATTTTTTCACCTCAACTTCCTACCCTAATTTGTGGTACCCTCAGACACTTTAGAACCTAGTGATGGCATTCATGTCCAATAATAAAGTACTTCATGTGCACCTTCAAGTATGCATGCTCACACAAACATATACTCACAAATATGTATTTCTAAACATGTGCCTGCTTTTTTGAGAAGCTGCATATCGGGAGCAGTGGGGAAAGTGAATTCAGAGTCTTGTCTCCCCCACTTAACTGACTTTATATAAGTGAGATATTAATTCACTCAGAGTCCATTTTCGTGCCTAGAAAAACATTATATATCACATCTGGTAGCAAGGAAGCTAAAATGGTTTATAGAAAGTGTTTTTCCAGCTGTAAAGGTATAAACAAAAGATGGTTGCAGTGAGTCCCCTAGACTAACACATGCATCAATCAAACTATGGTCTCACTTGAGGTGGTCCTTTGACTCCTCCCTCCTGAACAAATAAATGTAGTTGGTTTAAATGTTCTGCAGTTCCTTTGTCTTTTGTTCTACCAAGTCAGTAAGGCAAAGATCTACAGACATAAACAGGAAACATCTTTATTTATGAAGCAAAAATCCAGACCTCTTCTAAATGAGTAAATGCATAAAGAATATTGGGTTTATGAAAAAAACATTAAAAAGGTTATGTCTAATCTCTTATGAATTCATATAGTAAAAGGACATTGTATGACTGTTAAATCAAGAGTGACGTATGCTTCTGATTGGATAAAGCTTCAAATTGATAAAACATTTTTATTTATGGAGCATTTTGCATGCGATTTCTCGTTATTAGTTTATTCCCTCTCCATTAGCTACTTCCCCTTACCTAGAAGTTCTTTTAACTAACATTGACTGAGTGATATCTACCATGGGCTACTCCTAGAATATAGACTCTGAAGAGCAAAGAAAATAAGCAATATTCCAATTATTTAACTTACTTCATCTACATATTCACATTATTTGTACATATTTAGATCCCAATTAGACTTTTCTTGTTATATTTAAAAGACGTTATGTATTAATATAAACATTGAATTAATATTCATTAATATAAACATTCAAATCCTTAGGAACTTCAAAATCAGCATTTCCCTTAAATTATGTTTTCATTTTTTTCTAATAACGTTGATCAGATGACATTACTGAATTATTGAAAGTTCACACATATTTCACCCTAAATCTTTTCCTGGGAGATTATAGTGGCAGATGGGATTTTAGAATTCTTAGCTTAGATCATATGAGATTTTATAGAGGTTTAGAATTACCTATAAGAAAATAAATGTATTGTTATTTCCTATGCTTAATGAGTTTAAGAAAGCAACCACCATTTCTGAAGAACTGAAGAGCTATAGCCCTATGCATTATAAATTTAGTGATTTAACTTACTTTGAACTCTGGGATAGTAAAAAGTATAAACACTTATTTTAATAGATTGATGGATCTTTTGGGGGAACAGAGAGAATAGGTAATTTTTCTGAATTCTTATCTTTGCTTTTGTGCTTACCTAAATTATTAAACATACAATTTAACAGAAATGGGAGAAGTGCTTAAAATTACATAGGCATGCTAATCATGGAAAAATAAACTTTTCAAGGCAGAGACAATAAACACAATATTTGAGAATTGCTTTTTAAAATTTTATGTCATATTTCTCATAACCAGTGTTGCAATAAAGTTTTTATTGCTAGAGCTTAATATAGAATTAGGTCATTCATAAATCTGTTGCAATTAATGTTTTAGGACAAAATAAATTCAAAGATATCTTGTTTTAATAAATGTCTAAGGTACAAAATATTTCTGCTATAACTTTATTTTTAGTGGCAAGATCTTTCATAAACCTATGAACAACTATCTCAATAACATTTCATATTTTTACCTAAAAGCTATATTTACTCAAGTTTCATATATATTCTCATAAAATCTCTTAGATAACTAAAGTAAAATTTGACATTTGTATTTCCTCAGGATTTGTGATAAGTTCAAGTTTTAAAAATCTGGATTATAAAACTGGGAATGACATAGACCATTCCTATTTCTTTATTCGCAGAATGCCAGCAATGTTAGGTACTGAGTTTGTTTTTGAATGCACAAATGTATACAACTAATGAATGAAAGAAAATATGCATCTATTGTCTACAAATGAGGGAATATACCGTCCTGCTGTGGATATAAGATACACATTTTTTAAACTGGAAAGCCAGGTTTCAAGTAGCATATTTATAAAATGTAAAAGATTTACACACCAAAACATTATTCAAATTCATCTGATAACCTACAGACAATTTGCAGTTGTATGATAAAATCTTCCTTGAATCAGCAGTCACCTAAAATGTAACACGATGCCATTTTTAAGTTTTTCCAATCCAGATTTTTGATACTCACAAAAAAGTAATTTCCATATCTAGATTAATAAGACCAATAATTTTCTTTTTGAATCAAATTTTGCAGCATTAGTCTATTTATTTTGTGTATATAATGTGTGTGTGTGTGTGTGTGTGTGTGTGTGTGTGTGTGTGTGTGTGTGTGTGTGTATATGGTGAAAAGATATAGATATATTTAGAATTAGCCATCTGGACTCAGTTTAGATAATCCCAATTTTGTTGGCAACATCCAGAGCATCATAATCAGGAGCCTGTTGAACATATGCCACCTTCTCTCCATCAGGCCAAATCAGGGTGTTGACCTTGGCCACATCAATGTCACAGAGCTTCTTCACAGCCTGTTTGATCTGGTGCTTGTTGGCTTTAACATCCACAGTGAACACAAGTGTGTTGTTGTCTTCTATCTTCTTCATGGTAGTCTCAGTGGTCAGGGGAAACTTGATGATAACATAGTGGTCAAGTTTGTTTCTCCTGGGGGCGCTCTTCCGAGGATATTTGGGCTGCCTCTGGAGTCGCAGTGTCTTGGGCCGCCGGAAGGTGGGTGACGTGCGGATCTTCTTTTTTTTGTGGCTGTGGACACCTTTCAACACTGCCTTCTTGGCCTTTAAAGCCTTTGCTTTGGCTTCAGCTTTTGGAGGGACAGGAGCTTCCTTCCTCTCTTTCGGCGCCATCTTGTGAAAAGGGTCTGTGTGTGTGTGTGTATTTTATTGCATTTTAGGTTCTAGGGTACATGTAGAGAACATGCAGAATTGTTGCACAGGTGCATACATGGCAGCGTGGTTTGCTGCCTCTATTCCCCCATCACCTATATCTAGCATTTCTCCCCATGTTACCCTCCCCAACCTTCCTACTCCCCACTGTCCCTCCCCAAATCCCCCTCAACAGACCCCAGTGTGTGATGCTTCCCTCCCTGTATCCATGTGTTCTCATTGTTCAACACCCACCTATGAGTGAGAACATGTGGTGGTTGGTTTTCTGTTCTTGTGTCAGTTTGCTGAGAATAATGGTTTCCAGGTTCATCTGTGTCCCTACAAAGGACACAAACTCATCAGTTTTTTTATGGCTGCATAGTATTCCATGGTGTATATGTGCCATATTTTCCCTGTCCAGTCTATGATCAATGGTCATTTGGGTTGGTTCCAGGTCTTTGCTATTGTAAACAGTGCCGCAATGAACATACTTGTGCATGTGTCTTTATAATAGAACAATTTATAATCCTTTGGATATATACCCAGTAATGGGATTGCTGGCTCAAATGGAATTTCTATTTCTAGGTCCTTGAGGAAGCGCCACACTGTCTTCCACAATGGTTGAACGAATTTACACTCCCACCAATAGTGTAAAAGTGTTCCTATTCCTCCACATCCTCTCCAGCATCGGTGGTCTCCAGATTTTTTAGTGATTGCCATTCTAACTGGCATGAGATGGTATATCAGTTTGGTTTTGATTTGCATTTCTCTAATGACCAGTGATGATGAACATTTTTTCATATGTTTGTTGGCCTCATATATGTCTTCTTTTGAAAAGTGTCTGTTCATGTCCTTTGCCCACTTTTGAATGGATTTATTTTTTTCTTGTAAATCTGCTTTAGTTCTTTGTAGTTCTGGATATTAGCTCTTTATCAGATGGGTAGATTGCAAAATGTTTTTCGTTCTGTTGGTTGCTGGTTCACTCTAATGATTGTTTCTTTTGCTATGCAGAAGTTCTAGAGTTTAATTAGATCCCATTTGTCTATTTTGGCTCTTGTTGCCAATGCTTTTAGTGTTTTAGTCATGAAGTCCTTGCCTATGCCTCTGCCCTAAATGGGTTTGCCTAGGTTTTCTTCTAGAGTTTTTATGGTGTTAGGTCTTATGTTTAAGTCTTTAACCCATCTGGAGTTAATTTTAACATAAGGTCTCAGGAAGGGGTCTAGTTTCTGCTTTCAGGACATGGCTAGCCAGTTTTCCCAACACCGTTTATTAAACAGGGAATCCTTTCCCCATTGCTTGTTTTTGTCAGGTTTGTCAAAGATCAGATGGTTGTAGATGTGCGGCATTGCCTCTGAGGCCTCTATTCTGTCCCATTGGTCTGTATGTCTGTTTTGGTACCAGTACCATGCTGTTTCAATTACTATAGCCTTGTAGTTTTTTTTTTTTTAAACTATTAAATAATTTTAATTGATTCATTACAAAAGCATTAAGCAAGCAAAATGTTAATTAAAAATTTTAAATAAAATATTTAAAAAAATAGAAGTGCAGAAAATAGCATTAAAATGTTTGCATAATTACACACATTTTAACACTTTGCCCTCAAATGAGTACAAAATTGAGGTGAAAGGGGAAAAAGTCATATTTAATTAGAATGCCATGTAGTATGTGGTAGCCACATACAGGTACCAGTGTATGAGGGGTTAAAAAATGTGCTGGAAAACTTTAGGAATAATTTATTACTACAAAATCAAGGCAAGCTTAATTGAGAAGGTACTAGTTGACCTTGGTCTCAAAGGATGGGTAGAAATAGATGAAGTCCTGGAGAGAAAACCTTCCAAGGGGAGATGATCAAACAAAATTATGGAGGTGTACAGAAAAAACTGTTAATGGTTTACCAATTAAATAACATTATTCTGAGTTCTTCCTTTCAAATTTGTCATAATAGAGGATTTTGTTGTGGTTACTATAGTTAGATTTTAGTTTGTTTGCTTGTCTTAATAGCTTTGTTTTTCCTCCCTTGCCAAAGGTTTTTCCATAAAAGTGATAGAGGGTTGAACAAAAATAAATAAATACTGAATAAAACCTTTTGAGAAATAGATGTAGAGATCAAAAACTATACATACAGTCATCATGGTATCCTTAGAGAATATTGAGCCAGTAGTCCTAAATAGTAGTTCTAACTCTGCCACAAATTAACCTAGACCTCTGGGTCTCAGCTTTCTCATGTGGAAAATTAGAGTATCTGGCTCTATGTCATGAAAGTTTACTAAACTTCAAAATATCTGACAGCTCAGTTGATAGTACAGTGTTCCTAGAGAAGCTATATGGAGGTGTTTCTATTTTCTAAAAATCAAAATATTTGTCTGAATGGCAAGAACCATGGATTATAAAGTTAACAAGGTATAGAAGATTTAAAGTTGTTAGCATGTATTTGAGTAAATGAGCAATAAATATATAAGAACTGAAAGAAATTGTGAATGATATTTATAGTAATCTATCTTTTCTAGTTCTCATGGTTCTTTTCCCAATAAAGATCACTTTGATCAATTTTATATTCAGTTAATACCGTATTCAGTTAATACTTTCTGTATGGAAGGAAAAATTCTCATATACACAGTTTGTAATGTCATTACAATTTTAGTAGCTACTTAATACAGGGAGTTGCTATGAACAGAAATGTGTTAATTTATTATCAAATTAACCTATACCTCATGCAAAAATGTACTATTTTCTAAGATCACCAGTCATTTCAAAATCTTACATGTATAATATATGTTTCATGGAAATTAAATCAGTTTTAAAATATATAATCCACACTTAGTAGACCTAAATTTTTTAAGAGTAATATTTTTAATAGATAAAAATATCTGACCACGAATATGTGGAAGGTATTACTTGAACATGTTTCTCGTTAGGCCTCCATGTTTGTTATCCTGGACTTTAAAGATACATTATTACATTGTATTTAGAGTAAAGAAAATACCAGTGGATCCTAGAATAAAGTTTAATAGGGAGAGATGTAAGAAATGGGGTTGTTGAGATTCAATGTCAGGTTTAGGAGACTGAGTGAAAGAATGAAAGGAAAGACCATTGACTCAGGAGAGAGGAGAGCAAGGCTCAGCTTAGGCACTGGCATTAACAATAGGGTGACTACAGATTCAGCCTTACTATTCTAATTCATTAACCTCAACTGTGAAAGAAAAAAAATCAGATGACATCTGAGATTCCGTTCAGCTCTAACATGTTGTGAGACTGCTTTGATATAGCTAAAACAGTTTGCAGTTACAAGGTTGGAACCACCGTGACATATGCCAAATTCAAAATCATTTCTATTTGAAGACTTCATGCTTTAAAAATGGTGACACTCTTCATTCAATTTTTCCTACATTCAGTGGTGAATCTTGTCCCGTTGTATGTAGAGGTAAATATTCACCCAATGTTTGCAGTATCTGCAGAGAATGATACCTGACATAATAATGCTCTTAATGTTCACAGTTCTCCTGCATGTTATTCTCAAGGCACCATTCCACGAAAATTTCACAGCTCCTTTTTTTGATAAAGAAAAATGCCATCTATCTTCCTGGCATAACTGTGGCACACGTGGCTTCCCAGTGATATCAAGATTATAATGTACTCCTAATTTCATTGAGTATTTATTGAGCCTCCCTTTTCAGCCAGCACCCTGTTCAGCTTTGTGCAGACATCATCTCATTTTTTACTCCACAGAAGTACTGTAAGTGCTGTGTCATTATCCCCATTTTATAGGGAAAGAAACAAAGGCTGAGAGATGTGAAAGAAATTGCCTGTAGTTATAGAACCTAGTTCTGTCTGTCTCTCATATCTCATGATCTGTTAAGGAAAAAGCTAAAAGGTAACTCTGACTTTCAGCCCTAGTAGTTAGAAAGATGATCATGCAAATAAGTTACAGTGAGTTCCGTATTTCCAGTGGAACATTTTGGCTTCTGTGAGACATGTTGAAATAGAGCTGCTGATGGAGTGTCCCAAAGAACTCTTATATAAACTGGAAATAGATAATTAGATTAGGACAAGAGAAGCAGTAGGTTATAGACATGCTTCCATTCATCCTTATCTCTAGGATTAAATAAATCTGTATACAATTGGTAGGCTTTATTAATACCTCCATTTATAAGCATATATAAAATAAAGTGAAACAAAATACAGTTCTCATTCTTAGTGACTATTGATTGCCAATTTGAATATAAATTTATTTTACCTCAGTTTTAGAGGTTGAAAACCTTGATGATGTCCACACAATGAGATCAGGGCCATCACTCAAACTGAACCCTCTAAAGATTATAAGAGATTGTTATATAAACTAGAATAACAAAATTACTGGTTTTAATAGACTGCTGTCATACATACCAGATTGTTCCTATCTTACAAAAAATACATCTTTTTCCTGGAGGTCAAATTTCAGAGAAAAATATTTTTTTTAAAAAGACATCAGCTGGTTCCTTGTGCAGCATGGTATTGAAAACAAGAAGAGCTAATTGGATGATGCAAATATTTAATAACTTCATTTTTATATCCACAATGCTATCTAGTGTCACAATGTCTTAAAGACTCAAGATCATTCATTGGGATGAACATTTCCCTAGAGAGGACCCCAATAGGTGTTGTGATGGTATTCCTCACATACTCTTGTGTTCAGACCTTAAAAGTTTGTTTAAAAGTCCAGAAGTAGTACTCTGGTTTCTCATAGTCTAGTGATTGAATAGCTCCTTTTGGCTGAGAAATTTGTCCTCTTTGACCAAGAATCTAATTTATTGAGGGAACAATGTAGGCTAGCCAGATCTGGCAACTATAATCTTCATCATTAAGTGGATGATAAATACAACAACCAGAGATTGTCACAGATATCTGATTTGATTTTTGCTTTTTCTTGTAGGTCATAACGCAAATGTTCCCACATAGGGCTGAATGTTACTGTTACTACTGTTAGTAGTTGTTTTTAATTTCTTAGTCTCCATCCTTATTCTTTCTTGTTCATTCTGTCTTTATTTTTTTTTTTTCATATTTTGACCTAGTCATTGTTTGCATGTGTGTGTATGTGCATAAACATGTGGATTGATTCTGAGAAGATACCTTGATTCTCTTTATTTCCGTGTCTGGAATGATTCAATTTCATTGTCACCTCCCTCTCCTAACCAGAAACTGCCCAAGTACTAAGAAAATTAATGTGGTGCTATCACATATTGAATATATGTGAAAGAAGTTTCTTGTCCTTTGGAGTGCCCTGTAATTCTGTTAAACAAAATACATGCTGACTAAAATGTAATGAGAAAATGATGATTTGTTCATACTAGTTTCATACTTCTTTGTCAGAAAATATTTTAAAAACACGTTATATATCTACTACCCCATTTGCAAGCATTGGGGAAATCATAGGCGAAAAATAACTGAATATATCACAAACGTGATATATTATTCTTGTTTGAATTATAGCCAATTGAGGTTTTGTAAATTGTGAGGCATAGCTCTCTACCACTTTTCTCTGTAATTGTGTGTGTGTGTGTGTGTGTGTATTTAATGTTTTTACAATAAGAGTTTAATGGGTGTTTCTGTATACCAAATTAAATGTGAACAAAGTTAAAATACTTTAGATATATCAAATAAGAAATGTATTTTGTGATCACTTTTTATAATTTTCTTACCATAGATTTAAATAGACTTTACTTTTATCACTATACGTTGTTCTTGAATATGAGCATTTCAAAATGAATTTTAAATGAATACAACTGAATTTGACAAAGTACTAATTTCAACTTTTGAAATAAAAATGTGACTACATACATTATGATAATTTTGTAGCTAAATAAGATTATTCTTTCGAATCTGTTACTCATTTTATGCCTTATATCTCTTCAACTTATGACTTACCGTATAAGGAGTACCAAGATGAAAATATATAGTTCTAGTTTTACAGTGATTGATGCTTTGTCTTATATCTTTTCAACTTATGAATTACCATAAAAGAAGTATCAAAAAGAAAATGTATAGCTAGTTTTAGGACACTCTAAGGATTGTAGTAATAAACACTTTCTATACAAAATTATTGTGCAGGTGGGAAAAAGAATTCATTTCTATTCATTATTGCATCATTTAAAAAATTTACTATGCAGATTGTAGAAATACGCTATAAAACTTTATGCATTCGCAATTGTTAAAATGTTTTATTAGGACATATATTTGGCAAAGTGCCCTCATTTCACTTTAGTGACTGAGACTGTTGCTTAAAAGAACACACGGTTTCTCTATAAGTACTTTGTAGTCATTTCTAAATAGTAATGGAGGGACATTGCCCCCAGCAGGGAAAAAAGAGAATAGAAATAGAGATCTATTCTAGCAATTCATGTAAAAAGTAATGAATTTGAATGAGTACAAGAAACTGTACACATTGACAAGAAGTAATCTTAAAAATAAACATGCACTCAGAAATAAGCCAACTGTTAAGTTGGTTCTGTATTTTTTAATCTACATTTTTAAGACAAAGAATCTTAAACAGTATTTTATATAGATAATATAGAAAATTAAAATGAATTAAAAACAGCTCATTTATAAACTGTGTGTCTAAAACCTCATCAACATTATAGTAATTAAAAATAATATACAATTGTTTCAGTTTTGTTGCATATCAGAACTTGATATAAGGTCCTATAGCTCTTAAAAGGAATTAATTTTGGCGACCCCTAAACCTTATGAAATCAGAGGTGAATGTGTTCATTTGAATATCTTAGGAATCATCTCACTCTAAAATATCGATAGATTGGTTTAATTTGAATTTGTGGTATCCTTTTTCTTTAAAAATAGAGAAATTGTATTGCAAACACAGGAAGAAGTGATGTTAGAAGTTTTATTCTCTATGACATTGTTCTGAAACATGATGCCACAGTTACAATGGGCAATTCAAAATTTATGATGCATTGCATAATTTATTGCCACATTGCAGCCTTTTTTTTTTTAAACTTACAGAAGGGATGAACATTTTAAGGCATTTTCAGATACAGGCTTTTAAAGTTATTCTCTCTTTCTCTCTCTCTGGCCTGCTTCCTTCCAATCCCCTGCCCTCTGTCTAAAATTGAGAACTTTTGAACACCTCTGTGTCTGTGATGAGATTGAATTTATGTATGGTTGACATTTAAAATAAAATGTTATTGTGGAAAATGTCAGAAAGTGTAGAAGTTAAGTCATCTGTTAGAGGAACTTAATATACTTTATAACCTTGTAATTTTTATCAGATTTAAAAGATGTATTCTGTCATAAATAAATTGATATTATCCATAAACTTGAACTGCCTCTTGGAGTAAATAATAGTAATTGAAGAAAGTAAATTGAAAGGTAAAGAATTCAAATAGTCTCTTTAAATACTGCAGGATTGATAATAGGTACAGTATCTTAGTTTGAAAATTTTTTGTAGCTCTAATATAGGGTGCTGTCTCCTTGCATATAGAATAATCAAAACATCTGCATATCTTCTAAATATTAGCAAATCTCCGATGAATTGAAAAACGTGAAATTCTTGCTTTCACTATTGAGTTCTGTGAAATAATGCACTGAAAAAGGACAGTTTAAAATTACCCTGCTAACATCTAACATAAAGGACCTCTTTACTCCCATAGGTCTGTCTTTGACTCCATGAAAGATGTAAAAGACGAATACACATCCTCATTCTCAAATTATTTAAGAATCTAATTGAAAAGATTAAACAAACACTTAAATTGCAAAGATTCACAGCAAATCCAAAGCAAAATACTATAGGCCAATGCCTAGAAACAAACAAACAAAAAATACCTGATGAACAAGTACAATTTAAGTTAACAGGCACTGCCAGAAGTATCTCTAAGTTTTCTAATTTCATGCTATGAATTTTATAAAGGTGGCTTTTGCATAGTTCATTTACTTATTGATTCTCGTGAATATTTTAAGTATAGCATTAATAATAAAACTATTTTAAATTTCAGTAGACAATTTTGAAAGGATTTCGATTAATATAATCACCACATTATTCATTAATGCTTATTTTGCTGGAAATTAACACTTAACATTTTCTGAAAGTTACCAATGTTTATGTTTACTAGAAAGTTACACAGACTATTTACATTTACATCGATTTACGTTTTATGCCAGGGATACTAATATGATGATTGAATGTGCAAAAGGCAAGCCCAATGTTAGGTAAGCTCATGCTTCATGCTGATATGCTCCCTTATCAGTGTGTGTTGAGAAAACAGATTTCTCAACACAACTGAACCAAGTATCAGTGACTTCTGGTTCCATTGACTAGGCACCTTTGAGATTTGGAGGAAATTATTGGACCTCTGAGAGTCATTCCCTCACATGTTGCACTAAAGTTTATCCTAAGTGATGGGAAATGTTATGTACGATTCTCTCAGTGAAAAGAGCTTTAACATCCTCCCAGCCAGGGAGGAAAAGAGTTGACTTTAAACAATTACAGGCTAACAAACGAAAGTGCCATATATGTTTCTGAGAGTATAGAAAACGCCACTCCCAGACACTGCTGAGTGGGTTGGTCTGGATCATGCGAGGAGCTTTCTTCCCAGTCTCAGGTTTTGTCCCTTCTTACTATCTGGTTCACAGTATGGGACTTTCTACCTGTGAGTAAAACTTGGTTTCCTGTGGATGCGTGATTCTGGTGAGGGTGTGATTTCTCTAGGGTATTGAGAAGGAGGGAGCAAGGACAAGCTATTTAACAGCACTGAATTAACAAGAAGTGTCCACAATACAGCCAGGAACTGAAAAGAAACTAGAGATCTGGAGGGATCTCCACTGCAAGCTGAATTTCTCAGACTCCCTGTCTCCCACCCTCAGTTCCCATCATTAGCCACTGAAGATGTTTGTCTATGCAGTCTTCTTGTTTTTCTCTCTCTTTGACTGTCCTCATTATTCTCAACACATTCAAAGGCTTCTGTGGTTCTTTCTAAGGTAAAATTTGACTATTTTTAAAAATCATAATTAGAAGTGTATTTGGAGACTAATAAACACTTAACCACAAATATTGAATTCTTGCACCTCAGAGGGCACTGATTTTTGACCATGTATAAAAGAAGAGAAAAGAGTGAAAATAACTTTTGTGAGTCAGCATTCAGCAATATAGTACACTTAATTAAAGGGGAAATTTCCCTTGGCAGTGATACATTTGTGGGCAAGAGAACTTTGCCCCCACATGAATGAAAAATGTTTGAATTAGGTCAGCACAGCAACAGCCTGTGAAATCTTAAAGTGTCCAAATAAATTTCTAATTATAGAAAGATTCTCATTAAATAGTGAACATGTATAATTACAGAAAGGTTTTCACTTAATTAGAATCTCATCAGAACTTCCATCTGCATCGAGATTTTGATAATAGAGGTCAAGACCTTTTGGGGTTATTGGGGAAAAGTAGGTCAAAATACGAGGGGGTTGTAAATCTGTCATGAAGTTTTTGACATAAATAATTTTTATTGAGTTTTGGAAAAATCAGGCAGAAAATAAATGTGGTTATAAAATGTAAGGGGCGGGTGTCAGCATAATTTACACCGAGGATACCTGCCAAGCAATTATGCTGCTAGCATTACAAATTAAATATAACCTAGCATGTCTATTGTTGAATTTTATGTATTTCAGAGTGAGAAAAATTGCAATAATGAAAGAAGAAAAATGTTGAAGGCTGTAGCAGCACTTTTGCTGTTTAATGTAGGATTCTGTGCATGGAATCATAGGTATCTTGCTGATAAACGTTAGACGGCAATTCCCCAGGAAACCATAAAGAAATTTAATTTGAGGAAAAAAAAAAAGCTTAAACCGAACGCTTTAAGTTCATACCGCATGTTAATTATGGCAGCACATGGGGATCCACTTATGAAGTGGATGGTAGACAGGTAGACAACCTTATTTGATGCTCACCTTTTTAAGTATGTAATAACAAATTTACCCTAAATATCGTCTTTTTTACTTTGAGAATGTTTGAAAGAATAATTGTTAATTTTGTGATTTCATTGAATGCACCATTTCTACAAAGGTAATCACTTAAATGTCGATACCTCCAGAGGATTAAAAACCTGGCTGAGTACCAGGAATTTTTCTAGGCAATAGGGATATAATGATACAGAAGTGATAGTCCTTGCCTTGAGCTGCTCAAGGACACATGGCCAAGTAATTATCATACAATATTATAAACTATAAAACAGAATGTCTAAGATAGTCTGGAAAGAGAGTTAAAAAGCAACAAAGACTTATCTGTGCCACTACACAAAGATCGAGAATTTAGTTATTTATTCAAACACTCTTTCTTGAGACTCTATTAGCAGGTCCAGTCGCCCTCCTGCCACTAATTGATTATAGGTGCCCCTTCACTTGATAACTCTGAGTTATTTCTAATTAATGGGGACCTCATTGATGGTCTAATATAAAGAAGTCATTCAACAGAACAAGAGAGAAAGGATTAACACTATGCATTGCTGCATATCATTAACTTAGGTGGCTACAGTTGCGTTTCCCATGAAAAATAGAGAATCATACAAAGGCTTTAATGACATATTTCTCTTTTAAAAATGTACCAGTAACACTGTATTACTTTAAGTCAATATGTACTCATTCAGTGAGCAGTTTGTTTAAGGCATAGCACTAATCTCTGAGGACGTGAAGGCCGTGAAGTTGTAGTCCTTGCCCTCAAGGAATTTAAGATTGAATGTGGAAAATAAACATGTAAATAATGAATCCTAACACAAAATAAAATGCCTTAAGTGCTAAATCAAGGCACAGGTAATTGGCTGTGGTAGAATAAAATGTTCCCCCTTTTTTCCCTTATCTCCCTGGTACTAACTAGCTTCTCTTGCCCCCTTTAGCTTAATCTTGGACCACTCAGAGGGTGAACACATAATTTACTATCTAAACCAGAACATATCTAAGTCTGAAGGAGGGCAATTAGTGATTACACCAATATAACAAACATGAACCAGAACTGTCTGAGGCAAATAAAAATGAAAGATGACTTTATTCATACTCCATCCGGATGCTAACCTGGTTATTGATAAACTTTTACTTAAAATCATTTAATGCCTCTCTATTGCTCTTTCGGATAAAATTCAGCCTTTTAGTTGGGTATGAAGGTATTTTCATGACCAGTACCTATCTCTTCCCTGCTTAACAGAATCTCTCTTCACCACCCTTTACCTCTTTTGCTTACCCTCACACATCTCTTGTTTTCTTCTGATTTTTTCACTTGTAATTTAGTGTTGGATTCAGAGGTTAGTGTATTGTTAATGTACTTGTCATTCCCCCAAGACTAAACGTTCCTTTAGAGCAGGGATATATTCTAGCTTAAAAAGAAAAAAAAAAAAAAACCCTCAGTAATGAACACAGTATTTGACACATTAATATTTAATTAATATTTTTGGGAAAAAAAATTAATATAAACATGTTTTATGATGTGGGTTAAGAAAGATGCTACTCAAAATCTCATTGACATTGAAGCAGAGTGTAGAATGATGATTTCCAGAGGATTTAGGGGATGGATTTGGAGGGGGAGATTGGAATATGTTAAAAACAAAACAAACAACAATTAAAAACCCCGCCCAGATCTTACTGATGATTGGTTTCTAAGCGGGGTTTAAAAGAAGAGATTTTTATGGAAAAAAAATATGAGAAAAGGTACATTTCAGATAGCAGAATGATTGAAAGTATAGGCTATAAGAATGATTTATTTTCTTATAGAGAAATATTTTCAAATTTAAGTAAGTTTTGAATATATTTGTGAAATGTATATGTGGAAATAGAATTTTGCAGTAAGAGGTTCTGAAAAATGATGGAGATCTCTGAATGCAATAGAAGCTGCATTTATCTCCATTACAGTTCTTAAACAGGTGCAGTTTGAAATATGGCCTAAAAGGACATCAGGTTTTACAATGACTTTTCTCTTGATTTTAAAGGCTAAAGATGCTTTTAGTTTGAAAGACTGTGCCCAGTGAAAGATAAATAGCTTAAGTCTGCTAGTGGTATCCCCAAGTGCAGAAACCGCCCATGGAGTTTTTGGTCCTGGTGATTATGTCTAGAAGGAAGTCAGTTAGTAACTTCCCACTTGCCTCTGTTCATCAACTTCTTGCTTCTTGTGTATTAATCAAGACTGCAACATCTAAGGATCTGCTTCCTCCCAGGTTCAAGTCTAGCAGGGTAATACTTGTTGCCCAAGAATGTGAACTGAAGACTTGGGCCTAATTCTTGTGGCCTAAATTTGATCATACAACTTTCTACAACCAATCACTGTAGCCAGATTCTGGAAGTTGTCTAATTGGCCAACCCTATATTATATAAACATCCTGGAACAGGATGAGACATAAGCTCCACATAGAGTACTTATTCTTAGACTGCAAGTGGGAGAGGATTCTGAAGAAGGAAGGCTGAACTTCGAAAGCTGCAAATACCCACTACATCTTGCCACCTTTCTTCCTCTTTGGTCAAGTGGTAAACTGAAGTTTTCCCGTTTAGATGTTTTAGTCTCTCACCAAATCCTGCTCTCTCATAGCAATGAGACATTACCAAAAAGCTATTTCTATGGTGTTTGTCTCTACTTGCTGTGACCTAATGGAGACTAATTGCTAAATAAATCATGTTAATTAAATTTCAGGTTTGTTGGTCATTGAATGATTTAAAAAATCTAAAATGTGTGCTTCAGGTTCATTTACTAATAAAAAATAATTCCAGGAGCACTATGCAAAACCATTGCAATGCAAACTGAGACCTCTTAAATGCAAATGTCCCTCCTGAGTTCTTCTTTCACCATTTTACCCATGCTTCCTACGCCATATGCTGATTTCTCTCAAATCTACATATGGGTCGAAACCCCCAAATTGTCATCTTTATAGATCAAATGGTCAAATATCAGCAATTTCATAGGATTCAGCCTAATGCATAATTTAACTCCAAACTCTCGACTAAACTTTATCTGGTAGTCCCATAAGAGTTTCCGATTGTAAGTGCTCAAAAGTGGATACATTACCTTTCTTCTAAATCAGTGTCTCAGTTTTTATTTGGTATATAGGAAAATGACATCCAAGCTTTTGTCATACAGAAATTCTAAAGACATCCATTCCTTGCCACTTTCTCCACCTTTATATATGTTAGGTTATTTGATCATACTCCAGGAAAAACAGAATTACACAAAAACTGATGTTGACATCTGCTGTTACTCTGACTTTGCAAAGCAACTTACTCTGTTTTTTAGATATTTTAGTATCTCACCAAATCCTGCCCTCCCATAGCAATGAGACATTACAAAAAAGCTATTTCTATGGTATTTGTGTCTACTTGCTGTTACCCAATGGAGACTAATAAATGTGTTAATTTAATGTAAAACAAAACATTGAGATAGTTGAGAGGACAAATTGTATTTTAAAATATGGTGTGTGTGTGTCTGTGTGTGTGTGTGTGAGAGAGAGAGAGAGAGAGAGAATATATATATATATATATATATAT
>NW_016107326.1:1795969-1819741 GCF_001604975.1 Cebus imitator
TTTTTTGAGATGGAGTCTTGCTCTGTCACCAGGCTGTAGTGCAGTGGCACAATCTCAGCTCACGACATCTTCCGCTGCCTGGGTTCAAGCGATTCCCCTGCCTCAGTCTCCTGAGTAGCAGGAACTACAGGTGCGTGCCACCACACTTAGCTAATGTTTTGTATTTTTAGTGGAGACGGGGTTTCACCATGTTGGCCAGAATGGTCTCGATCTCCTGAACTCAGGATCTGCCCACCTTGGCCTCCCAAAGTGCTGGGATTACAGGTGTGAGCCACCGCACCTGGCCAAAAAATATTTTCTAAAAATAAAAATATTAAAAATTTGCCTTTATAAGATGAGTTATATGTGCAGGTATTGGCACATATAGTTATATATAAAATAGACATGTCTTTTTTTATGTATATAATATTCACGTCTGACTTCATACAAATGTTTGGACCTGTGTTGATGCTTAATGACAGGTGGAATAAACCCCTTTACAATTATCTTTGTGACAGCAGTAATTATTTCAGTTTATGATATTGAAACCCACATTTGTTTATTATTATGTGGATGTTAGTGAAAATTATGTCCATGATGAGAACAAAGGCAGTTCTATTTTCAAAATAGAAGTGTTTCTTAGAAAACTGAGATTTAAAATGCAATTTCATGATTATAGATGGAACATGTTGGCAAAATATAAAATATGCACTCTGTGTGGTATGAAGATTCTCGTTATATACAAAAATTGTTTTCATAAATTAAAATTACTTTTTCATAGCATAATTTTGATAACTTTTGGTTGTCAATTTAAATATCCTGAGCACATTTATCCAAAAAGAAGAAAGTATTCATTTTGCAGTATCTTGGAGGTTAGTTGTAATAAATCACTAAAACTGTTGCAGGAAAAATTAGACTCTAGTAAACTTGGAACAGGTCTCAAGAAATTAGCTGTTTCCTATGCTCTTATCAGAAAGACCTAATTTAAAACAGGACAGACAACGGTTGTTCACCTATTTAAGCATTACTCAAGGCTGAGAATCCAAAACATCTTATTTGGTAACTTGTATACTTTTTTATCGTAGCATGTTGGGAGGAGTGATTTGAAGCTGGTCAGATTTGAATTTCATTGTTCTCTACAGTACTTTCTAGCTATGTAGCCATGAGCAAGTTGCTTGGCTTTTTTAAGCCTGTTACCCATTCTGTGAAATGGAGATGTGATTCCTGTTACATAGGATGGCACTGTGCACTCACTACTGCAGGTGCAACACACCAGGCACTCAATCATGGAACCAAATTTCATCTTTGGGGAAAATGTTTTTGCATGTTTTATGACCTGTGGTTAATAGAAACCCCTAGAGTACAAAAATGTGACTAGTTTCCTTTTGAGATTTTTATCTAATAACATTTTTCTGTGGGAATAGTTTCATCTCATTCTTCATCATTTCTTATTTTTCTCAACTCAGTATTAACCATTTCATGCTCAATGTAGTTTAAATATTACCTACTTACTTTTTTCTATTGGTCAAACCTGATAGTATAAATAGTAGTCTATTCATGACCTCTTCTCTCCTGGTAGACCACTCTAGGCCCACTGATCTTGATATTAATTGGTATATAATACTTAATTTTTATATTTAGGTAATGAATTATCCTATTTAATTTATATTTAGTTTATATTCATACCATCAACTCACCAAATTCTCCAAGGCATTATACATTATGTGTTTAGATTTCTTGGTTCTAGAAACTCTGATAAACTTGGACTCATCTGCAAATTATTTTTGTGATTGTATTAGTTGGGGTTCTCCAGATAAACAGAATCAACATGACACATGTATGTATCTATAAAGCAAGAGAGATTTATTTTAAGGAATTTGCTCATGCAATTGAGTCTTGGTACATCTAAAATCTGCAGAGTAGGCAAACTGGCTGGAGAACCAAGGAAGAATTGCACTTTGAGTCCAAACATGGTATGTTAGCAGAATTCATCTTACTTCGGGGCAATCAGTTTTTGTTCCATTAAGGCCTCCAACTGATTGGATGAGTCCCACTTATGTTTTAGAAGGTCATCTGTTTTACTCAAATCCACTGGCTTAAATGTTGATCTCATCCAAAAACACCTTCACAGAAACATCCAGGATCATGTTTTACCAAATAGCTGGACACAGTGGTCCAAGCAAGTTGCTACATAAAATTCTCCATTAGGCTGGCCTTCAATAAAATTTAATACATAATTAAAAATATTGCTACATTCTATATAAATATAGAAAAGCCCTCCCTTGTTTTTTGTTTTCAAAAACAGGGACTAGTGATGTATTATCAAAAAGTACTTTCATTCACTACCAATTTTGTCTTTTCCTTAGATATAAATACATGCATGTAATCTTCAAATAAAGAAATATGATGAAAAAGGTATAAGATATATTGTATACATGAATGATATATAAATATATGCTTCAATACTTTCTCAATATTACTACAATTTTATCTCTCACTAAATTATTCATAGTATTGTGGAAAAGTTTTAGGTGGTTAAAATTATGCTCGGAAGAAAAATATATTTTAAAAAGTAAAAACCATTGAACAAAGTAAAAACTACTGTGTCATTTGCTATCCTAAGAGCGAATTCTGTATATGAGTATAGTAGATAAAAAAGCTTGGGTATCACACAGGCCTGGGTTGAAATCCAGACTTAACTATTTATTAGTTGTGGATTTAAAATGATATTTTCAGGAGTCTTTTGGCCTTCTCATCGCAGACACATTCAAAGTTTTTTCTTTTGTCATGGGAACTTTTGGATAACACGCCTTTCAAAGGGAAGATTGATTGTGTCCCTGAATAAATGATGTATGACATCCTGTGAACCTCTACTTAGCTGGCAACAAAGAACTGTAATTCAGGAATTTTTATTCATGACCATTTTGAGCTCTTGTATTTTTATTAACTTCCGAGCCAGAAATTTTTTTGAGAGATTTTTCTTAAAGGGCAGGTAGTCTGTGTGCTACAAAATATTATCATATCTACCTGTTAAACAATGTAGGGAGCTTCATAACAAACCCACATTCGTACATCCTCCCACATGACATAGTCACTTGGTGTCTTTCAGTATTTTTCAGTTGATGTTACAAAAAACATCAACTCATTATAGATTCTAAGATAAAGATGATGTCAATCAACCACTGTCTTCTTTCCTTTAAATAGTGGGAGGAATTTTAGTGTAGTCTTACGGTCAAGAGGTGTTTTTTTTTTTTTTTTTTTTTTTTCAAGACTAATTACTTTTTTTTTTATATGATAGCAATTAAAAACTTTGAGTTACTAAATTTATCTCTTTGCATTGACTATTTGAAAGACCGGAGCTAACTGTGGCACCACATACAGTCATAATAATCTTCATAGCTAAAACAATATAATCAATATCATGTTAACATCAAGTATAAACACTGTTAAATACTAGGTATTATACAAAGTATATGACATATAGTTTTATTTGATTCTCCCTAGAAACTCTAAAAATAATACAGATTGAAATGAAATTATTTTTTTTGTTTTATTCTTGGCTTCTCATGAAATCCAGGCTTTTCTTTTGTGCTATTTTTTAATTTATGTTGTTTGGTGGTATTTTAAGTGACTTTATCCTGTTTAAATTCTTTTGTGCATTTGGCTCCTTATATAATGTAAATTACAATAAGGGCAAGCACTTTGTCTATTTTGTTACCACTGGATCCCTAATATTTAACTCAGATACTCAAAAACTATTTACTAAATAACAAAATGAGTAAAAATGCAGATATTAATGGATATGCCTTTTCCTCCATACACACCCAACTGAAAGAGGTTGAATTACATGATTTATGTGATATTCAAGTGAGGACATTGAAACGATAGAGCTGTCTAGCTGTATTCCAGGAGTTAAAGATGTAGTTAGAGGCTGACATACAGCAGGTGCTCATTGAAACATAATTATTACAGTGAGTCAATAATTTAGATTTGCTAACTTATTTATTAACCTTATCTTCAGTGTAAAACATTGTTCAGCAGTATACTGCCAATCAGAAAGTGGCAATCGAGGGCCTGAAATGAAATATTTGACTGCTAAATTACAAAAACACTGGTGGCAATATCAGGAATGCAAAAAACATAATAAAAATACTGAAGTAGCAAACACAGACACAGAATATGATAAGGTATGGGGAACACACTTTATTGTTTTCCTAAAACTTTGCAAATTTATCATTAGTAAAAAGTTTTTTTTTTTTTTAAAGTGGAGAATAGGGAAGTGAGGTGGATACTATTTTTCCCAGTTTCATTGCATAGTTTTGATTAACATGCAATTATACCTGTGGCTAGCTCTTCGTTTTCATGTTGACTGGTTCTAGATGTAAAAGTTACTATTTATGAATGATGCACATACAATTGGGAACCCATATGACACTGCTTTGTTGAGAACAACAAGTAAAACTAACTGATTAGAAAGCTGGAGCAGCTTCCTAAATTATTTTTTTTCTGCAAGCGATATCCTCAAGGTCATCCTGGCAAGGCAGGAGTTACTCTGCCTCTTAGGAGGAATGTATTCCCCCCACCCTCCAAGAAGGTATTGGATTAACTGTGATCTTAGTCACCCAGGCATGAGACAAACACTGCCCCCACCATCCCCCTGAGCAGCCTCATAATTTAGATGTCTTCTTAAGCAGATCACTGGCCTAGCAACATATATATTCAGCAAGAGGAAAATCAATCACTCAAATTGAAAGTAATTTTTCTAAAAGAAATGGAATTAAGATAGCGAAATTCAGCCAGACTTGAAAAAACAAGACTTTATAACAGACACTACATTTGAGGGATGGGAGTTGATCTAATGTTAATGTGGGTTTGGCTTAATAGGTTGCCAGCAGAAAGAGGATTATTTAGGAAACAGTGCCCTCTGTGTGTGCAGTCTCTCATGTGACAGCATCAGGCCTTCTCAGGAAACAGATACGGACAAAGGGAAATTCAAACAAATTTACATTTGCTAGGCATTTTTATGAAGGAAAAATAAATCTGCCAATAAAAGACACACAGTAATTAGTCTCTCTAATGGAAAAGTAGGGTCTGATTAAGAATCGTCTGCTAATGCACTCTAGAGTTAGTTATAACCAAATTACTGAAAATGTTCAAAAAGCCCTTCTATTATTACTTGACTTGCTTTGTCTCATTAGTCAAAGGGCTTCTGCAACCTTTCTTGCTGAGCAAATGTCCTTTTCGCAGCCTTGCATTTCTGTGCCAGCCTGAATGCCTCTGCCAGTTGTGCCTGATCACCCAGCAGGCACAATTAAGGGAGTGCATTAGTACTTCAGCAGATAATAGAAGCTCTTAAAGAGCTTTCTACAAGAGTCTGCGTGGCATATTTCTATATTTTTAAGTCAGCTGGATTCACTGTTTAATAACCTGAACAGTCTGAATAATTTGAAATCACAGAAATAAAAAGAGAGAAAAAGAAGTTGAATAATATATTTTTCTTCAGCTTCTTCTATACATTATCCTTTCTGTACATCTGAAATAAATGGGAAGATTATATCCAAATACAAGGAGTACATGCTTACTTATATAATGTGACTGTGATTACCTAACAGTGGTTCTCTTTATAAGCACAGATTAGTTTGATTGCCTTGACTGTAGTAAGGAGATTGATAAGCAATAGGATGAATGAGGTACAGAAGCAATAAATCAATACTGAAAAAAAAATTTTTTTTCAACATGTTGGCAAACATTTTAATTGCAGTAAGGAGTGTGGATTGAAGAAATGGCTTTTAGTGCATAAAACAACAGAGAATTTCATTTTTCTAACACCTACATGCTTGTAGGGGAGATATTTTAATTGCAGGAGTGTAGGCCATCACAGAGAGCGTAAGATCTTTCTCGGCTTTTTGTTTTTTTCAGTGACTGCTCTACCACAAACACTGCATCATAATTTTAGGATGGAGTTGGGGAGATTTGTGCTTTAGCAAGAACCACAGATGAAAATTCCTGTCTATAATAAATTTGGAAATGAGAACTATTGATTAGCATGTTGTCTAATTATTAGTTATTTGGTTAAACGTAGTTAGATGTATGGACATGGCTTAACATGCCACAAGGTTTGGAATTTGTAGATTCCTGATACAAATCTGTTTGACAAAAAAAGAAGAAACTCTAATATATTTTTGTAGTCACAGTTTACTTTTTAAAACATGCATATTTCAGTATATACTTTTTGAGTTCCAATTACTTTGAAACAATATGCAAAACCCTGGAGATATAAAGGCAAATGCCACATGGTTTCTCCCAATAAGGAACCTGGAGTCTAGTGTCAGAGGCAAGGAGTAAACAGAACACAATTGTGTCCTGGCGTAGTGATGATCAGCACAGACTGCTCTGGGACAATAGCTGATAGGCCTTCCAGAAATGCAGTGCAGCTGACCCTTAATACAGGGGTTGGGGTAATGACCCCGCATGTATAAATCCATGGATAATTTTGACTTCCCTAAAACTTCATGACTAATAGCCTACTGTTGACTGGAAACTTACTAAAAATAAACAGATGAACACATGTTTTGTATGTTATATGTATTAGATACTGTAATCTTACAGTAAAGTAAGCTAAAAGAAAAGCATTAAGAAAATCATAAGGAAGAGAAAATGGATTTACTTTTCAGTAAGTGGAAGTAGATCATCATAAAGGATCCATCTGGATCCTCCTAACTTTGAGTAATCTGAGGAAGAGGAGGGGTTGGTCTTGCTGTTTCAGGGGTGGTGGAGGTGGGAAAGGTCAAGCAGGTAAGAGAGAAGGCAGAAGAGGCAGGTACACTTGGTATAATGTGGAAATGCATTGTAATTTCTGCTTGATATTTTTGCTCTTGCATTTCTCTCAAAGCGTTTTTATATGGTTCCAATCCTTCTCCTACCATTTGGATTAGTTTCATTGCTCATGTCATAGAAGGGTCCATGTCGTAAAATAAGTTAAAAGCGATCTTGAATAATCAGAAGGCTTCTGCCAGATTGTCTAATGTCAGTTTGTTTTCTGGCGCTGCTGCTTCTGTGTCGTCGTCTTCACTGCCCAGCATTACTAGTTTGGAAGCAGTTATCTTCATCAGGTTTAATTCCTCTGCTGTGGTGTCCATGAGCTCTTGAATTTCTTCAAGATCTGTATCTTGAAACCCTTTTACATCCCCAGCCTTCTGCCACTTTTTTTTTTTTTCTAACCACATTCACAGTTTTTTACATGATTTTCTTGATTGGCTCTGTCGTAAATCTCGTAAAATCACGCACAACATCTAGACGGAGTTTTCTCCAGCAGGAATTTATTGCTGTGGGCCTGATGGTTTTTATGGCTTTTTCCATAACAATGATGGCATCTTCAGTATTGCAATTCTCAGATTTTTATGGTGCACTCAATGGAGGTTCTCTTCCATAGTATTGAGAGTCTTTTCCATAGAATACTGTTGTGTAAAGAGCTTTAAAGATCCTCATATTCGAGATCTCAGGGCTGAATTAGACCTATTGGGGGCAAGTAGACCACTTCAGCCTTTTCAATGTTGAACTCATGGGGCATTTTCCAATATCCAAAGAATTTTAAAAGGTAGTCCTTTATGGGCAAGATACTTCCTGACTTGAGGGGCAAAGCATCCATGGAACTAATCCAGAAAAAGGTTCTTATTGCTCAGGTCTTCTTGCACAGCTAAAAGACTGGCAGCTGGGGTTTATCTTTTTCCTTCAAATGTTGAGGTTAGCAGATTCATAGCTAAGAGCAGTCCTGGTCATTACCTTGACTGCATCTGCACAAAAAAATAGAGTTAGCCTATCCTTTCCTGCCTCAAATCCTATGCTCACTTCTCTTTACTGATAAAAGTCTTTTTTGCCTTTTTTTTTTTTTTTCCAGAATAGGGCACTTTAGTCTGCATTAAAAACCCGTTCATGCAGGTATCCTTTCTTCTCAGGGATTTTCTTAATGGCATCTGGAAACCCTCTGCTGCTTCATGGTCAGCAGAAATTGCTTCTCCTGTTATCTTGACATTTTTAAAGCCTTTTTCTGAAAGTATTAAACCACACTTTGCCAGCATGAACATCTCTAGGTTTACATCCTTCACCTGCCTTTTGCTTTTCTTTGTCAACTAATGATTTTGCTTTTTTATCAGTCATATTAGAATCTGTGTGTCTTTCTTACAGCAATCCTGAACCCATGTAAAAGCTGCATTTTCAATATGAGACAGAAAGGTATTTCACAAAAAGTGCAAGATTTTTGCGACTGATGGTGTAGTTGTGGCTATGGCCTCACAGATTCATTTCTTTATTTACAATGGTCCTTACACCAGATTCATTTATCTTGAAATGGTGGCAACCTAAGCTGCAGACCTCAATCTACAATACATAGCAAAGCAATTCAACATTTTTTGTAATGCCATGACTTTACTTCTTGGGAGCACTCCCAGCATCACTAGTGGCACTTTGTATGGGTCCCATGGTGTTACTCAGGCATAACGATATTTCTTTAAACGTGATGAAAGTGCAAGAGAACCATGAGGGATCACTTTTTAACCATGATCCGCAATATACTGGAGAGAGTACTGGCTGACGTCAAAATAATTTGCTTCTCAAGGCATGTCCAGCGAATACTCGCACCACTTAAGCTCACTGCAACAGCAAGAGGAGGTGGCTGTGAGGTGCTTACAGTAGTACAGTATGTACTACAGTTAATTTTATGCAGCTGTGATTTAGTACTGTATCTTTAGAGTTTGTTTACACTTCTCTCAACTGCAAATGGCACTATGTATGCCCTATAGGTGTTTATGTAAGTTTTGATAAATGTTAACTTTTTATAATATTGGTGTATATTTTATGGTAGTAAATGATAAAATAGACTAATATCTACATACCTTTTCATTCATGACATACTTTAAAAATTTTTTCTCAATATTTCTAAGCTATGCAATTCGGTTTTTTCAAATGGTTGCAAGTCTCCAAAGTATATTGCAATATAGTTATTGAAAATATTCACATATAAATGGAACTGCGCTATGAAAACCATGTTGTTTAAGGGTCAACAGTACTGCTAGATTGAAGTGAAGGAGTGAAGGAAGATAAAGATGTGTCCAGCAGTTTAGCTGATATTAAAGTTTAGTTTAGATATTAGAGAGATTGTGGATTTTATTCAAAGGGCAATAACACAACCCTTGAACTTTTTAAAAATATAAGAGTGACACAGTTAGACCTGCATTGTAGAAAGATCATTTAGGTGACTGTGTGGAAATACATTAGAGGACTTGAAACTGGAAGCAATGCCTGTGTTTTCTCACTTAGCTACTTTATAGATATCAGAATAAGTGAATCACATTTTAAGAAATACAAGTCTGCAGCACACACAATTTTGCAAATGAAGACTATTAGAAAATCTTCATGCTTTGTCTAGAATAATTTATGTGAATTAGGCTCAAATATTAAGATGATCTAAAGACAATAACATTTTTGGTACAAAATATGTGTTGTATTACTATTCATACTATTTTTCAATGGAGGTCAAAGTTGTATTCTTTGTTCTTGTTCTTTTGCTGTAACAGAGATACAGCGGCACAGGGAACACATAAAATTAAATCCAAGGCAGGCACACTGTTCACATTCCAAGTGTTTAGCTACAAAATTTCTTTGCAATAAGTATGATTGCAATAATAATTCTATATTTAGCTCCTACAGTAAAAATAAGTAAAAATTACAAGACTATCAATCAAGATTTCCCTACCACATGTGTCAATAAAAGCTGCTGCCTACCTTGAACAGTTACTGACGCTATCTGAGATTTAGCTACTTCAACTCTAAAATTCTCTCTTGGAAATAATAGTGTAAAAGTTATATTTAGTTCTTTAATTTTAAGAGAGTTTAGACAATTGTGCCTATGGATATTATATTCATGTATAGGATTTAGTTATCCCAAGACCAGAAATAGAAAAGTATGAAGTTCCTTAAGTTTGTCAATTATACATTTCTCTCAAAATGGAAATGTCTATTTCAGGTAAAATGTGCTTGATAAAAAACGCTGGCACTGTCTTTGCTAACTATATGTCCAACATTTGGGTGCATGTATGGGTCTTAAGGCAGGTTTAAAATTTATCTTTGGCAGGAAGTGTGGTGAGGGAGTTTTCAGAGCCATGTGAAACTCCTGTTGAAAATATAGCTGAACAAATCTTCACATAATTGTTTTTTTTTTGGTATTAAAATATGATTCAGATCTTAGCTAAAAAATTCACATTTTCTTGCAAAAATCATTGGAATATTTAGATTCCTTATTAAAAGAAGAAAAGTATATGTGGTTGGAAGAATGTTTGTGATTGAATGCTTGAGCACTGCTTCACTGCTAATGACAAACGCTCAGCAGAGGCTCTCAACAAGGAAATGGCTATGTTCTGGCATAAAATATTTCAAAATTATTAATAGCTAAAATAACCTGGAGATACTCCATTTTTTTTACAGTGTAATTCTGGCAGTTCTCTGTAAGTCCTTGATTCAAGTGATTAAAAATAAAAATTAATAGCATTACTACATTATATTGGAACAATTTTGAAAGTAGTTTGAGGTGATTTCAAGTTGTGACTAAACGTTTTTGTAATACATCATATTTTATATATAAATAATACAGAAAGAAGATTATCAGCCTTTGATTAGTCTCCAAAATATTAACTTAATCTTTGCAGTACAATTACAGCAATAATTTTGAGCATTGTATTCAGGGGAAAATATCAATAAAAATTCTGCACACACATACATATACACAAATAATTTAACCATTCCTTAAATGTTATATGCTGTGTGATTGCAACAGAAACTTTGTAAATAATTGGCAGGTGAAAAAGATAAATTAATCTATAATACCACCATGCAGATATAACACTCTTCAACATATTTTTTTGTGCTTTTTGGTTCATCAAACATATATACAGACATCCCCATTTTTAAAGCGAACATAGACCCTATGCTGTGCATCTTTTTAATAACCTGTTTTTGTTTATTAACAAATATATTTCCCATTCATTACACAGTTTGGTACTACAACACATTAAATACCTTTGCAGATTCTCACTACATGTATAGACTCACCATAATTAACTGAAGCAATAATCTATTATGCATTCATTTTATTTCTGATATTTTTTACCACATGCTTCCATGAACGTATTTATAGTTAGATCCTTGCACGTGGTCATAATTTCCTTAGAAAAAAATCTTAAGGAAAAAGAAATGTCTGCATCCTAAAATAGAGCAACTATTTTACTAATTTACATCCTCATCAGCACCCAAGAGACATATACACTTCACCCCTCATGCCCTTGAGAACAATGGATATTATCTTCAACAACCTGTCCCAAACTATGTTTTGAGGAAACCTAGTATATAACGAATGCTATAGTAATTGTTCTTGAATAAAAAAATGAAATGGTCAATAAAATTTGGGAACTACATACTGAAATCTCTCTTTTGGTGATTCACACTGCACATTAAAATGTTAAAAACTGTGAGAAGTACTGATATAAATATACCAGTTTAAGTTTTGTTAACTCAGGATTTCCTGAACCTCAGGGATCATGGAATCCTTTATTGGTGGAACACCTGTTAAGGTACTTTAAGACATCAGTATTGCTTATGATGCAGTTTGTAAAACAGCAATTGTCCATTTTCAGGCTATATAACTGGCGTTTATGGAACGGGCTGTAAATTGACTATGCAATATCCATTCTCTTTCTTGCTTATAAAGAGTTATTCAGCAGAACAACATGCCCAGCTAAAATCACTTTTTTTTTTTTTTGTAACCACCACCACAAACAAGACACAGAACAGTTCCAGCACCCAAGGAATTCCCTTGTGCTGATTGATCTTCAGTTATCAGGTCCTCTCTCCACTCCTAACTCCTCATTTTTGGAATATTTATCTCTTGGATTACTGTCACTATACCTGTCTCTAGTCATAATTCTTGGTGATTTCATATCGATCTAGATAATGTTTAAAATCTCCTGAATCTTTCGGCGCCTTCATCACACTCAGTCATATTCATACCTTGACTTTGTTGTTAGCAAAGTGAGACTCACTTGGTTGTCTCAATTACAAGTATATCACCCCAACCGTGACTTCCTATAGTCCAGTCCTGCTTTTTCACTCTCTGGGAGCTCAAATCTTTAGTTCTAACCCCTTTCACTCTTCCTCTGCCCTCTCTTTTTCCCTACCTGGCTTAAAGGACTCATCTTGTCACTGGAATCACTCTAATGCTTGCACTGTCAACTCCTTCACCCCTTACACACTTCCTGGAATTTGCGAGTCCAAATGTTAAATTAAACTCTATCTATGCCTTCACCCATGCAGCCTACACAAGGCCATGCTAACTGGATTTTTCAAAAACAAATTCAAGATCATAACCTCAAATGGGCACATGAGGCTCTCCCGAAAGCATGCTACATATATGTTTATGAATTCTCCACATTCTTAGATGACTATAAAAGGTCATAAAACCAAACTCCCTCTTTCCAAACCTCTAGCCACCTTCTCCCTAATTTCCATTCTCAGTTGAGAACACTGTGGCTCAACTTAATGAGAAATAGAATAAATTAGAAGCAGTTCTCATCGCATTTATCCATGTAAGAGCACATGGTGTAAGCCAGTTAACGTCCCTCCCACGGATTATTGCAGCAGTCTCCTAACTAGTTTCCTTGCTTCTGTTCCTGCTCAGGGATTAAACTCATTCCAGGAACACAGGTGCATCACCTAGAGGGATAGCACCCAAGTTGAAGCCAGGAGAATGAAAACCCATACTAATAAAGACAGAGGAGGTAATGGTGGCAGCTTTACACTGAGTGCTAGAGAGAAATGAATTGTTTTGCAATAAGGTAAATTATATAGTCATTCATTGAACACATAGTTTAATATTTACAATGTGCTTGACTGTATCTGTGAACAAAGGAGGCAAAAATATATGCCCTTGGGGAGCTTCTGTTCTAGTTGGGAGACAGATGACAAATAAATCGGTGCTATGTTAAACTGTAATAAGTGCTATTGAAAAAATGAAGCAGGAAAATGAAATTGGTAGCATTTGAATAAACACTGAAAGAAAGTGATGGACTGAGCCACATGGACGTGTATAGGAAGAGCTCTTCAGGTGAAGGAAGTAGCAGTGATAAGGATAATGTGGTTAGGGTCAAAGATGTGATAGGGGCCAAAGTCACGCAGGGCCTGAGTGAAATGAGAAGGCTCAGAGTTTTCCAAGAAGGACTAAAATAATCTGTTACATTTTTACCAGAAATTACTCTGGTTCTTACCTGGAGAATAGATAGAAAGCCTGGGTTTTAAATTTTTTTTATTATTTATTTATGAGATAGGGCCTTGATCTATTGCCCAGGCTGGTGTGCAGTGCCAAATTCATAGCCCATTACAGCCTTGACCTCCTTGAGCGCAAGTAATCCTTCTGCCTCAGCGTCCTGAGTAGCTGGCACTATAAGTGTGTATGTACCACCATGCCCAGCTAATGTTTTACAACCTTTTTATAAGATGGCATCTCATCTGTGTTGCTCAGGCCGGTCTTGAACGCCTGGCCTCAAGCAGTCCTCCTGCCTCAGCCTCCTGAGTAGCTGCAATTACAGGTGAGAGCCACTAACCTAGAGATCATGGCTTTTGTAGAATCCCTCTTCTAGATCAAAGGGCCCTCTTCTGCTGCTACTTCAGAGATGACTGATAAACAGAAACCTTTACCATTCTCTATTTACATAAATAAATACTGATCTGAAAATATAACTTTCTCTGAGGACTTGTTTCCATCTTTTGGTTGGTTGCTTACTTTCCCTGGCATATATGTTAAAAAAGAGATTAATCATAAACTTATCTCAGTCAATGGGAAAAGTATTTCTGCTGCCAGATACAGAAACACAGGTCTAAAATTGAAACCAGGCTCACTGCGATTTGGGGACTATCTGTTTCTGGAAAATAACACATGCACCTATAGATCTCACTGCATATAGCACAGTCTGATATCTGAGACATGCTTAACAATTGGCCTGTATAGACTCCCTATACTAGTTAAGCAAGGAGAAATCAGGAGCACCTAAGCAGAAGTAACCTTCTTCCTGGTTTATCTAGCTCGGAGTGAGGCTTGCGTTCAGCCAGAGGTCCTGCTTCTATAGTTCAGGAACAACAGGGAAGAACATTGAGAAATGATAGCTTGACTCTTCAGTGCAGGATAGGGAGACCGACTCCCAATGGGCTTATATCTACACATGCCAGGGCTACTGCCCTGGAAGATACTCAGGAAAAGGTTCAGATTAGAAAGAGAACATTGTGTAAATCACAATTTATCACTGGAAAGTGAACTGAGAGTTAATTCAGGTTAAGAGATTATTGCAAGATTCATAGGTTTGTCAGTATTATTGCATCTCTTGGTATACAACACAAGGCTGCAATTATTAAAGTGTTTGTTATTATAGAAAGTATGACATAAATATCAAATCTTGGCTTAAATGCACTGAATGAATTTGCACTACAAGCAAGGTAAATTTCAAACTTTCTTAACAATTCATAGAAACTGGAGGCATGTGAACCTGGATCCCAAGAAAGACCTAAACTGGCAAGTATTAGCTTTTGATTCTGCTCTGAATCACTTATCATCCTTTGTTTTGACAGCCAACAAATCTATTAGCCTATCTGAATGTAAGAAGTAAATTTATAATTAAATTCTTTATTAGGTTTCTTTGTCTAGATCCCAACGAGGAGTATAAGGGGATTGACTGTCTTCTTCTCCCACTAAAATGCAATTTCTGGAGGTTCTCTATCCCACCCCTTAGCAGAGTTCCTGGCTCATAAAAGGCATTTGGTAAATGTTCAAATTGCATATCGATAAAATATTTTGCTGAAGTAGTTTTTAAGATAATTTGACATGATACACTAACAAATGAATTGGTTGCTGTTGTCATGGTGCACCAACTGAGAACAACCTTGTTTTAAATAATAAGTTGTCTGCTTCAGCTTCAAAAATATTCAGCCTGTAGACTCTTCATCAGTAGGTTCGATAAATATATTACCTCCGAGAAACTTAGCAAATGAATTAAAACGTTTGAAGTATTTGAAATGATAGCTTAGGATGAGGAATTATTTCTTAAATTGTGTAAGATAGAAGCATTTTTTTCTAATAATTTGACTGAATTAAGATAATTATGGGATAAATTTTAAATGTATGACATGTTACATCTTCTTCCTTGGCAGAGAGTAGATTTAGAAGAGAAACTGGCCAAAGCCAACAGTTTATTGTTTTCCAAATGTCCACAGGATGTGTAGATCTTGGAAGAAACAGTTAATACCAGCAATATTAGAAGTACATAGACTTGCCTCTCTTATGTAAATATTTGTAAGAATTAGTACCCTATTTTGATTTTTTTGTTAATTGAACAAGCTTTCATGTTATTTTATCATAAATGAATACAAAGTTTTTTGTTTGTGTTTTGAGCAAACAATACAGAATATTCTTTTTGGAGAGTTGTAGAATGAACTTACAGCTATGTTTGAAGTACTGCTTATTTCAACATAAATGGTACTAACAGATTAAAAAAAAAATAAGTTCACTGTAAGGAGGTCCTGCTATAGTATATAAATACGTTACGAAGGAAATATATTCTCCAATGGGGTTTAAAAAGGAGCTTTTAAAAGGGTAATGTAAGAGAATTATTCTAAAGAAATTTAATCAGAAGTCTCATTATATTTATACAGAACATGATAAAAAGGGTAACATGGTAGGTCCATATATTATTTACAGCAAATCCCAGATTATCTTATAAAAACCTTATTCTCTATAAACCCTCCAGCTAGTCTTTGCCCCAGGTAGCAACATTTATTGGAGACGAACATGATTTTCTTAAAACTTTTTCAATTAATTTCTTTGTGTTAAACTGCACTGTGTAATTTAAATCTTGCAGTTAATATATTGCCAACTATTTGATTCCTTGGAGGCTCTATATAAAAGGAAGGATTTAAAGTTGGTGAGATAATCCAAATCATTCCATTTGGGACTAAAAAAATTCTTAGAAACTCAGAATCTGTTTTTCTTTCAAAACCATTTCTATGGAAAATTATAAAACTTATATACTCATAGCTTTTAAAATACTTGCTCTGTATTTCCTATAGTCATATCAAAATATCATACAATAGTTAAAAGTTCGTGCTCTGGAGTCAACTGGCTGCATTTCAATCCAAGCTGTTCCACCTGAGTAAATTTATCAATTTTTTCTTTGCTGGTACCTGCCTCTTAAGGTTAATGAGAAAAGAAAATTAAATGAATCCATTAAAGTGCTTAAACCTAATCCTGATACCTGATTAGAAATCAATAAGTATTTTGAGATACAAGTGTCACGTGATGCAGGACATACAAAGATATGTGTATCATGTACTTAGCATCTAGCAGGGGCTGACTAGGATCATTGTTCTTCCACTAATTCATTGAGCAAATAGTTACGGAGTGCCTACTTTCTACCAAGGAGAAGACATGATGTAATAAGACCTGTAGTTGAGATGATACATGAGTGATGACAATCTAATGAAATAAGGACTGAAACTGAGGTTATGCAAGGTAGGATGGGAACACAGTGGAGACGTAACTTTGCTATCTCGGGAAATACATAAGAAAGGAGACACAAGTGAGCTGCAACTTAAAAGGACTACTAGAAGTTTTCTAGGTGGTCAAGCAGGAACTACATGAAGAGGGAACAACAGACGTAAAAACAAAACAGAAAACAGAGTAGACTGAGAGAATGCATGGCTTTCAGCCATGGATCATGGAGTCTGTGGAGGTCAAGCAGGACAAGAGGACAAGATCCTGAGAAAGGAGTCATGAAGGTGAAGAGCATTTACCTAACCCATTAGGCACTGTGGGGTCCATGGGAAATTCCATGTAAGCAAGTGATGTGATAAAATTTGTGTTGAGGACTATGTCTAGCTACAATGTGAAGCCAGGATTGGCAGGACAGGAGAGTGGAGGCAGGGGCCCAATTAGCAAGCCATTGTTTTACTCTGGGTGAAATTTTTAGAAAGCCTGTTCTAAGGGAAAAGAAAATATACTTGCTGATTTCTATTAAGTTCTGAACCGTGTTTTATGTCCCTTTGAAAGACTGTCTCATTTCATCCGCATCAGGATCTTACATATTTGATGTCATCATGTCCAATTAGAGACAACACTGAGGCTCAGGGAGGACAGGTATCTGCACTAAGATCAGATGCCAGCGTAGATTTGAGGCAGGTTGAGTTTATAGTCAGCCTGGATCCCAGTCGTTTTGCTCTGTTCACCTTATTGCCTGCCTCCTTCAGTAGCAATATTAGGAATGCAGAACCAAAAATGGGGTTTAAAGGTATTAGGAGTTTGATTTTATAATAATCAGTGATGTTCAATGTGTAATTAAATATATATAGGATCTAGAAAAGAGATCTGTAACATCAGCTTAAAGATAAAGACGTTACGTAAAATTGAAAGGAAAATTGAGTTAGAGAGAATGTTGAACTATTAATATTTAAGGGTGAGGAGAAAGAGTCCAGTAAATGAGATGGGAAGAGAAAAACAGGACAGCCATGATGGAAATTGAGACGCAAGTGTTATAAAAAGAAGAATGTGGCCAAGCCACGTTATATATAACAAGAAGTTCACTATGATAAAGAACGAGAAATGCTCATCAAATATGAACAGCTGAGTTATGATGGGTTCTTCTCTGAGCAGCTCTGGGGAATGGCTGGAGAGAACGCCAAACCCTGGTGGCTAAGGAGGAGTGAAAAGGAAAGAGGTAGAGGAGAAAAGTATAAATTATTCTATTTCAAGAACCCTGGCTGTAGAGAGATAGAAAGCAATAACCTACTCTCCTGTGATTTCTTTTCTTTTAAAATAAGGTTTAAGAGAAAATGTAAAAGAAGTACTAGAAAGACTAGTAGAGGACTTTCTCTTCTATGATAGAAGAAAGAAAAGGATATAAGGTCCCTTAGCAGTTTGAGGGGAATGTGGTGAGAAATTGAGGTTTCTATCCTAAAGACCCGTATTCTCTCTGGAACATGGAAGAAACCTAGATCACCTACTGAGACTGAGGGATTAGAGGAAAACTTGAGGGGGCTTGAGAATGGGATAGTTTTAGATAGCTTCATAGAAAATGGTATAGTAATAATATTAGTAGTGGAAGTAGTAGTAACAGCTAATACACACATAACACCTTTCCTGTGCCGATTGCTCTTCTTCTTTTTTTAATATATATATTTTATTGCACTTTAGATTCTGTGGTACATGTGCAGAACATGCAGGATTGTTACATAGGTACATACATGGCAATGTGTTTTGCTGCCTCCATCCCCCCGTTGCCTATATCTGGCATTTTTCCCCATGTTATCCCTCCCCAACCTCCCCACCACTTGCTATCCCTCCCCTATACCCCACAACAGACCCCAGTGTGTGATGCTTCCCTCCCTGTGTCCATGTGTTCTCAATGTTCAACATGCGCTTGTGAGTGAGAACATGCAGTGTTTGATTTTCTGTTCTTGTATCAGTTTGCTGAGAATGATGGTTTCCAGATTCATCCATGCCCCTGCAAAGGACATGAACTCATCATTTTTTATGGCTGCATAGTATTCCATGGTGTATATGTGCCAATTACTCTTCTAAGTCTCTGTATATGTTTGCTCTGAAAGCAACTATATGAGGTAGGGTCCAGTGTAAATCTCATTGAACAGAGCAAGAAACTGAGACATGGACCTTAACTAATCTTCCTGCCAAGATCACACAGCTGATAATGAAGGAGCTTATTATCTGAACCCAATTCAGAGTTCGTATCCTGAATTCCAGTAGGAGAACTATTGTAGGAAAATAAAATGTTAGTATACGAGTAGCTCTAATACAAGTTAGAACAGAGTAACTAACAGCATTTTTTAAAAAATAGTCTTTTGTTAAAAGAGTTCTGGAGTCACTAGCTAATATTGTAGGTAGAGGCATAAAAGTGCTATGGGAATACAATAAATAGTAATCACTTAGACATCTGCATGGGACTGTCCATTACATCTAATTTGGATGAAATCCTTAGTAAAGTCATCATTCTTTTGGACTTCAGAATAAAAAAATAAATGTGGTGTATTTGGAAGAATTCACAAAAAAATTATAAGTTGATTTAAAATTTAAGTGTATCAAAATCTCTTAGACAGCTATGACTATGGGCTGTATATGTTCACTAAAAATATAATAGAAGAAAATAAATTTAAATGTATGCTGAGGGACTTGAGTTTAATACAAAAGGAAATACTTTATCAGTTTGTTTGGAATATAATATACTTTTTTTTAAAAAAAAAAAGAAAGGTCTAAACCTTTCTAGAAAGGTCTAGAATTCTAAATGCAAAGGTCTAGAAAATTCTGAGTATCTTTAGGGAGGCAGTAGTCATGGTAGTTAAGAATTACTCTTCCATTTGCTAGCTCTTTGATTGTTTCCTTTAGATGTTTTATCTCCATCTCCTCATCAGGAAATGGGGATAAGAGAGTATTTGATATTCTAGGATTAAATCAGATAAACCATTTAATGTGCTCAGCATAATAGTTGTCTGGCAGCTTTCCTCTCCCTTCTTTATTATTGTCATATTCTGAATATTTATTTTCAATAAATCTTTATTCTTATAATGCATATTTAATTAGTCTCTAAAGAAGATAAGTCTGTCTACATTTAAGATAAGAACTTTACTCTCAATATGTTCTCTGGAATTGCTGAAGACTGATTAATCAATTAGTCTCTAAAGATGTGAATTTAAATGTGGAGAAATGTATTCACTGGAACCAAATGGACCATCTTTCAAATGCTAGAACTGGCTCTAATTATTTGCACTTATTTTGATTCCTGCATTGTATTTTGTGATTCGCATTATCATCTTATTACCATATGACCACTGTTATGGTGGAAAAATGTATTTTATGTGATTCATAAGGAACAGTTGGAGAAAATTGTCTTTCATTAGCAAATCTCTGTTGATAGTTTGCAAGAGTTAGCAAAGTAAAGTTGAAGCATCAAAGGGATGTATAAAGATCATGCAAGCTCTATACAGTGGAGTCAGTGGTTTGTAGTGACTGTCAGGGAAGAAAACTCATTGTAATTTAAGAATTGCGATGAGAATACGGAGCAGGGAATACACCATTCCTCAATCCTGGCATCTGCATTTATGAATAGATGCAAATTATTTGATATATTATATGTATTTTAAAAAACAGATTTCTCCATTAGTGAATAATCCAGTATTTAATAAGTCCCTGCTATGCACTTAGCACCTGCCAAAAACCACATTTTACAAAAGAGCTATAGGCCATATGAGTGCAAATTAAAGGGAACAAATGTAGTACAAAATTTAAGATCATGAAAGCTTCCAAGGTATTGTCTCACAGACATTAGAAAATTCCCAAATCCGTTAATATCAAAATTACAAGATAGCCGCCTTTCTTTAAAATGTAGTAAAGTGAAACTGGAAACTTTCCGGTATTCCCTTTGGAACCTTTATGTGTTACTTCTATTTAATGACCAGAAGAAGCTACTTAAATTTAATTAACATATTTCGGGTGGTAGAGTAGGCCCAATCTCAATCTCGAGATAAATGATTGTTCTTATACCTCTTTATAACACTAATTACATTTATGTAATATTAAGGATACCGTATTATTGATCTTTCAGGGTCAGTCTCACCAGTTGATGCTGTAGGGAAGTCAAGATTCACAGAATTTGCTCCTTGTTAAAATACTAAATATATGGTATTTATCTAACCAATGAGTTAAAGCGTGGGCCTGATAGACTTACTTTTCAGAGAGTGGCTGCAGAAAACCCATGCCTAGCCCTAAAGCCTAAATCGGTGGTCACCCAGTTCCAATTCTGCACCTTTGGTCCATGGCTGCACCAAGTATCCAAGTATTTATAAGAATAAAAACAGCGATTTTCCTCCCTGCTTTTAAAACCAAATTAAGAAAATGTATTGAAATTCCCCAGTTTAAGTTTTTTTCTATACAATTTTCTTAAACCCTTGGCATCTTACCCCTACTTGCCTGCAAGTGAGAGCTGACGGGTGATATAATGAATGAACAAGCAGCAAATGAATATTAACACAAAATTCAAACTGTCAAACAGCTTGCTTTCTGTGTAGGCATGTGTGCTAGTGGTTGTGATTCTATACTGGATACATATAATAGAATCATATGTTCTGCTCCTAGTTTTTATGGAATTGAATATATCAATATGCCATGGTGTTCTGCAAAGCAGATGGTGTTTTGCGAAAGAAAAAATGATGATTTGTAGGTTGAGCATCACCTGAAGAAGTTGAGGGTCAGGATCTCTAGGCAGGTAACCATGAGGAGAGGAGGGGCATTCCAGAGACAAAAGCCCACCACTAATGAAGCCACTGGAGGGGGACATGGAAATGGTGTGCATGGAGAAATGCGATGCTTTTCACGGGGGCGTAATGAGACATAGGAAAATAATTATCAAGGTAACGTATAGCCATTCTATTTCTGTTATTGAATACAATCTTTCTCGCCTACTTGTTGAAAGAGGCAACAGAAAGTCTGTAAGATATGAATTTCAAACAATGTATAGGTGATCTATTTGTATATTTTGATTTTTGATATCTCAAAAAAGATATTCCCTGTCATTTCATTTTACAGAATTTTAATTGACATCTATCCAGATAATGAAATAAACTGATTGGATATTGTTTACTTTTTTTGTTTCTGTTCAGCTCCTCTACGTCTGGAGAAATTATGTTGCTATTTAGAAGTCTAGGGTAAAAAGTTGTCACTGTGGCTCTTTGCGTATTACTTTTTGTCCCCTAGGGTAACCTTAAGGCCAGATGTGAAATACTGGGTTGGTGCAGTCACTTTGATGGGGGGAATTGCATGTGATAAATTCTGAAGAGGAGAAAGAAAAATTTCCTTTGCGTTGATTTTTATTCAGCTTTTTTCTTCCTGTCAGGTTGCTACATTCCTACTAAACTTTGTCATTTATTTTGAAAGATTTTTTATTGGGAAACTTTTCTGAACCAAATGCTTTGATTCATTATTGAATGTCTCTCCTAACCAGTCTTCTTTTTCCTTCTTTATGCCCTCCCCCCATTCATTCTGTGTACTTATATTTTTCTATGTGTTAGTTTTTCTGAACCAAATGGCAATTCATAAACCTTTTATAGTCAGATACCATGTTCTATGATGTGTTCTTGTTTGCCCAGTGTAAGACACACAGAAGACAGGAAATATGTGTTGAACAAATGTATGAATCAACCGACGAATGATTCAGAATGGTATTATAAACAGGCAACATCAGATTACTTTCTTATGAAACTTCTTCCTCGAGCCCTATTATGTATGCATCAAAGGCATATTCAGGATTTTTAAATAAAAGCACTTTCATTTCTGGGTAAATTAAGACCTACAGTTGATAAATAAGACAAGAAATATTTGTCAAATGGAGGTTGTAAGGTTCTTGGTTGAAAGGCGTTCTGATGGTCTTATCTAGATTATTGCAATAGCCTTCTAGTTACTCCTTCATTTCCAGATGTGATCCCCTAATCCATTCTACACTTGCTAGACTGAACTTACTAAGTCACTATTTTTTTGCCATTCTTCTGTTCAGAAATCTTCTATTATATTGACTGTCTTATCATACTTTAATTAGTTGTCTTACGCCTCTCTTCCAAATACACTGTACAATTGTTGAGAGAAGAGTATGTAATCACTTCTCTCTCTATCTCTACTTATCTGTATACACATGTAAATAAATCAAACTTCACCCAAGTAGAGTCTAGTCTCCTCTTATTTTTGACAAGTGACAAGAACATTATTAATCTAAAACAAACTATGTATATAGCCTTTATATAACTATATATATTAATCTAAAACTATATAAAATACAAATATTTTATATAGGTTTAGATTATATATGTAATTTTTATATAATCTAAAACAAACTATAATCTATTAATCTAAAACAAACTATATAAAATATAAATATTTTACATAGTTTAGATTTATATGTAGTTTATATATATATATATAGTTTGTTTATATTTATATTTTAGACAGGATCTCATTCTGTCACCTAGGCTGGAATGCAGTGGTGTAGTCACAGCTCACTGCAGCCTTGACCTCCTGGGCTTCAGTGATCCTCCTGCCTCAGCCTCTTGAGTATCTGGGACTATAGGCATGCACCATCACATCTGGATAAGTTTTGTATTTTTTATAGAGACAGGGTCTCACCATGTTGCCCAGGCTCTTGCAGAGCTCAAGTGATCCACCTGCCTCAGCCTCCCAACGTGTTGGGATTACAGGTGTGAGCCATCAATCCCGGTCATAAAAAATATTCTTAATTTTTTATTATTTTAAATTATATTTGCATTTTAAAAGATGCAACCTGATACTTTTGTTAGAATAAACACATTTGATATGTCTGTATAGTTTAATTAGGAATTACCTATATATTTAAAAAATTAGCTATAGTACAATAGACCACTTCTTGTTTTTCTAACATTTACAACCATGCATTTCTGGAACAGTCCCAAAGAAAGAATTTATTCAACTGCATGCTCACACTCCCAATTTCCTTCTGACATATTCATTTCCTCTTCTTTCTTATTTATTTTCTTGATAGTGAATCAAGTGTCCATCTTACTCGAAGGTGTTCTCCTTCAATCATGTTCTGAATATAACACTAATGCTCCAGTACCAGCCCATGCCTACCAAGGGACTGAATACAGTAATTACTTACTTTTTTTTTTTTTTTTTGG
>NW_016107326.1:1819938-1829219 GCF_001604975.1 Cebus imitator
ACCAGGATGGTCTTGATCTCTTGACCTCGTGATCCACCCGCCTCGGCCTCCCAAAGTGCTGGGATTACAGGCTTGAGCCACCGCGCCCGGCCAGTCATTACTTTCAACCAACCACACCAACCATCCTCTATGTTCACTTTTTCTTGGAGTGGATTCTCCTGCTTCACATGACAAACTGCTGTTTGTTTTTTTGAGATTCAGCTTTGTTGTCATATCTACAGTGAAGCTTCTGGTGACTCTCCTACATGTGTTAATGTCACGTACATGCCATGATTTGTCAGATTGCTTTTTAAAATGTCTATCACTAAATTTGAATCCTTAAAGACAGAATTCTGTCTTTACCATATCAGCCTCTACAGATGTTTGCACAGAACTCAGCAAATTCTGTGTACTCAGTGAATGCTTATGAATGTTTAGGTGTTTGCATATGAAACTTCATATTTAAAAATGCATTTAGAAAGGTGGTGAGGGAGTGGCTATTGAGTGAGGAGTTTTGATGTCTAAGTTTTAGCTCTGCCATGAATTCATTGAACACTTTGGATAAATATTTTCTCTCTGAGCATCAATTTTGTCATTTGAGAAATTGGGATAATGGAGGAATGGAAAGAACTAGACCTTCATGTAAGCCCTTTTGGACCTAATATGGTGTTTTTCCTATTCATCAATGCTGAGTGCAGAGGCAGCATAAGCGTAGCCATGTGGATGAGAAATGTTATTTGAAAATAAACAAAATGAAATATGCAACAAGTCAGAGAAGCTGAAAAGTTCCTCCTGAGGAACTTTTCTTTGTTGGGGGGAGTTCCATAAAATACATGGGGTATTTGGGAATATTTTATAGACCCATGAAGAGCATCTGGGTCTGTGGAGACATGTTAGATTGCTTACTCTTGAGCTTTGGATTCTACAGAAGTACTTGACAGAGCATAAAGGTGATGATGGGCTTTGCATTGATCAGGTATGGGTTTGAGTCCAGATTTTCACTCTAGGTGACCTTGAACCTTAATCTTCCTGTGCTTTAGTTTGGTCAGCTGTAAAATGGGGCTAAGAACTTGCCAGCAGGGTTTTTTTTTTTTTTTTTTAATTATAAATTATACGTATTCCATTCAGTGCTTGATGAATAGCAGGCACTGAATGAATCAGAGGTACTACTATTAAGAAACTAAAATTAATGCTTCTGAGATAATAATTCTCTCTTAATGTGTCAACTATCGCCAACAGTACAGAACAGAAAGGGAGAAAGACATGATTAACCCTGTTAACCACCTGAAAAATAAAAATTCTATTTCCAACCTTTTGATAAAAGCCCAATTTGCAAGTTTTGAGTGTCAAAGATTATTTTTATTCCATCATTGCTCTTTTTCCAGTTATGAACCCAGCTCAAAAATGATGATTATTCAGTGAATACGCCTAATGATGCTACACATGTATGAGCAGAATTAAGGGGAGCATAGATTTACATTAAATAAGCAAATAAAAATACATCAGTCTGCCCAGCTGTAGACAGGCAATATAAGTTTGATCCAGCTCCCTACCCTATTAAAATACACATGCAGTTGCTGAAGATTCTCTCTAATAGATATTTACTGTATGTCTCAGTGTGAAACATCCTGATCTGCAAAAATTATGAGATACATTTTTCAGAATAATGCTAATAATTTTGGGTCGCTAAAATTAGTCACCATAAAAAGAACTTAGATATTAAGATATTTTCTGTGTAATTGAAAAAGATGATCATGGTTGGCCCTATTTTATAGCGTTCTAGCCGTAAGTTATAATATTTATACATATTCTAAAACCATCATCAATTAGTCTGTATCATTTTTTTCACCTCTCAGTGTGGTACCCATTTCAAATGTATGCTGTATAGGAAATGTATGGAATTTGAACAGAAGCAGCTCATTTCTTCTATAAAACTTTTACTTATGGTCGGGTGTGGATTACACCTGTAATCCAACACTTTAGGAGGCCAAGGCAGGCAGATAACTTGAGGTCAGGAGTTCGAGACCAGAGTGGCCAACCTGGTTAAACACCATCTCTACTAAAAATTCAAAAATTAGTTGGGCATGGTGCCACACATTGGCAGTCCCAGCTACTCTACTTGGGAGTCTGAGGCAGGAGAATCCCTTGAACCTGGGAGGTGGAGGTTGCAGTGAGCCAAGATCGTGCCCCTGTACTCCAGCCTGGGAGACAGAGCTAGGCTCCATCTCAAAAAAGAAAAAAGAAAAAAAAAATTTCTTTTTCATTATGCAAAAACTGAATGTTTTCCTACCGAGATTTTTTTAAGACACTTGTAAATAGGCAACCTTTTTCTCTTTGTTTATAACTTTTGTTTTAGGCTTAAAATCCTGAAAGCATTTTGAGAAAATTATCACTTTATGAATATGTTCCATAAATTGTTTCCTGAAGCCGTCTTCTGTAGGGCAGGTATCTATAAAATAATTTTTAAATGATAATTTAAAACTTTGATTTTATTTCACATATTCTTCTTAGTAAAACTAGATCTAATGAATAAAACAATTCAAACCACATTCTTGTCTGAGATTTTGAATCGATGCTAAGTGTTCTCTCTTGGAGTGCAAACGGTGATTGTGATTGTTTCTAGTATTTGAATACCAAGCTTCTATGACTGCTCATCTAGGATTTTAACTTCACCCTCTTGACTTTTTAATAGTTCCTTCATTGATATCCCCATGCTAGTCTTTCCTTGCACCATTACCCCCTCTATTGCTGCTACAGTTATTGTTCTAAAGTACATCTGACTATGTTACTTCCTGGCCAAAAACTCCATGATCCACTCTTAAAAAATGCAGACTCCTATCTTGGTATGTTATCCTCCTTCCCAAGGACCCCATACTCATTTGACAACTCATCTCTTGCCTGCCTGTTTCATGAACCTCAACTCTATTCAAACCAAACCACTCTCCATTCAACACATTTGCCATTTTCATTGACAATTTCCTAATTTTTCATCAGTGTTTCTCCCTCCTGGAATCCTTCTACTTCAGCCTCTTCTCCATGTGGACAGATTCTACCGACCCTTCACGAGTGAACTCAAGTGTCACTTCTGTGCAGCCCTCTTTACTCTAGTAGACTCTAGAAGACGAGGTTTGTAACTCCTTCTAGACCCTCACAACATTTATTCTCACCTTTTCATAGTTGTTACCATAACAAATTGTGATGCCATCACATTCTCCTGTGGTTTGTTTGTTTTCATGTCTGTCCACACTAGGAGTTCTTCAGAAGGAAACTGGTTCTTAAACAAATTAATAACTCCAGTGCTTATGCAAGTGTTTAGCATTACAAAGCCTCCATGTTGAATAACTGAGTGGATGGAAACTTGCAGTGGCTGACTCATTGACACATATACCTATTTGAGGAATACAAAATCTGTCCTATGTACTTTTAGTAAAAATTGACTTAATTTAATAATTGCCGATTAAAATAAATAGTTTAACACTCATAGTGAGTATATGTATTTGCTCTTATTAATCACACAATTATGATTAACCTGTCAAGCACAAGTTATGTATAATGATGAAGAAGGCCTGAAGTGGGACAGAAATGGCAGGAATGGAAGGCAGATTGGCTCCGGTGTTCTCAGTGCTGATGTAAGCTTCAGTAGGATGCACAACTTCTCATAATCCCGTTTACGTTTCCATTCCAATGAGCTCTCTGTTGCTAAGGCAATGTAGTTCACTTCTTATCTTGTTTCTACTTCAGCTTCCACCTAACGGGATTATTATTGGTTTTGCGGCCACATAACTAATGAGTATCTCTGTCTACCATTCTATGAAGTATGTAGGTACAGTGGCAGCATATGGTATGCAATCTTAGCATTCTCATGTTGCTTTGAGAAGATACCATACATTGGGTGGCTTCAACAACAGAAATTTATTTTCTCACAGTTCTAGCAACTCAAAGTTCAAGATCAAGGTGCTAGGAATGTCTGTGTCTGGTGAGGGCTGTCTCTCTTTGGAGTGAAAATGCTTGACTTCTTAGTGTGTGCTCACATGACTTCTTTGTGCACCTGCAGAATGGGACAGAAAGAGATGAAATGCTATTGTGTCTTTCACACAAATCCTGTCTAATCCAGGCCCCACACTTATTAACTCACGGAATCTTAATTACTTCTTTACTCCAAATACACCCACATTGGCGGGGTTAGGATTTCAACGTATGACTTTTAGGAGAACACATACACTCAGCATTATTGTAAAATGTATTATTGTAAAATGTATTTGTTAGAAGTCTTAGTGCCACAAAACCATCAATTATGATGTGGAATCTAAGACTAAGACATACATGTTTCCAGCTAACAGAATTTTCAAGGAAGTTATGAGTATGCAGCCTTACCAAGTTTCCTGCACACAACCTCTTTCTTCATTAAGGTGACTGTGTAATCTTTTTCTGCTATAATTGGAAGCAGCTCCTCCTTGGACCATTCATCTTTGTCAGAGTTCCGCGTCTGTTCAAATGCTTTGTAGCCACTTTGATTAATTCTGGGGCTTGATGTTCAGAGTTTGACTTTGATAAAACATAGAATCATTTTGTATAAAGCATATGGACATTGCTTTTATTTAACATGGCAACAAGACTTAAAATTACCTTTTTCTCTCCTTTTCCTCTGCCATTCCAAATATTTCTTCAAAATGGCCATATTTGTGATTACCTTTTACCGTTGCCGTTTTTGATAGTATCTTATGATTACATAGAATATAAATCTGCTTTTTTCTTGATTTCATATGTCAAAACTATTCTCATTAGTCATGAGTTGCAGGAGTTTCAGATTCCGTTGCCTAAAGCCATAGAGTTAGATGGTTTCTAAAGGTGCTTGCTGAGTGCTTCTTTAAAGGTGTAGAAAGAGCAGCAGCAGAGGCCTCCTGTCTCTGTGAGATATGTGAGAACTCAGATTAGTGGTTCAGCATTGCCAAAAGCACCCAGCCTGCCTTGTGGAAAAAAAAATAATAAATGTGGTGTTTTACTCAGATTATATTAAACATAAGAGGATATATTTGATAAAAAGCAACCTGGATAATGTCTCATATTTACTTTGAATAAGAGGGAGATAGGTCTGTTTTTTTCCTAAGTGTTAGAATTGTGGCTTAACAGATTCTGAACTTGTCAAGGTATCATAATCTGTAAATACACAAAACGCGGTCTCTGTCAACTGATTTTTACAAAAAGTGTTAAAGCATTTGATGTGGGCCAGGGCCTTTGAACTCGGCTTTAGGAATTGGAGAACTGTGACTGAGGTTTAATACAATGCCAAAGACTGTATGCTTCATTTACAAGACTGACGTGCAATGTTAAATATATCTGTCTTTTCAGTTTTGCTAGATGTGTACCTTTATTCTGTTTTAAGTAAAACTCCCATTCCTATGTTTTAAACAGAAATGGCAGAGGAGAATATGAACTATCTGATCGAAAGAAAATCATTTTAAATGTTGAAACATAGCTCATTATTACTGTTAATTGGCTACATATATTCTTAGTTTTAGAAATGTTTTTCTTCCTAGATTTTATATTGCAGCTTTCAATTTGATAAAGCCCCAGGCACAAAAAGATCGGGAGTACTTTACACATTAAGTGAAGAGAAAATGTAATTTTCATTTTTTTCTTTTTAGTAGCAAAAAAATTAGTTGAATTTGTGGAGATTTTACAGATTAGATTTTCAAAAAGTTAGCCTGGCTTTAAAAGTACTGTGACTATAAGGACTTATATATTTAAAAAGGTGAGATTTTTGCAGAATTGGATGAAAAATCCTATTTAATGTTTTGAAATGACCTGACCTATTGTTGGCATATAAATCTTTAAGGTACATGATAATTATTATTTTCACATATTTAGGTACAAACTAAATTTTGAGTAGCCATCAGTTTAACATAGACATATTTTTATTAGATATAGCACACATGCAAAATAATTATTATAGTGAAACTTTAATATCACATGTCATCTGACTGCTATGTACATATTTTTTAAGCCTCTTCGTGTTCCACTATGTAAGGTAGGAAGAGGATATATTTGCCAGATCTGGTACCATGAACTGAAGTTCAAAACATAAGAACACTACGTTTTTTAGAATTTTTATTTTCTTCTCCAACTCTGCCCACATGTAAAAAAAAAAAATCTTAATTTTCTAAATTCATTCTCAGTGTTTCTTTTTACTTTTGTGAACTGATGAGTAAGAGTAGAAGTAAATTTGAAATAGAAATATTAAGCATGCGTCCTCTCATGTGAGGATACATGAGTGACAGACATCATGGGATGATGGCGTATGCTGGGAGCAACCAGCAGTGGAATGGACTTGGGGAAAATCTGTTGCTGGAGGAAAAGTCTGTGCACAGAGTTGATGCATTCCAGCCTCTAGGGTCTGAGATTGGATTATTTGCCTAGACATGCTCATAAAAAGGGCAGCTTTTTATTCACCTTGGCCATGTAATCATACTGTAAATAAGTTACGTCTTTCATAGGCCTCTGTATGCTTCTGGGACATGTCTCAGATTGTAGATCATTAATATTACTTGTCATATGGGTCACTAGACCTCTGCCTTCTCATTGTTTTGGTCCAAGGATCTACAGTTTCTTTCTGTTCTTCTTATCTGTGCTAAAGGAAAAATCTTATAATTGTTTCTGGTTACCTCCTTAGTTCAAAGGCAAAGACCTCAGCCTAAAATTACCTTCTTATTAATCAAGGCAATTTCGAGAGGACATAGAAACAATATAAATGACATTTTGCAAACTTGTGAAAAAAACAACGGTTTTTATTTTTACAGTCTAATCTTCCCATTTATCCTACTCAATCCTATACAAACTTTATTCCAGCTCTAACGTATACTGAAATATAAATCCTGACTTAGTTACCTGAGCAAAAAATTCTCTCATGTTAGAACATGTTCAGTTATGATGATCAATACTGATTACAGACACACACACACACACACACACACAGAGAGATGTTATAGATACAGAAATCCCCTTCTATCTGTTCATGTCCTCATTTTATGAGGGACTAGTAGTTTTGGAAATGTTATAAAAATAAACTTGATGTCTAAAAAAAGACTGAGTCCTTCAAAAACTGTAAGACTGCTTTTATTCTTACACCTGAACCAGAATTGAGTATAAAACACTCACAGATCAAAACTCAAAGTATGAAGATCATCTTCCTCCTCCTATCCTGTATTATGAGGCAATCCCCTTCACTATTCTAAACATTTTAGGTAAAATCTATATGTATACTAGGGAGTAGTGGTTCTAAAAGTGCTATCTAGAAAGCCTTGGGAATGAATCCCAAAGGATTCATAATGTGGGATAAAAGCACTCTGATAATCAATGAAATGTGTTTGCGCATTCCATTTTCTAGAATGTTCTAAGGTGCTAGGTATAAATATGTATGTTTTCCAAAGATTAATTTCATTTGTTCTCAATACTTCTATTGTACTCTTACTTGCTACAGCCTTACTTATGCCTACCAGAATGACTGGGAATTTTTTTCTGTTAAAGGGCAGTTGGCAAATATTTTTGGCTTTGTAGGCCATGTAGTCTGTGACAGCTACTCAACTCTGCCATTATAGCCAGAAAGGAAGCACAGACAATATGTAAACAAATGAGCATGGCTATTTTCAAATTATCCTTTCTTAATAGGCACTGAAATTCATATCATATAGTTTTTACTATGAAATATTATTATTCTTTTGATTTTTTTTAACCATATAAAAATATAAACACCATTCTTAACTTGTGGGCATTTCTAGAAGGCCAGATATGGCCACAGGCCATAGTTTGACAACCCCTATATCTAACAAAATTTTATATTTGAAACACTGAAATTTTTCTTTATAAATACATGGAAATACAAGAAAATATACTTTGCTGTCTTATTTTGCTATAATATGTTGAAGTTGTTTTTAAACACTTTTCCAAATTAAGTTTCTTCTAAAACTTATTTTAAATTTTAATATATTACTCCAAAATAAAACAAAATACATTTAAAATAATTTTTCTTTTGTTTGAAAATCCTAAGTACATGAACAAAAGTTATTGGCATCTTCAATAATTTTTAAGACTATTAAGAGGCTGGGTCTGAACGCCAAAAATGTAGAGAATCACTGCTGTAGAGGTTATTGCAGGGCATCCCCTTATTCCACTTATAGATGGTCCCCAGCTGCTCTGTTGTCAAGGCTGTCTTAGATGAGACCTCCCAAGAATTGCTGCTAGACAAAATGAGCATATTAATTTCTGGGCATTGCCTTAGCATATGCCACCAACTAGGGAGCTTAAAACACCAGAAACTTAAGTCTCACATTCTGGAGGCTGGAAGTCCAAAATCAAAGCATTGGCAGGGCCCGGCTCTTTGAAGGCTCTAGGGTAGGATGCTTCCTTGCCTCTTCCTATCTTCTGGTGGTTGCCAGCAGTCCTTGGCATTCTTTGACTTGTAGGTTCATCACTCCAATCTCTATCTCTGTCTTCACTTGGCATTCTTTCTCTGTGTAGGTGTCCAAATTTTCCCATTTTATAAGGATGCCAGTCATTGAATTAGGGCCCACTCTAATCTAGTATGATCTCATCTTAACTTGATTACAACTGTACGACCCAATTTTCAAATGAGATTAAATTCACAAATATAGATTGTTAAGGAAATCAACATGTCTTTGGGGAGACTTAATTCACCCCAACAGGAGCCACATCCCTCAAGGCCACACCCATCTTCAGGGGCAAACTATATCCCAAAACTAGCATCTTCAGGAGTCTCAAACCTCCGGCCTTGCCTTAGGTTGGGACATCTCCAAAGGACCATCTTAGGGCCAGAGCTCCCTGTAGGATCAGCTGAAGCTCTCTTACTACACCATTGAGGCTCATGTCTCCCTCTGCCCAATTCTGATTCTTTATCCCTCACAAGTGGTACTTTAAAGAACACTCTACGTTTAAACCTCAGAATCTCTGAGTCTGTTCCCTGGGAAACCCAACCTATAAGAAACGGAAGCAAATATATTTGTTACTAAAACGTTCTTGCTTCTTAACTTTTCTTTTATATTGGGCCTTTAACCATAAAGACCATAAGAATTTCATTTTTACAGTATCTCTCTATTATACCATTTGAGATACTAAGACAGCTTAAAATGGAGTTAAGAAACAGACCTATATGTGAAAGCATTTGGTTTTGTTATCCTCACTTCTGCCTCATCATCTCATATCACAATTGGTAGTTTAATCTAGTTTTGTTATTTTGAAATGTTTAATTTTGAGGGTTACTTTTTTTTTTTTTTTTTTTTTTTTTTTTT
>NW_016107326.1:1829474-1844302 GCF_001604975.1 Cebus imitator
TGAGCCACCGCGCCCGGCCGAGGGTTACTTTTATTGGAGATGAAGAAATGGCGAAAAGGAATCATAGATGTTACCTATTCAGACCTGCCATCCTACCATTCAATGCAAGGAGGAATTTTTCAATAACATTTTGGAGAAGGAGAAGATAGAATTGTCAAAATATTTCATAGCAAATATGACTGTTGTGAAGTGTGTTGAAACTATGTAGTCAGGGATTTTTCAGAAAAAAAGGAAGTGTATGAGCAAAAGATGGGGTTAGGAAGTAACTTTATCATTAGAACTATAAGTAATTTTTTGAAACCACACAAGGGGGTTGATATTTGGTAAGAAATGAGACTTATATTAGACCACATTCAGGGATTTCCAATTTAACTTCTAGATAATGTGGAACCACTGAAGAGTTTTAAAAAGAATACTGATATGATCAGATTTTCTTTCAGAAGTACCATGTTGAGAGCTGTGTGTAGAGGATGCCATCAGATAAAGGGAAATCAGATAGGAACCTAGATAATGAATGGAACCTAGAATAAGATGCCGATGTGTGAGCAGGAGGAAATTGATATGACAGGTTTTCAGGTACAGAAGTATCAGAAACTGGCAATGAAAGAATATGTTTGAAGTATGTCAAAGATGGCAGTGTCTTGGTGATTATGTACAAAGGCAACAATGCCATTCCTTGATAGAGGAGTCATGGAAAGAGGAAAGTGTTTAGAGAGGGGCATCATCAGTTTATCTGTGCACATGCTGACTTTAGCTTGCTAATATCACATCAACACAGACATGCAGTAGAGATACACATGTATGGACTTGTCTGGAGCTGAAGAAGAGGTGAGAGATAGGAAACAATGGGAATGCACTCATGCATTATTCATTCAGCTATTTCAGGAATTATCTATCGTTTAGGCACTGTGGTAGACACTAGGGATATTAAAAGGAACAAGAGATATGAACCCTGCCCTTACAAAGCTCACAGTGTTTTGTGGATCATCATCCACTTTCTGGTATTACAATAAAATTGACTGAATTGGTTTTGGAAGACTCATTCCTCTCCCATATTAGTCAACTGGTTTGAATCAAACTGTCACTACCTAAGACAACAGAAGTAGGAATGTGGCTAGTTCTTAGTCAGCATAGTTCATCACCCACAGACATAGTAATTGCTTTAAAACCTAACAATTTAATCATGACACAAGGAAAAATAATAAATTTTGCTGTTGGTCCTGGAATTATGAAGATGTTGGGTGAATGTTGCTGTGGCTATTGTAACATGTGTATGAATGACAGGGGAATCAACATCAAGGAGAACTACATTTAAGAACTGTGATAGGCCAGGTGCAGTGGCTCATGCCTGTAATCCCAGCAATTGGGGAGGCTCGGGTGGGCTGATCACCTGAGGTTGAGGGTTCGAGACCAGCTTGAACAACTTGGAGAAACCTCATCTCTACTAAAAATATAAAATTAACCAGGTATGGTGGTAGTTGCTTGTCACCCCAGCTACTCAGGAGGCTGAAACAGGAGAATCACTTAAATCCTGAGGTGGAGGTTGCAGTGAGCCAAGATCGTGCCATTGCACTGCAGCCAGGGCAGCAAGAGTAAAACTCCGTCTCACAAATCAACAAATAAATAAATAATAAAATAAGAACTGTGATAGACAGGATTGAGATCCTATAGGTTCTCCTACTTCAAGTTGCACCTAAGCTACTTCTGCCTCTGGCCTTTGCAATTACACGAGCTAGTAAATTCCCATTTTTGCATAAGATAGGTTTGCTTATGTTTTCAACTACTTGCACACAAAGCAGCCCTGGGCTTCTATGGGGAGACTGCCATAAACAAGTAAATATGGTAACATTTACTTAAGTTACATAAAGGAAATAAACTAGTTTTTTGGTAGGAAACTGTGGTGTGTTTATTAATATTATTATTAATATTTTTAATATGGAAGAGTCTTAGGGATAACTCCAGAAGAAAAGACAAGCAGGCTGAAGGCAGGGAATTTAGTAAGAGCTGGGTTAATGTCAGAAAAAAGAAAAGGCCTCTCAAATATGGATACAAATTAGTATTTGTACTATTTATTACACAAATATTTTATCTTAAACTTCTGCAGTGATTTTAAAGGCTCTCTCAATGTCTAAAGTCTAAACTAGTTATCCAAATGTTTAATCTTTGCTTTTATAATGATTTCTAAGTTAATAAAGATTTTATTAAATGACATACTAATGTATAAACACCCTACATTAATATACAGTTATATGTATAGTAAAATACTATATTGTAAGTATTAGATAAAAATAATTTATATTTCTAGAATTTGTAACATGCATAACTAATAATTGTATCTATTTAGTTAGCATAGCTATGAAAACTTTAATTGTATTAACTATGAAAAGAGTTTGTACATATTATATATAAGCTGAAAATCTCAAAACTTGACTTCCAAATTTTATTTTCTATATGTTAATACTCAAATTTTGCAATATAAATGCATTAGAATCTTAAATGCTAGGCCTTTCTTTCTCTTCCTATGATTCACTTTAATAAAGCTAAAACATACTATTAAAATGTAGGATCAAGCCTATGATATTTAGACACCTTTATAAAGTCTATGTTCTTTATACTCTTTTAAAACATTAATGTTAGCAAACATGTATACTGTGTAGAAGATGAAAAAACTCCTTTTTCCTCTACCCATCTTGGGTTCTCTTGCTGGGCTCTACATTACACTAACAAAAGGCAGATTAACAAGAGAAAAACAAGTTTATTAGCACGTGCATCCTTCATACAGATAGGAGCACATAGAGATGTGTAACTGAAAGAGATGGTTAGAACTTAGGTTTATAGACCGTTTTAACAAAAGAACAATAAATCTGTAGTGCAGTGCTAAGACAAACAGAACTTTGAGTTTCTAGGGCAGCAAGTGTGGAAAGGTAAATATATGGGGGAACTAAGGGAGAAAAGGGTGAGTTAACAAAGTTTGTTACGTAGATTCCTCTGGTGGTACCATCTCCTGGCCAACAGCGGTCTAAAGATGTCTGCAGTGAGTAAGTTCGCTTTTTCCTGGTAAATAGGGAGAGAGGACATCTTTACAAATTTATGTCTTGCTCTTAGGCAAGTAGGAAGTTGGCAGAGAGCTTTTCTTGTGTCTGCTGTCTTCAATTACTTTCAGCTCAAAATAATCCTTATGCTAATGTGACGTATTTTGCGGTAGTATGTTCTACTATTCAACTCTTTATAATGTGGAAAAAATTTAATTATAACACTATATAGCAATATTTATGATATTTAAAGCTGGCCCTTTGATCTCACTGAACAAAACATTTCTCATTACAATTTATCACTGGACTTAATTTCCTATGGCTGTAATCTCCCTGAATAATCAATTTATTCCCTTGAGGATTTTTGGTAAATCTGGAGATGTTATAAACTAGAAATATTTTGAACTGTAGGTTGTAAAAATTTTAATAACTAATGGCTCTTCTGGTTTCTTTTTATGAACAATTTCACTGTCATTTCCAACAAGGGGATCTTTGGTTTAAGTGTGAAATCTTAAGTCATGCTAAACACTCTTCGGAACTGTAAGTTTAAGAATCCTCCAAAACTGACTTCATCTTTTGTTTCTATATTCTTACTGAAGAGGAAAACATTGTTTTTGCTTTTGTTTTCTTTTCAGACGAGTAGCAATGAGATTAGCCTTAACATTTTTGGAGTAAAATGTTGAGACTAACGTCCACTTCCTCACTTATTCTTCCCCTATTTCTTATAATTAGCTGTCTTCTGTGTTAAGATTTCCTGTCAGGGCACGGTGGCTCACACATGTAATACTAGCACTTTGGGAGGCTGAGGTGAGTGGATCAGGCGGTCAGGAGATAGAGATCATCCTGGCCAGCATAGTGAAACCCCATCTCTACTAAAAATACGAAAATTAGCCAGATGTGGTGGCACATGCCTGTAATCCCAGTTACTCAGGAGACTGAGGTTGCAGAATGGCTTGAACCCAGGAGGTGGAGGCTGCAGTGAGCTGAGACTGCACTATTGCACTCCAGCTTGGTGGCAGATTGAGACTCTGTCTCAAAAAGAAAAAAAAAAAAAAAAGATTTCGTTAGGTGTAGTTCCAAGTCATCCTCATGAAATTGCTACAGTTTTACCTAGCTAGATAAAGACTTGAGGACCAGTGAGGAATGGGAATTATTTAGCTGACATGAGAAAAGGGGGAGGATTTTTTTCATGATAATACAGAAACACATTCGATTTCTGGTGAGGGGTGTTTTCTAGCTTGCAGGCGGCATCTTTTTGCTATGTCCTCACGTGATGGAGGCAGTTGGCTAGCTCTCTGGGGTATCTTTTTACAGATGCTAACCCATTCATGACGCCCTACCCTCATGACCTAATCACCTCCCAAATACTCACCTCCTAATGCCATCACCTGTGGAATTAGGGTTTAGATATAGAAATTTGGGTAAGGATGGGTGAGTGTCACAAACATTCAGTCCATCACAGTTTTTAAGAATTAAAATTTAAGAATTATATTTCAAATAGTCAGGACCACCTATTTTTGTCTCAAGGAAAAACAATATAAGAGTCACCTTGTAGAGCAAAATGCTTAAAGTATATATGAAAAAAAAAAAAGACTAGAAAAGACTATACATTTAAAGATAGGCCATTACTGGAGAGTATTCCTTGAGATTATTGAAAATTAGAAGTACTTTTATAAAATCAAAGATATGTATTACATACCTTCAATGATTAATGCACATTAGGCACAAGATGAAACATAAGACATGGTTCTTTCATCCAAGGCTGTCACCTGCTAGTAAGGGAGGTCATACATCCATATAATAGAAGAATCACCAACAATCCAAGTTGAAGGTGCACTCTCAGCTAACAATGGGAGCACTGTTAGAAGGAAGAGAGCTACAAGTTTTAACAAACCAGAAGAGTTTACAGAGACAGTAAGTGTGATTAGCTTTTAAAGGAAGGAGAGGTTCTGTCTTTTAAAGAGAGTCTTTCTCGATTGGGTGAGCAAACTTTTATTAGAATGGAAAAAAGAAAATAGTAAAGAAAAGATTCAGAAAAAAGTATAAGACATATTCAGAGTAGGCAGAAGAAACTACTTTCATTGGAGCAGAGGTTATTTGGATGTCCTGATTTTTATTTATTTATTTTTAGTGGCCTGTAGGACATGCTAAAAAGTTTGGACGTTATTCCATAGGTCAGAATGTTGCCTTTCTAGACAGAAAAGTGGAAACAAGAAAATGAAATGGTATCCTAACAAACAAATGACAACCACAAAAGCAATTCACAGCATGCCAAAAGATTGATTATGTTGCTTACATAAGGGAAATGTTTCTGCTGTAATTTTTTTGGGGAAATGCTAATTTATAAGGAAAAAAAATGTATGTGTATGCATGTTTATAACATGTATATTAATGTATTTATATATGTTACATACAGTGTATACACATAAATACATATAATTTTACTACATGGCTTCTAGACCTTTTTAGTAAATCTTTTTTCCTCAACATCTCTCCAGGTTCTCCTTTCCAAGTGTATCTTTAATAAAGAAATTTTTATAGGCATTTTTTAAAATTCACTACAGAATCTTTATTTTTTTCCAAAACACCTATTAGTAACTCCCAAAATGAGGAATTTGTGCTTTAGATGTTCTCTCTAGTATAGTAGTCATAAAAACAAATGGAGCTGTTAACATTAAACTAAAATTAAATTAATACTTCAGTTTTCAGTCATACTGGCCATGTTTCATGTGCTCAGTAGCCACATGCAGCTAGTATTTAATGACACAGATATGGAATGCTTTCATCCCTACAGAAAAGTCCTATTGGACAATAGTGCTTTAGATAATGAACAATTATTATTATTAATTAGGGGTTTCAATTAAGAAACCTCAACATGTGGACATTGTACGAAAAAGACTTCAGTTTAGAGGAGATACTAAAGACAAAGTGTTGTAATCCAGGCAGGAACTCACATAAGGGACTTGAAAACACTGCGTAGTTCATAAATTGGTATAAATGTTTAGTGAAAGTATGTGACTGATGTGAAATTAACAAATCACAAGGCCTGCCATCAAGACGTTATCTTCTAGGAAAAACGATTGCTTTGTACGTGAATAATAAAACTAAAAGATACAGTTTTTAGTTTATTAAAAAATGGACTAAAAATCCAATTCTTGTAATTTTATTATCATGAAAAACATCCTCTATCTTTTCTGATGTCAGCTAAATAATTCCCTTTCCTTGATGGCCCTTAAGTCTTTAGCTAGGTGAAATTGTAGCCATTTCTTGCTGATAACTTAGAACTACACCTAAGGAACTAAATATCTAAAAGATATACTTTGAGAAAGCCAAAAACTAAGTATTAACAACTCTTTAAAACAGTAGCATTTTTTTCTAAGGAGTTCAGGGAAGGTTTTATTGGAGAAGCAAGTGTTAGGACATCTGGCAAGGTGAAAAGTAAAGTTGACAACTAGAGGCGGAAAATGAAAGATTGAAACAGTTGTTAAGAAATAGATGACAGTCCAAAGCTCCTTTCAACTCTTACATGAATTTTTCTGATCTTTTGTATCCTGTTAATATCATTTGCTAGTCCATTTAATTATTAATTTTAACAACCTTATAAACTACTCCATTTCTTTTTAAAGATTTTTATTTTTCTCAAACTCCCACTAAGCTATTTATTTTCAATTTGTGTGTGATAAATTGGAAATTGTGTGCTAAACTGTTAAACTGATGAGCAAACAATTAAATGAAGATAAGAAGCTTTGAATTTAATACTTGGAAAATATAATATTCAGATTATTTAAGGGATGTTATGGTAGATTCATTTATCTAACTACAACTGTGACGGTTTATGAAGTCGCCAAAACACTGTTGAGGATAATATTGGGTAGATTAAGCTGTAATTTTGTGAAGTAAACAGTGATTAGAAATTGTTTTCCTTATTATGGAAGCTAAATTTTACATTTAAAATAGATGTAGAAGAAAAATTGATTCTAAAGCTTTAGTTTATTTGATTATCATATTTCTTAGATATTAAAGGATACAATTTGATTTTCAAAATTTAAAAATAAAAAGGTGATCATCTTTGAAATGTTCATCAAATACACATTGTGAAAATGCTAACTAGGTAATAAAAGCCTTGTTGAATGCTAAATATTCAATGTTATTTTAGGTACATAATTTAAAGAGTTATCTTTCTTCAGTTCTTTAGCAAAAATGCTAAAATGCCTAGGTTTTACCCACTATGAGTTTTAATCTAAATCAGAGATCAGAATAAATCAGAGGCTAAACGCACTACATGTGTGTGTATGTATTTGTGTACATGTGTGTTGGGGAGTAGGATGGGAGCTTATGTGTAGTCTTGAGAGTAGGTTGCAGATGTGTGGTTTGGGAAAGTGTGTTTGATCTTAGAGCAATATCTGAAATAATAGCTAGAAAGTAAAATTCCTGAAAATGTTCTTCTCAAAAGGGAAAGTAATGAATCTCAGCCCAATATGGCATGGGAGTTGGAGAGCTTAACCTCTGACCCTAGGATGTGTGTTACATTCTCCAGTCCTGCGAGAAGTCCTTATACCCTTCAGAAGTACATTTGCATTTGAGATGATTGAGAAACACTGACATAGTCAACTAATATCAGTGCAAACAACTTATAAACTCAGGGACAGGTGATAAATACCAAATACATTTATAACTTGGAGTCCATATCATAATGAACTAATAAAAAGTCCTTATCATAATGAACCAATAAAACTAAGTTGGAATAAATGATTGACTAAATAAGAAATTAGGGTTTGTATCTCAGCTCTTTCACTAACTCAGCTATGTAATATTGACAAATCACTTAAAATTGTCTAAATGTCCTCATTTGAGAATAGACAAGGATGAATGAAATCTCTATAACTTCAGCTTCTGAAGTTCCACAATTCTAAGTCAGTAAGCAAAGCTATGAATCTTGTTTCTGAGTCTAAAATAATACCACTATAAAGGTATTAGGAGAAACATCAGTATCTTTCCAGGCATAAATCTAATTAATTGGGTCAGTTGGGGGATTTGGAGTATACAGCCAAATTGTTCTCTTAATTACTACCTAAAAGACACATTGTTTTAAGAAATGTAAAATTCCATCCACATAGAAGTTAATATGTATAACACTGTGTTTGTTTATTTCTCATTGAGTGAAAGTGGAGTGAAATTGAATAAGGGCTTGAAAAAAATGGTGAACTTTCAACATTCAAACATTCCCAGGGCTCAAACATTTTAAAATTGGCTCTGGGCCCAGGGAGCTCTTAGCACAAAATGACATTGAAGGCACTATAGTGATATTATTTGACACTGGATTCAAGGCAGTGGATAGTAGCATTAACTTAAAGATGTACATGATAAGCTTTAGCAGTAAAAGTATATTATAATATTTGATGGTGTAGTAAACACAGAACATTGGATTCAATATAATATTATGAAATATATTTAAAAAATGAAATAGAACAAGGCTTTGCTATCTACTTCCAGTAGATGGATAAAAGATAATACAAAAATCTCTGTTCTCTGATCTTACTTTCTCATATTTTCACCTCAGTTGTATACAGTAGAAAAGCAGTTAGAAATTAGAAAGAGAAAAAGTATGATATTTTCACATCACCACAATAACAGACAAGAATTTCTTTATATTCCTCCAGTATGCCCTGACATCTACCAACTAACCAACATTTATACCCTTACTATCATCACCTCTAACAATAGATTCAAGGACCATTGTCCTCTGTGCTCTGATTCCTGTCCACTCTTACTTCCTTATAAATTCACCTAGCCATTACCACCTTTCCTAAACAATTAACTTCCCCCTCTGAAATAGATCATCCCTATCTGCATAAAGATAGCACATAACATTTTGTGTGTGTGTTTGTTTGAGACAGAGTCTCGCTTGTGTGGCCCAGGCTAGAGTGGAGTGGTACAATCGCTGCTCACAGCAGACTCTGCTAGGATCAAGTGATTCTTGTGCCTCAGCCTCCTGAATAGCTGGGATTACAAGTGCACACCACCACACCTGGCTAATTTCTGTATTTTTAGTAGAGATAGGGTGTTACCATGTTACCCAAGCTGGTCTCGAGCTCCTGACCTCAGGTGATTTGCCCGCCTTGATCTCCCAAAGTGCTGGGATTACAGGCATGAGCCACTGTGCCCGGCCTTGCATAACATCTTAAGAGGTCTTCCCTTCTCATCTCTTCAGCTCTTCCAGGTTATTCCCCGTGCCTCAGAATCCATTGGCTGCCTTACTCCCACTTAAGCCATCAGTGCTAGGAAAAGTTGATTATTCCCCCACATTTTACTTCTTAGCTTTTGTGTTCCCCAGCTTAATCCTAGTCTTCTCTTTCACGTCCAGCTTCTCTTCTGCTTTTCAGCCTCTAAATATTACATTACATTTGAGCTGTAGCTTTTGGCTCTCTCCTCTCTGTACCCTAGCCCTAGATGATCTTATCCAGGCTTTTGGCTGGAACTATCTCAATGCAGGTAACTCCAACATTTATATCTTCAATCTAGACCTACCTCTTAAACTCTAATCTCTAATGCAACTGTATCTCTGCAAAGATGTCTAACAGGAATGGCAGACTTGGCTAAAAAGGACCCCCAATTCAAGCTGCTGCTTCAAACACGCTCCTCCGGCAGTATTTCCCATCTCTGAAATGACACTACCTTTACTCCTTCCCTCAAAACAAAACCTGAGGTTCATTTTGTATTCCTCAAGTCTTCTGGCCATCGCCACCCTTTGTTTTGCTTTCCTTAGTGTTTGGATAGTCGTCTGGTTGCTGCTCTTTCCTCAGTTGGCCTTAACAAGGATGACCTATCTTTCCTAGTTTTCCTTCTGCTTTAATTGAAAACCATCTGTCTCCTAAACTATATATGTTTCTTATAACATGTGGACAATTTCCAGAATTGAATCCTAGACTGCCTTCATTTCTTTCATTATTCTCTCTTAATTGTTCTCACCTATTCCTATTGAGTATTTTGAGGAAACATGTATATTTTCTGTCTCATTTCTACTGTATATCCAACTTCACCTTTTACCATGTGGCCATCATCTCTTTCCGGATTCCTAGTTCTATATTTCCACAGATTTGGGTTATTTTTTTTTTCAAGCTATCTGCTACCTCTACTGGTTCCTTCTATTATGACTCTAATTTAAATTCCCATCACCCCACATCAGACTAATTATCAACCTCTCTAATTCATGTTATTTGTCTCCATTTTTCATGTTTTAATACATTATATGTACCATAACCAGATTATTGCTCCTAAAACATTTTTAAGTTACGTCAGTCTGCTACTCAGACATGTTTGGTGACTCAGTAAGGTTTAAAATGACAAAATCAAGGTCAGGCACTGTGGCTCATGCCTATAACCCCAGCACTTTGGCAGGCCAAGGCAGGCAGATACCTGAGCCCAGAAGTTCAAGACCAGTCGTGACAGCATAGTGAGACACTCTCTCTACTGAAAAAAAAAAGAAACCCTCATAAATAAATAAAATAGCAAAACCCTTAACACTGCATTCATAGGTCTTTATAGTCTGACCCACATCAACTTTTATCTTCTACCTTATCTTCAACTATTCCCCTTTTCTGATAATTTTTCTTTCTCCGGTATGACCTCATACTTCTGGTGGTTTACAGATCTTAGCTTACTATATTAATATCTGTAATGAATTAATACAAATTTAATATTTTTATTAAGATGAGTTATTAAAAGGACGTTTCCTGCATCCAGTAAGTTCATGAGGTGCAAAATAGATATCCTGTGAATTCTTGATGACATAAATCTTCTATTGTCAGGTTGTTCAACCAAAAATGCAAGGCTTTCCTATTTCTCTCTTACTTTTAAAGTTCTACACTTACTTAAGACCTTCTACAATAAGATTCAGTATACTTGTGTACAATTTTTGAGCTGTCATTTTGTAAATTAACATCTGCATACAAGGTGAGAATTTTAGGGAACATTAAACTTTGCCCAATAAATTTCATTTTCTCTGCTGGAATGTAGAAGAAACTACAAAGTCCTCTAGTGCCAGAAGCCAACAGAGACAAAATTATTCATAGCTATTAAAAGACAAAACGGCATTTCTCCGGAAGCACAAGAAAAGGCTCTTTTGTAGTCTGCCTACAGAAGCCAGTTAGAAGAAATACTTAGAAAGCCTATCTCTATTATAAACAATTACTGCCCAATTAATGTATTGACGGGAGTGTTTGTTAATATGTTGGGCTCTTTTTGTTACAATGGTTATGTTTAAATCTTTCTCCTCCAATTGCTGTATGATAAAGTGAGTAGAAGAATATTAAGACTTTTATTTATAAAATTCAATTTTGAATGACAAATTTTCCATTCTCAGATAATGACTCTAAGCCTGAATGTGTATAGGCTTAGGAAACAGCTATACTCATCTGAAAGCAGCAGTAACTGCAAGAAAATACAAAGAGCATGTAGCTTGCATGTGAGGAAGACATTTATGAGGCAGACGAAAGTATTGTTCTGAATATCACTCAATGTACCAATTAAATAAGGAAAAGGGAAAACTTGACAATTTAAAAAATATATACTAAGCATATCAGTATCATAACTTAGCATGTTTTATAAATGTTAGAGACCTAATGAATTTGACTAAAGCAGTTTAATTAAGTCTGCTGTGTTGCAACCCCCTTCCAGACAAAATAGCTCCGTGAACAGGTAGTACGTCCCCAGTGAACTGTGAATATCAAAGTCGGGGAAAATTCTTCATTTTAATGAGCTGCATTTTCTGAGCCCAGACCTCTCCCCTGACAGGGTGGCTGTAGGAGGCAGAAATGAAAGTAGTTGTTTTCCTTTGAGACATTCAACTGCTAAATGCTGTGAATGCCAGAAATTAAAATAGTGACGCTAAGGTATTTTATGTCTGTTTTGTCTTGCACTTGCCCTTGGGCTGGAAACTACAGTTAAAGAAAATGTCCAACAATTAAGAATTTTTTTTAATATTTAGAAGACTATTACTCCTCCTCTGAATGTCAAGACTTTAAAAATATAACCCATTTCATCACAAAAGTTATATTCCTCATTTTAGAAAGTCTTTGTGTGAATACAAATATTTAAACCCCGTATAGTGTCATTTTATTAACTAATGGTTAGATTTGTAAAGCAAGAGCTCTTTACAACTTGAAATCGAAAACTGCACATTTCATTGTTTAGAAAATTTACTCGACGTGAGAGATTGTTATTTTCTGCATGTTTCCCCGAAATATGGTCAAAGGTGGATGATGTCCGGATATCATTTTATAATGTTATCACTTTATTTAAATAAGTTCAAATGTGATAATTAAAAATTAAACGTACCATTTGAGCAATAATGTAAAAAATATTATAGTAATAATATAAAAACCAGATATTCAATCATATGATAACAGTTGTTACTCAACTTCTTTGAATAGTCATCAGTTAGATGTGAATACTGATACACCACCAATGAATTATCTGGTTCGCAAGCAAAGGAAACCTTAAATATACTTTATTTCCATAAACATATGAGAACTGGAAGCAAAACTAAAAATGATTTCAAAGAAGTACATTCCAAAAGGAATAAGCATAATTATCTCATTTAGCTAAGGGGTCATCTCGTGCTTCTGAATTTGCTCCAAGATGCACGTGAGTGTCCAGACCCCGGACAGCAGTTCATTGCAACCATAATAGAGACAGAAATTCCACCATGATTTATAGCTTCTAACAAAAAAAACTAAGGTTGATTGCTGTTTCTTCAGAATCCTTGCCTTGAGCTGATTTTCAACACAAAAGATTGTCTTCCTTGGAAATCGAAGTGATTTTAATTGTATTCAACTTAAGCAGAAAATTTTCTTAACATCCAATATGTATAAATCTTTGAACTGATTACTGTGTAAAATTAATGTGTGCAACTGTGAATTTGTACAAGGTCCCTTAAATCCTTTTTAAAACATATGCATTCTTTTTTTCTAAAATTTTGGCTTCCAATATATGTCCTTTCATCCGTTTCTCTTGTTTTCCAAAATCAAATGACTAGACAAATAATTGTGGTTTCATGGGCTATCATCTAATGTAGACTACCAGAGTTTCACAGTCGCAAATATCATGATTCACATTGTCAGAGGGTGCTGCCATATTAAGCGGTCATTACCTACTCGCCACTATTGAGAACATTTCCAAGTCACTCAGGAATCACAGTCATCTAATTGGAATATTCACAGGGCAAACATGTAGGTAAAAGGTGGCCACTATCTTACTATGGAAGGTCCCATAAACCCCTATTTTGAAACTCATTTATCATACGTGTATTTGAATGTATTCAGCCATGTATAGTCTGATTGCACATGACCATGGTTAATATGCTCGTTAAAGTTTAGACTAGCCATATTCTGTCTATGCTATCAGAATATCTATGGCTTTTCACATAATGTTTAGTCTGGTACTGCTTTTTCTGAAAAAATGAACTTAATATTAAATCCTGATTTGATGGTAATAGTACTGCTGAAATAACCATAATTTTTCACAGATACCCATTTTTAAAAGCAAGGCATGTATGTCTCTGCCTGTTATGTGTTATGTATTATATGATAAATTTCAAAATGAGCCATTTTATTTTTTATTAGTACTTTCAAGGAAGAAAAGTCCAGCATTAGCAGTTCCAAAGTAGCATACCAGATTAAATTAATTACTATGATAAATAACATTAGGTAACTCAACTGTAGTAACGCAAGGTTTATTTATTTATTTTTTTAAACTGGGATAGGGAATGGTGCTTATAGGGATTTTATTCTATGCATAAAACTGTATCATATTTTTCTTCTTATTTGTAATACAAAAGATGTATTTTGCTAAGATATGTACGAATTTTAAAATAATCTGTTATATTTTGTGTGTTGCTTTCCATAAAATGCTTGTTCAGAAACATACATGTTTAAATAAATGCATACTTGTTTTGCTTAGTGGATTAAAAATATTATTCATCTGCACTGACACACTTAAAATATTACTAAGTTTCATTTTTAGTATCATCTCCAAAATATTTGTAATTTCTCATTTGACAATTATTTATTTTTACAAAACTCCTGTGGGTCACAATTATTTCTTATTATCTTAAGTGTTTTTCTGCTCCTATTCAAAGATAATTATTTTAGATATTTGTCAATTCTTTTTGTTTTTCTCCTTTCTTCTTCTCTTTCAACTTCTCTGCATGTTTGTTTTGTACAGCAAGTATTTATCAGGTTCCCACCATTTTCAAACCTGAGTGCCTGGTGTTTCCCTAGTCAAAACAAGATATTATCAGATGATCTTGCAAGCTGTTACCCTGTTCTTTTTCTGTGGCTTGATTACATTATAATATAGATTATGGTTGCGCAAATAATACAAACTGATTCAAACCAGCAAAAAATAGTAATACTAATTTTAGAAGCCAAAATTCAAATATAAATAGTTCTTAATTTAAAGCACATAATTTTTGCCTTAAAACTGCCCACCAGACAGAGCCACACTAAAATGTCCAGGTACGTTCTCTAAAAAAAAATAGTAAGCAACAACAAAACATAAATGAACAAACATACACAAAAAAGCTTTAGGTCTTATGAAAAATATTTCTGATATCTGAGGAAACTTTGCAGTAACATGTAACATATGGTTGCAATATAAAGATAACTGTAGTATAATATAGATTTTATAGCTAAAAGTAACCAGATTCCTTAGATTTGAATTTCAGCCCTGCTAGTTATTTATTGTATGACACTAGACAAGTTGATGCTATCTATCTATCTATCTATCTATCTATCT
>NW_016107326.1:1844572-1940321 GCF_001604975.1 Cebus imitator
TTATTCTTAGTTTATTCATCTGTGAAATGAAGATAATAAAGTACCTAGTTCATAGAGCCATTGTATGGGTTAAGCAAACAGGGCACACAAAATGCTTAGTATATTTCCTGCCTTGCAGTTATCATTTGATTAATATTAGCTATATTGTATTCATAGAATTATTTGTAGTTGCATTCTTATATATTTAACTTTTAAATTTATATTTTATGGAAAATACTTGAAAGAGTCCCTAAAACTATGTATTTTAGCTCTTGTTCATGTGAAAAAAACTAGATATTTAGAAGTTATTATTTTATTTTGAAATAAAATTTTTATTTATTTCCTTGATAATCTCCCAGGAAGTCACAAAAATTAAGTAGAATCATTGCACCATCCTCTTATTTCTCCCTCAGCGTGCGTGCGTGCACACACACACACACACACACACACACAGACACACACACACCCTAAACTGAAAACAGTATATATAATTTGTAATGTTTGATCATCACGATGGTAGAGAGTAAAATTGTGAGACTCTTCAGTGGAGTTAATCAACTAGAATCGTGGTAAGTATCCAGGGAACTAGAATTGAGTCATAAATTTTTACTGATTTTCTTGAGGAGCTCTGTCTAGCTAGTTGGTTTCTTTGTTTTCAGATTTTCAATGTGAGTATTAGAAAGATTGTCTTGATACTTTAGTCTACTCCAGATTGATCTGAACTTCAACCTGTTTTCAAGAATTAGAAAACAAACAAAATGAAGCATCTAGTTATACAGTTGTCCACAATAACCTCTACATGAATGATTCTCCATTTCCGTGACTTAAGAATAGCTGGAGTGTAGTGACAAACACCCAGTCTGGCCACTGTGAGGTGAGAAGTCGATTTAAGATAGGAAAAAATGTAGCAAGTCAAGTCAGTAAGTCGATAGTTGTGGAAGTGTGCCATGGTGTCACATGAAGGTGGAGGCACTTTCAGAGCAGCAGCAGAAGAAACAGAAAGGGGGAATTGAACAGAACAAACCTAATACTTTTTCATGTTCGGATCTGTCAATCAATTTTGGAAAAAAATTATTTAAAAATTTAAAACGTAAAAAAAAAAGAAAAGCAAAAAAAAAAAAAAAAAACAGTGAAGAAAAAAGAAACGTGTTTTATCTGTTTGATTTTATTATTAAGGGTTTGTAAAGACAGGCAGAATGCCTATTGTGAATGGAGAACTTCATGTGTGAGTTGAAGGGAAGAAGAAGGAAACTCAGCTAGATAGTCTGTAAATGGGCTTTCTGCTTTAATATGCTACTAGAGTAAGAATATATCAAGAAGAGGTGTAAACTTAAAAAGTTGTGTGTGTGTGTGTGTGTGTGTGTGTGTGTGTGTGTGTGTGTTTCTGTTTCTCCTTCAGAAAAAATGAAAATAGCCTTGCAACAAGATGGTCTGTGGAAGGGACTCTGATCGTTAACTTGTTTAGAATTAACTAAGAGGTTATGTTACCTTTAATTCAAATCCCATGAAAGAAGTAGCTTCAAAGTAATAGACAGAGTTCACTTTAGAAGCAAGAGTTCCAAGAGAAAAGGTATGAGAAGTATAAAGAGAACTGTGCCATTCTATTTAGCAAATCAAACGTGTATCACAGATATTCTTTCTTCTCTTCAGCAAAGCAGTGAATGTGGAAAATTAGTGACTTCATTGGTAATATTTTTTTCCCACTATAACACTTTCTGTTATAGACAGGAAGTGAATTTAGGAATGTAAATGCTGTCACATAAAATTCAAAGAGTTGGCAAAGTCAGGATGAGGTTAGTCACTTAGTTTCAAAGTAGGGATTTGGCTGACATAGGACTCTGCCATCTTGTATACACACAGCTGAACAAACCATTTAACTAAAATGACTGTGGAAGGGAAGATTATTTTAGTTAGGGAGAATATGGAGTGCAGCAGTGGTCTCTAGACAAAGAAAATCATATGTAATCTCTGTGAGGAAAAGGGCCATGCCTATGCAAACTGGTTAAGCACATGTCATCATCAATGTGAGGATGGGACAGCTGGGATAGATTCAAGGGTTCTCTATAAAAGTGGAAGGGAAGAAAGCAGTAGAATCTGCTATGGTGAAGGCAGGGAAGCCTCCAGGGAGAGGAAGGTGGCATTGAGAGGGGGCTTCAGGGAGAGAAGGAGAATCAAGAGGATGGATGTCATGGCAATGGGCAAAAGGAAAGGGAAACCACAGTGAAACTTGGTATGAACAGGGTTTCAGTAAGAAAACAGCGGGGAAAAGAAAATCCTTGAAGGAGAAAAAGGGAGTCAGAAAACACTTCCTTCAGAGGAAATCATTTTATCTGAAATCTACAGAAGAGGAAAAGGAGGTGGAAGGGCAATGTTGAGATTGTAGTGGTGGAAATGACTACGGAGAATGAAAATAACAGGCCCAGCATGGCTGAAACCAACTTCTGAGAAAAAAACAATACAAGTAAAGGGAAGGAACACAGAACCTGAGTTTAGGGAATGAGTTAGACTGAAAGGAATCAAAGGGAGAAAGAACAGGTATTTTTTAAAATATCCTCAGAAGGATCAATAAATATGGGAAAACAGAATGGAAGGTGGTAACATAATGCCAGTAGCATGAAAAGTAGGGTGTGAGGGCTGCAGCAAGGTTTCCAATTAAAGGATGAAGAAGCAAACAATTGAATAGCCAAAAACAGCCTCTAAGAAGTACATAGCGTGAAGGATTTTTTGAAGAAAAGATCTGACTGCTGATAGCAAAAAAAAGACTTTTGAGATCTGCCTGAAGTCTGTTGTTTAAAAGGAATATGATGAGGGGAGAGATGTTGTTCTGCAATCACAATGGAAAAGAAAGGGTTAGCAATTTTAGAATTAGGAATACTCAACCCTAGAGGCCACTGAGCACAGGTTGTAGGATTTTTGTTCAGGAATCTTTTATCAAAGGCTGGTAGGATATCCTAACAACACATCCCCCTGACTGGCTGAACAATTAAAAGAATTTATAGAAATGGCTACAGGAGGGAGCTGCAAGAATGGTTTTCGCATATGGAAGGAGAATCGTGCTTTAGGATGAGGCAGAAATGCAGTGTGTTAGGTAGGAGAGTTGGGAAGCTGTTATTTTGTCCTCTCCATTCTGAATAAGTGTATGAGAAAGGGCGGATGTGATGTCAAAGGTGACACAAATTCTTACTGCCTTTCACATTAAACCCCCTTATATTTAGTCTCCATATCAGTTAAGACATGTAAACATCAGAGCAGGGAAAGAAAAAAAGAGTAGCCTCAAACATTAAGGCACAACTTCCATAGTAAAACCTTTTTTCTGTATGGCGAAGGGGCCTTCTTCATGAGGTTGATATGCAAAGACTAAGTTGGGAATGACTACTGACAAGACATCTAACCTTGGACAAGTTGCTTAAACTCTCTCAGTTTCTTGATCTGTCAAGTGGGTGTGAAAACTCATATCACTGCCAGCTCCTCGTGAAGGTTTAGATTTAGAGATCATATAGATAAAATAAGTTTTCTAATACATTAATGGTTTTGTATAAATATCATAATGTCAGGCTAAATATGTAGTTTTATTATGCATGATTAAGATATATGAAAGACTACCACATCTCGGGATTTGAGAGACAGAAAGAATGTGTGTCTATCATCATCTCCTAATATCATATCATTGGGATCTAGGGTTTAAACATATAAATTTTGCAGTCACAGTTCAATCCATAACATCCTGTCAGAACAGAACAGGGTCTGCTTTTGCTCACTGTTTTGTCTCCTAACATAGAGTAGTTGATCAATAAATATTGACTGAATGAGTAAGTGATACAGAAAGGCATGTGTCATTCTCCCTTAGGATGAACCAATATAAAGATGTTGCTCATGTATCATTGCTTGCTTTGAGGAACCTATATAGGGTCTGCGGTACCAATACATTTCTTTATATTCTAATGATTTAACTGAAATAAAATCCAGAAATAATAAGGTTTGTCTTAAAGCTGCAGTCCTTATATTTTAAAGCATAAGAATTCCAGGGAAAATTTGTTAAAAATGCAGTATTCTCAAAAGATTGCTTTAGTAGTTTTGAAGTAAATCCCAGGAGTCTACATTTTTAAAGGAAGAGTTTTGGAGGGGCTGAATTTCTTTTTATGCTATATAAATAGACACTAAGGTTAACTGTCAGAGTAGTTTCAAAGGTTGATTCATATACAAAGAACAGGATAGAAAATTTTCTTTTTGTCTCCTGTTTGAACCAAATAAGTGACTCCTAAGCACATACTCCTTTCATTTTTTAAAATAAATTACTAATTGGCTTATACTACTTTCCTTGGCTGAAGTGGTTTTTCATTATCTGTTTAACAATTTACTTCTTTGTTAACATTCTTTAAAATTATTCTTTATTACAGGTTAGAGAATATTCAGGGCTAGGCAACAGCCTATGTACGAAACTAGATTTTGTGCTACATAATCTAATATTTTGGACATAGTCTATTAACTTGAAAGAGCTTTATGCTACTTGTAATAATATGTGATAGCTTGTGAAAACGTCTTTCCATCTATTCTTCTTCTCATAGAGTAAATTAACACCTTGGCTTGAGTGATGAAGAGGGTTATGAGTCCTCAGGTGCAGCATTCTAGGTTACATAAAATTAAAATACAGTAATATTTTGAAATACTAGCAATTTCACTGATCCAAAATGCCAGCTGTTTCTAATGAAGAAAACATTAGGACATTCAATACAAATATAATAGCCCTTCCAGTCGATTGCCCCTGTGAACCTGTGCTTTTCACATGCCAGGTACCATCCCATTTCCTTCAATCATTATGCCACAGCACAGACATCTTCCCCTACATGGCCTGAAATTACAGGGTAAGTAATTTGCCCCAGATTAGTACCGTTCCAGAGGGGTGTTGTGTCTGGGGATTATCTCCCTCCCTTCAAGATGGTTGGAAAACAAAACAAAACAAAACAGAAGAATGTATGTATATATAAAAAATGAAGGGCAGCTTACAGCTCAATAGTAAATAGAAGAGTGAACAACACAAGTCAAAAACCTCAGGCACATGAACATAAGAAAGCAACGAACTCTCAGACACCTGGAGGGCAGGGCTGGATTGGCAGTCAGCTCCACACTGTGTAGCCCATGGGTCCTGAATTCATCCTCACGCCACTTTAGGGTGGAAAAGATGTTGCTAGATACAACAGTTGTGAGGTTTCAAAAGTAAAGCAATTATGATTATTATACTGTTTAAGAAAGCAAGAATGTAAGTTCTGATACTAAAAAGTTTTTAAAAAATGATTACAATTACAATGTTTTGTCATTTAAACTTATATATTAAGTATAATAATTTTCCCTAAATTTGTAACACAAATATCACTCATGACATTCAATTTATGAAGAAAAAGATTTTTTATAAATTATATGAGAAAGCTGCTTTATGAATTGAAAGAAAGGTTTTGTACAAGCATATTCCCTTTATCTCCACTGATACAAAGACTGAATTATAAAAATTCTTGATAGACAGAAATCTTATGACTAGATTGAGCTCTATGTATAAGGCAGTATCTTTGTATTGTAACACTAACTAGAGAATCTGTACAAAAAGCATTGTCTGCTCCAGACATTTAATTATAAAATATTATCTTCATTCTAAATTCAGCTCCTATGGTAAAGCATGATCTCTAAATGAAATGTTTTGTGTTTCATGGACCACTAAGCAAATCTTGAATTCTAAAATATTAATTTTAGCCATTTTATTTTCTTGAGACAAATCGTGGTCACTTTCTTCTCTTTTGTATTTGATCATTGAAGTGAAAATGATCAGATTGTTCAAGTTATGTTTAGAATATGGAGCATGAATATGGAATAAAAATATAATGCAATTGTAAATACTGACTTCCAATTGAATTTTGTTTTTGTTTGTTTTTGTTTTTGAAATGGAGTCTCTCTCTCACCCAGGCTGGAGTGCAGTGGTGCGATCTCTGCTCACTGTAACCTCCGCCTCTCGGATTCAAGCAATTTTACTGCCTCAGCTTCCCAAGTATCTGGGACTACAGGCATGTTCCACCATGCCTGGCTAATTTTTTTTTTTTTTTGTATTTTTAGTAGAGATGGGGTTTCACTATGTTGATCGGGCTGGTCTTGAACTCTTGACATCAAATAATCCACCCCACTCAGCCTCCCAAAGTGCTGGGATTACAGGTTTGAGCCACCATGCCTGGCCCAAATTTTGAGAATAGTTGTCATTGTAAGTACAGACAGTATCGGGCCAATATTGTTCACAGTAAATGTTTTTATTCTTTTTATTATTTACTTTGCTCTTTTTTACTGATGCAGCCCCCTTCCTTAGCTGTCCTACTATCAGGGGGTAGATACATTTATATGCAAATACACTTTCTAAGGGGCTTCTATAAACGAAACATCCCACAAGTTCACATTTGTTAGGAGGGTTCTAACTTTGAGTCGAACTTTAGGGATAAGAGCATGCTTCCTCCTTCAGTAATACATGTCCTCCTTCAATATTATGAAACCAACAAACAATGAATGAGAACAAAACAAAAATAATGTTCATCTTGAACTTCTATTCGATGTCCAGCACTATTCTACATTTATTTAGAGAAGAAGTTGTCTCATTGTATCCTTCCAGCAATACTGCAAAGTGGGTATTTAAAATTTATTTGTAGACAAGCTCACCGAGATTAAATGAGATGATGTTCCCGGTCTCACAACACGATTACAGTTTGAATCTAAATCTGTTTGGCTCTAAAACCTGTTTTTATTCTTTCCTGATACATAGAAAAGTGTTCATGCTTTTTGGGCTCATTTTGCCAATAGGCCCATCTTGTCCCTACATCTGGATGTTTGAATAATCGTTTACTTCTCCCTTTCTTGTCTCAGTCACTGTATTGTGTGAATAGTTACACCCTTCTCTTATTTTCTACTGGTCATTGTCATGAACTGAGTGGTGTACCTCCAAAATTCACATATTGAAGTGTGAATAATCTCCAGTATCTCAGAATGTCACTGTATTTGGAGAAAGGAAACTTAAAAAAAAATTAAGCTAAAATGAGGGCCTTAATCCAATATTGCTGTTGTCCTTAGGAGAGGAAATTTGGACACAGACGGTACAGACCTTGTGAAGACTCAGAAAACAGGTATCTACAACTCAAGGGAGAGGTCTCAGAAAAAAAAAAAAAAAACAGCCCTGAAGACACCTTGATCTTAGAGTCCCAGCCTGCAGAACTGTGAGAAAATAAAATGTCTGTTGTTTAAGTCATCCGGTCTGTTGTACTGTTATGGCAGCCCATATTACAGCAGGATACAATCATCGACTCTCAAATCCGTATCCTGATCATTTCCACTAGAACTTTTCATTTTCTCATTCTTGTTTTAGTGAATACATAGCATTTGTATGCCAAGTAGAAATGTAAGCACTATTATTGTATTCAATCAATTAATTCTTACCTAGACCATAGGCCTGTTACTGAGAAGCTGTGATGTGAATGCAAGTGTTCCAGCCCTAGAATCTGTAGTCAGCTCTGGGCTCATTCAGGGGTCTCACTCTCGGCCTCCAACTCATTGAACATCTCTAAAACCTTGCCTAGCCCTGCTGTCCTTTCTGGCTCACCGATTAATCTTCTTAGAACACTTATCTGCATTAGTCTCCCGCATTAAGTCCATGTTGTAACAAAGTATCAGTAATTTCAAAAACTCATTTGTTTTTCTCACCTCTCTGCTTTTGATTTCATGGAGTTTCCTTTTATTACCACCTATCAGAATTCTGCTGGTTACATCCCAGCTCCTGAGCCACCTCCTCCGTGAACTCCATGTTCTCAACCAGATGTTTTCTCTCTCTCCAGTGAACTCCTGTAGTTCTCTTTACCACACATACATACTTGCTTGTCATGTTCACATACATCAAAACACGGTTACCAACTCTTTTGGGTTATAAGTGATGTGTTAGGCATATTACTTTCTCCAGTGCTCTGAGTGACTGAATTACTTTGCTAGGGCTGCCATGACAAAATACAACAGGCTGAGTGGCTTAAAGAACAGAAATTTATTTTCTCACAGTTCTAGAGACCGGAAGCCTAACACCAAGGTAGCAGCTTTTATGTTTCCTGCTGTCTGGTCTGTCTCATTGGCTGGCAGATGGCCAGCTTCTTCCTGTGCCCTTGTATGGCCTTTACTCTGTGCACAAACATCCTTGTCTCTCTCTCCTTATAAAGACATCAGTCATATTGGGTTAAGGCCCCACCCTAATGGCCTCATTTACCTTTAATTACTTCCTTAAAGACCCTGTCTCCAAATACTGTTATATTAGGGGTTAAGGCTTCAATATATGAATTTGGGGGCTGCACACCATTCTGACCATAACAATCACAAATGGCATTGAAGAATATTTGTTGACGTTTAATGCTGATCATTAAATCAGTCGTAGGGTCTGGTGTGGTGGTCATGTTTAACAGCCATTTCTGGGTGTAGCTCTGATTTGTAGTGTTTTTTATTTCCCCTGGAATAAATATATCCACCATAGTGGATTCCTGACTATCAATATGTCAACCAGCCTTCAGTTTTAACAATCAATGCCTGTGAGCCAGCACGAAGGGGCTGCAGCACACTGCTGACTTGGGCCAGTGCCTTTCAGGGCTGAGTAAAGAAAATGTGAATGGTATGAGGTGTGCTATGCTTTTTTAATCTTCTTTTTTTCCCCTGTTCATCTCTCAGAATGAAGCCTTAAACTCAGAAATTAATTGTTAGAGGGGAAAAAAGTTATATTGCATATAAATCTAAGTTTGCAGGCCAAAATTTATACTTGCTTCAGTAGCGGCCTTTCAGATAATGTTTATCTTTGTTTGAATGCCCAGTAAGTTGATAACAGGATGAAGAAAAACTTCACAAGGTGACATTTTAACGAACAGCACATTAAATTAAGTCATTAAAAATTGAATCCCCAGTAGGCAGCTTAATCATTATAATTAAACAAAGTAGTTTAAGTAAAGCCTAACCCAATCAAGTAATGTTGCTTTCAAAAGCTTTGTGTGTTTTGATAAGTTGTTCATTAGGAAAAATGCCTATTTAAAACCAGTTAGTAGAATAAATGCATACTTCAGTGAAGCACATTCCATTATTTTCTAAACACTGTCCTCACTATTATGAATGTATATGCAGACATTACTGAGAATTAGAATGAGATACTATGCATAATGTTCTGTGTAGTTATTGATCCAGAAATACGTTCTCATAGCTTAGTGTGGTTTGAATGTCTTGACCAATGTAAGAGTGGTATAAAGGTTATCAATTACTGCAGGCATCACTGAAAGCAGGCGTGTGGGACATAATGCTTTGTGTAGGCATCACTGACCCACAAAGCCCCACTGTAATAGCTTGGCATCTTCTGAATGCTTTAATCAATATAATCCAGAGTGTAAAGGTTATCAATTACTGCAGGCATTACTAAGCATACTTTTGTTTTCAGTGATACTTGTAAAAAGCATTGTATATATATTGTCAGCCACTTCACTTTCATCTGCAGTACTGTAGGCACTAATACTGGATATATCAGACTCCAGCTGTTTCCCTTCAGCTGAGGTGAATTCCACAGCTCTCTAGAAACCTTTAACTTGCAAGAATATGATGACATCTGCTGAAGTACTGACCCCTGCAGTAGAACCTCTTCAATTACAAAAGAATGGTTCTTTTAGCTGTTCAAATGCAAGTAGAAAGGTGAAAATAGTCTGCTCATTGAAGGCTTTCACTTGTGGTTTCTGCATGTCAAAGCATTCCATAAGTAAACACTGACATTATATTAATTCATTGAGTATTTTCAGAGTGTATATTTTATAAATATATGTATCTATATCGTAATTAAGGTGTAGATTTTGAAATAAAATATTTATGTATAAAAAGTAGTTTTAAATATCATCACCTTAATAATCATGTCCATCAGGTAACTGCCAAGATATTCTTGTTTTAACAAAATTTGCCACATGATAAAAGTATACAGACTATAGGTAGGCTAGTCCTAGATGGAAGTCAGTCAATATTCTGTGGTTTGCGTGTCATTTGGCCCCCGACTTTCCATGGTATCTGGAATTCTACCATTAGAGAATCATTTCTTCAGCTATTTCTCCTTAAAATGGAGAAACTTTAGCTGTCTACCACCACTGTCTAAAGAGTCCAGTGTCACAGGGCAAATCCCAAAACTAGGATTCATTCCAGGAGGCCATGTGGATTCTGGGCTTTGTGCAGGAAGGGATTGAAGTGTTAGTCAACAGAGTAAAGTGAAAGTCAGTTTACTAGGAAAGTAAAGAAATAGAGGGGTGGCTTCTCCGTGGGCAGAGCAGCCCCAGGGGCTGCGCGTTGGCTATATTTATGGTTATATTTTGAGCATACGCCAAACAAGGATTGGATTATTCATGAGTTTTCCAGGGAAGGGGTGGGGAGTTCCTAGAAATGAAGGTTCCTTCTTTTTTGACCCTCTGAGGTAACTTCTCAACGTCACCATAGAATTTGTGAACTGTCCTGGTTCTGGTGCAAATGTCTTTTACCATGTGAATGCATTATAATTAGCCTATAATGAGCAGTGAAGTTGACCAGAGGTCACTTTCCTTGCCATCTTGGTTTTGGCTGGATTCTTTATCACATCCTGTTTATGATCAGGGACTTGGTGACCTGTATCTTGTGCCAGCCTCCTTTTTCATTCTGTGACTAAGAATGCCTAACCTCCTGAGAAAGCAGTCCAGCAGATCTCAGCCTTATTTTACCCAGCCCCTGTTCGAGATGGAGTTGATCTGGTTGAAACACCCTGACACCAGCAGTTGCATATGTTCTTTTGTATCATTACATCTGTCAGTTTCTAAGTGATGAGTGGTGATAGCTGAAGGGAGGTTTGATTGGAGTAGGAAGGTAGGGTACAGTTAATTAAAAAGTATTGATAATGCAATCTGTGTGATGGGCTTTCAATAGCCAGAAAGTGTTATGGACTTAGTGTCACTCAAGTCTAGTAATACCCACTTATCATGCAGACGGGATTCTGTATTTTTGGGTTCCACATTTGCTGATATAACTAAGCATAGATTAAAAATACTTAAAAATAACAATACAACAGTAAGAAATATGATTTTTGAAAATGATGTAACTAGGAAGGATTTATATTGTATTAAATACTATAAGTAATCTGGAGATGATTTAAAGTATACTGGAGGATATGTATAGAGATGATATGGTTTGGCCCTGTGTTCCCACCCAAATCTCATCATGAATTGTACTCCCATAATTTCCACAGGTTGTGGGAGGGATGTGTTGGGAGGTAATTGAATCATGGGGGCGGCTTCCCCCAGACTGTCCTCGTGCTAGTGAATGAGTCTCATGAGATCTGATGGTTTGATAAAAAAAGATCCATTTAGCTTGAGTCTCATTCTCTCACTTGCCACCACTATATGAGATATGCCTTTTATTTTCCACCATGATTGTAAGGTCACCCCAGCCATGTGGAACTGTACATCTAATAAACCTCTTTCTTTTGTAAATTGCCCAGTCTTGGATATGTCTCTATCAGCAGCGTGAAAACGGACTAATACAAGGGAATTGTGTATCCATGAATTGTGATATCTGAGGGAGAGGGGACCGAGAATCAATGCCCCAGCCGATACCGAGGGACAGCTGTCCCTCTACCGTGCAACTCTGTTCATCTCTGCTTTATGTGTCCACTCATACTCATACCACTTAACAAAGCTAGAAGAAAAAAATGAAATTCATATCACAGACAATGAAGCTATCCACTGCCACATTTCCAGGTTCCATTGATAAGTATTTTAAATAATACTTTAAACTTCAACAAAGAAGCACTCTAGCTATCTTCTTAAATCAGTACCATCATGGAACCATGTTTTTGGAGTTTATGATTCAATAAATGAGGATTCTGTAATATAATGAGCTATATAAAAACAACATAGTCATTTAGATGCCATTTGATAACTGTTTGCCCTCACTCCACACTCTCTCATACTCTGCCTTGAAATTCTATTTCTCTTCTTACGCTATATTTATTCAGCTTGCTGGTATAGATTCCCTCTAATTCTCTTGCACTTTACTTCTGAAATAGCTTCTACTTTTCTGCTTTCCTTATGTGCAATAGACTCAATGTTTGTGTCCCCTTGAAATTTTTTTGTTGAAATTCTCACCCTAAATGCAAGATGCAATGGTAATAGGAGGTGGGGATTTGGGGAGGTGATCAGATCGTGAGGATGGAGCCCTCATGAACAGGATCAGTGCCCTTATGAAAGAGTCCACAGAGAGGTCCCTCACCTTCTTTTGACCATGTGAATCGAAGAAGTTGGTAACGTGTACCTGGAAGAGGGCTCAACCATGCTAGCACACTGGTTTTATACTTTCAGCATCCCAAACTGTAAGAAGTAAATTTCTTTTGTTTACAAACCACCCAGCTTATGGTATTGCATTATAGCAGCTTTAACTAATTGATAATATTATTCATTTTCCTCAACTAGGAAACCATTTTATAAATTAAGACTTTAGTACTAGTGTATGGGAACATCTGATCACTCCTTGAAACTCAGAGTATAACTGAATTTGATTTAGAAAATTCAAGCTTTAAACCAAATAAGAAATACTCATGTTCAATGCCCTAATTATGACACTCTTTAGGAATAACAAGGTAAAGGAAAGCACAGTAGATTATAATTTGTGAAGAATAGTACCATGTACCATAACCATATAAACTGTAGCACTGATGGATACATTAAACTGTGATGGGAGAGGTTGCTCTGACTTTGAAACCTGGCTTTATAGCGTTGTAGTAGGTGACTTCATCAGCATAGCCTCAGTTCCCTCTTTTGTGGTATGCATGTAATGAAAACAGTAACGGTTAAGGTGATTAACCTCTAATAACTGTTGTACCCAAAATGATCAGTCGAAGCAAACCATGGCAATTCCATTGCACTTACTGGTCATTGGCTTCAATTGGACTGATGATAGAATTCTATAGGAAGATGAGCACTCTGTTTTTCTCCTAAGAAAGAGACTCAAAGGTGATGTACATCTATTCTTTGTCTGTTCTTTGCTGCATTAAGGTGTGATGGGCACTATCACAGTTACCTGTGAGATCCAAATGGAAACTATATTAGTTTCCTAGGGCTTCTGTAACAAAGGAACACAAACTAAGTGGCTTAAAGCAACAAAAATGTTTCCTCTCACATTCCTGGAGCTTGAAGGTTCAAGATTAAGTGTTGGCAGTGCCATGCCACCTCCAAAGCCTCTAGCAGGGAGGATCCTTCCTTGTGTCTTCCAGCTTTTGGAATCCCCAGGCATTCCTCCACTATTGCAGCGTCACCTCAGTCTCTACCCAGTCTTCATGTGGCCACCTTCTCTCTGTGTACCTGCTTTTTCACCTGGCATTCTCCTTTTGCGTAACTCTGTTTTCTCTTTTATTAAGAACAAAATTCATATTGCATGGGGGCCCACCCAAATCACCTCATCTTAAATTGATTACATTTGCAAAGACCCTACTTCCAAATGAAGTCTCATTCACAAGTACTCCAGGTTACGACTTAGCCATGTCTCTTTGAGGAACACAATTCAATTGTCAGGGGGACCAACTCAAGGATAGTTTCCCTGAGGTCAGAGTCCTCCCATCCCCTCTTCTCTACTCAAAGGATGGCAGGGAGAGAGGTAGAAATGACCAAGTCTTTGAGGACATTATTGAGCCAATCATAAAACCACCCATTTCTGCACTTCTTGTAAGTTAAATAATCTTATCTGGAAAATAGTATGAGTTGGTATTTTTCATTAGTTGTAGGTAGAGGTTTCCCCACTCATACAAGAGAACTGACTCATACTGCTGTTGTCAAATTTAAATGAACAAATAAACTAATGCCAGTCTGACACTAAGCATGGTACTTGACATGTTGGCCGATATCAATAGTTAACCAAATAATAATGATTATTATTTGATGAAACGTCAAAGTTATACATTTTCCATTTCCTTCTTTGACTTGAGGTTAAAAAAAAAAAAAAGAAAAACCTCGGTGACAGAAATACCTAAATTTTCATAATACACAGATATTACTTTTGACTAACTTAGAGGTGAAGTTCACTTTATTAGCAATTGTATTTATATCATTAGGCAATGAGATTGAATTTTAGCAAGTCTGAAAAAATTCAATAAAGGCCAATATCTATTAAAGAAACAAATAAGATAGCATTACCAACACATTCAGTTTATAAAATTCTGACTTGTTCAAGATTCAAGTCACATTAAAAGTTTACTCTAAATCCTATAGTGAAGCAGCAAACATCACCATCATGAGGCCGGTCATAGATTTCTATGATCAGCTATAGTGTAAAGATCTTGGTTTTGTTTAATATGAAACTCCTCATATTTCCAGGTAACACATTTTTTTTTTCTGAACAAGTGAAAATCACTTTGAGTTTTCATTATTATATGTACTAGATAGTGTCTTAAAATATTTCTGAAGTAGAGAATTCCCTTTGTTATTTACATGATTCAGGTTGTAATAAAAATTCTTGCAAAATACTTCCCTAGGAATTCTTCATAAAAATCTGATGATTAAGTTTTGGGATTTATGTCAGACTATATTTGAATATAGTTTTAAATTTTTTTACTGTCACAATATTTGTTTATTATATGAAGTCAAATTCATTCAGAATTCTGTATTGGAAGATCCCATAGAGTCAGTATTCAATATATAAATGTCCAACATTTATATATTTGTGTTTTCAATATGCAATAGCTAAGTAAATCCATCATGATAATCCAATCATATCTCTGCATTCTATGTTCATATTAACAGTTTTTGATCCCTATCTTTAAATACATTTTTTCTTTCTTCACAAGTCTTTATTTACAAAATGAGCACTTTTTATCACAATACACATCCATTACATTGTAAAAAATACCTTCGGCTAGGATAAGGTAAATTGGTAGCACTAACAAAATACTCATTATTGTGCTATGCCAGAATCCACATTATTGGTGTAGTTGCAATGAATTCTTAACTTGTTCTATATCCCACAGAGCTCCCACTGACATCTGAGAACATTCAACTTTCACATGTGCTCTGTCATCTGCTTCATTTTTCTTTTAGATATAGGTCAACACCATTCCATGGCTCTTAAGCAATTTAAGTGTTTTGAAGTTATTTGATTCCTGCAGTATTTCTTGTGGGATCTTTGTATATGCAGGCGCTCACCAAGAAACGAAATTCTCTTTTTTCTCTGCTATAATTAAAAGAGTTTCAACTAAGGGAGAAAATATTTGACTTTGGCCCTTACATGTGTAATGAGAATTAGGAACCTTTCATTATTAGATAATGGATACTATAATGCAAGCTCTGTTGACCTGTCCTAGTTTCTAAGTAGTAAGTGTTATATCTACGGCATCCATTATAATGTCAACTACATAAAGCATCTTAATAAATATTAAGGTTAAATGACATCATGATTATGAAAGAAGCAAGAAAAAGACTAATCCTAGCAAATCATAACTTTTACCCTCCATTCTCAGATTCAGATCATAAATTTAGTGGAACACCATTCTCAAAGAAGAAAATGGATATGGAAGCAGCCATCTTTATAATGAAATACTTCCATTTTTCATTACGGTGCTGAAAAGGCAGTTATTGTCATTAATATTTTGGTCACCTCATGATACTTAGGATATTCCAAAAGATTCATGACTACTGGAGGAGAAATGTATGCATTAGTATGCTCAGAGAATATAACAAAGTTATTTGTTAAGTAAAAGATAAAAACTGATTGCCAAATATCACTTTAGATAAACACTTAAAATACTTTTCTCAAACAATTTTGTTGTCAGCATATGTGGGTTCTGATCCTAGCTATGATATTACCCTGTTATATAGCTTTAAGCAAATTACTTAATTTTGTCTCAACTTCCTCATCAGTGAAATAGGAATAATGCATACTTGCTTCAGAAGGCTTCATTCAGTTCATGAAATTTGAACCTAATATCTAGCCCAGCATAAGTGACCCAACAAATGTTAACTGTAAAATGTTGGGATGGAGACAGATAATTCCACAAAAAAAACACTTGCTTAATTATTTGAATGAAATTATTATAGAAAGTAAAGTTTTACATATTCTGCCTGGCAATTTTCTGTATCTCACAATTAATGAAATACAAATTCAGTAAAATCTTATATAGATTTCTTCAGCAGCATTTTAGGCAACATAAATGCATTTTTTTACTTGTCTGTTATCTAACTGAGTGTCCCAGCCTGTTGGAAGCATAGCACTTTGGGTTAATCACGCTTTCAATCTTAAATTTTTCTTCTAAGTCTTATCATTCATTCTTAGTTGCTCATAGAAATCTGATAGTTATGATTTTATGCACTTGCCTTATTTCCTCAGGAAGACGAATGCAGATAAATATTTGGTTATTCCCAGTCACATTAAATGTGCTGCCTCAAAATCTCATACTCTTGGTCAGGTAACTAGATATGAGATTGATATTTTCTAATGTACTGGAGTGGTGTGATATTTAACTAGCCAAGTCCATCAGGCTGACATGGGATTGGATAAGAGTTGGTTGTTTGAACAGCTGATAGATGACCATGATAAACTTTGCTTCAGTGATTGTACCTCTGTAGCTAATGCCCTCCGGAGGGGTGCTGTCCATCAAGACATTCTAGAGCACATTTCCTCATGACCTCTGTGATTGGTCCTTTAACCCTGTTCAGATACAGCGCTAGATGTGCATATCCCACTGCACAAAACATCGTTGTCAAAATAGCACTGATTTTTAATTTTTGATATAGTGATAAATATTTGAAAAGCTAAATTTCTTTCTTGCTTCTTTTATTCTCCAGAGCTTTTGCTTCGTTTTCCATGTTGTGTAACATTTTTGATAAAGGTGTAAAAGTTCATGTATTGTGGTTGAAATCTGCTTACTTTGTGCATGAAAACAGAGGTGTTTGCACGAGCCTTTTTCTAATAGCACATTGTAGCTACAGAAGCAATCACAAATGGAATAACTCTCAAGGAGCATGATGAAGGGGAGAACTGAATAGGAGGTCCTCTAGAGTTCCTTTTATAATGAAATTTCCATTAATTTGTTAAAAAGTGGAAAGGAGGAAAGAGAATTGTGATTATCTGGCTCTTATTTTATGTGTAATTGCGAATTTTATCCCTTCTTAGTTCTTTCTTACATCTGTTTCTTAGAGAAGAAAACAGAATGGGACTATTAAAATTTAGGCGAGAGCTGTTCTAACCTAAACCTCCATCTATCTCTGCAATGTGGAAAGGAGGGCATCTAGAATAAAATATGGGATACAGACAAGTTTTATTACTTTTGAATTGCTAGGCATGGTAAACGGGAGTATGCTATCTTCCATTTTAAATATCAAAATAGGTCTTTTGTTTATTTGGCAATTTTTTAATTATAATTTTACTGTGTATAAGACTCCCTGTCCAACATGGTGAAACCCCGTCCCTACTAAAAATATAGAAAATTAGCCATGTGTGGTGGCATGCACCTGTAATCCCAGCTACTTGGGAGGCTAGGCAGGAGAATTACTTCAACCTGGGAGGTGGAGGGTGCAGTGAGCTGAGATCGTTCTATTGCACTGCAGCCCGAAACTGTCACACACACACACACACACACACACACACAAAAAAAAAAAAAAAAAAAAAAAAAAAATACTCCATGACTCTATAGAGTTTGTAGCCATTGTGGAAAATAGAAACTACTGTTTTGTTTTCAAATAATTTATAATAGTCATCATTGACACCAGATGAAATACAGGAGACTATGGATGGTTCACGTGGAGTTTCATGCTCATGTATGTAAGAGATGATACAGGAGGGAGGTATCTTGTGAGACAGCCAGTGATACCCATGAAACCAGAAAATGGGAAAGTACGTGTAACAAATTGTTCATGTTAAAATTAATTATTCCTTATAGTTGAAATACTATAAGAATATAAAACACTAAAATAGTTATTTGGTAGTTACATAAATTACAAAGTATATGTTAAGCTAGTTCTGCATAACATTCTGTGGAAGAGTTCTTGACATAGGCAATAAGGGCAGTGTGTTCATTTCCATCTTATACCTATATCCTGTACAAACTTATTGAATTATACAAAGGAGATGCTATCTCCATTTACAGTTTGAAAGACTGCTATACCAAAAGATTGTGATGTATCTCAAATTTGTGTGCTAATATTCACTGAGCCCAGTGAATACAAAATGAGGCTGTCAGTGGGCTCTGTTGGGGTGTGTGTGTGGTGATAATTCAGTGTCCCTAATTCTCAGAATGAGGCATGACCATCTGTCCAACAACCAAAAAGGAAGGAAAATATTGGGGGGGGGGTGAAATGTTTGGGCTTTTGGCCATTGCACAAGGATCATTTATCAAAAAAGTGAAGCAGAATAATTACTAGGGAAATGCAATGTGGATTTAAACTCACTGGTAGCTTGGCTTAGAAAATACTTGATTGTTGAGAGGGGAAAAATTACTAAAGATGGCCTTTTGTTTTTTATATCAAGTAGTCCTTATAAACAAAAATGAAACTTTTTAGTGTTAGCACCAAAAATAGAAGAACATATAGTTTTTATTTATAACATAATGAATTTTCTTCCCAGTCACAGAATATTTCTTATGTCTTTATTTGCCATGTAAGAGTGTGTTGGGCTACCATTCTGCCTTAGGGTTCTCTTCTATACCTCAAGTCCCTGAAACTCCAATCTGAATTTTTAAGGCTCTCAGAGTTTTTCCATCCTCTGAGCTCTCTCTTTTCGTATTCAAACGAAAATACCCCAACAACCTATTTCACATATAGTGGGAAACCAGCGTCTTCCTTTTTCCTCATTCCTCTTGCTTTACCCAACCTTGTATACTGCCTCTGTTTCTTTCTTCACTAATGCATGGTCTGTATGGACAGGAAACACTTATAGATGTTTTGGTGTCATGGAAAGATATTACATCAAACCAAACTGCAGACTGCTACTTTAGATTAAATGTTTGATGTCAGCATCCTCTAATCTGCAATATTCTCCCACTGATCAACACTTTTACCCCAATGGTCTTATGTCCTGTTGTCTTCTTGAATCTGAATTCAAATTTCCTTCATTTCTTCCTACCTCTTGTTAAAGGAAAAATTCAAAGAAAATATATTTAGCAGAGTTTATTTCAGCAAAGAACACTTCATGAGGCAATCGGAACCAGCAGAGATTTGGAGACCTCTGCCCAGCAATGTGAGCAGCAGCTTGAATAGGCTAAATGTCAAGTAAAGCAAAGACATTGCTTGATTGGCTACCTCCAGGCATTTGCCTTATTTGAGTACAATCTGGTGGAAAGTCTCTAGTTAGAGGTCAGCTGACCATTTCTGATTGGGTAGGTCTAGTTTTGCTTCACTTTACATCGGGCTTTGGTTTGCTTACACAAGAACCCAAAGTGCTAGTCAGCATTCTCAGCCAATGCTTCCCCATTATGTATATTTTAAATACTCTCCATCTCCCTGAGTTCATGATCTCTCTCTCCAGAAAATGGAAAGTCAACATTTTTCTACTTCCTCTTGCAGAATAAATGTGTTCTTTCACCCATCCAGCTTATGCTCAGGAGGGTACCTTTTCTAAGCCAAATGGCTCATGTAGACATATCCAATCATTTTTCTTCAGAATAAACCAAAAATGCATCTGCCTTCCTTGCCCCGACCCATGCATTATTGTTTCCACTCTACTCCAATCAGATCTCATGGGTCTTTCACCTGCTAAAAATACAATACCTGTCTCTGCCACAAGCCCTCTGCCATCTTTTCTGTTTACCTTGTGTGTTGGGGCTGCTTTCTTTTTCTCTGCTAGCTACTGCCACCTACTGACTGGCTGCAAAATGAGGGAGAGCGCTTACTCTCACCTTCAGAAAACTAGGAAGTTGATCCCTTCCTTTGCAAATTTCTTTTTAAAACCCTGCTGATCATAGCAAAAGAGATAGGGTAACAAATAAGAATTACTGATGACAACTGCTTTTCTCTGAAAATACCACAAAAATCTGTGGATCAAGTAAAGCCAACTTTATTGCTCATTGCAATAAAAACAATTATCACTTAGATAAAGTCTTAGTAATGTTTTATAAGGGGCAGTATAAGGGCAGATACATATAAGATGATGAGATGTGGCTTAACTCAGGACTTTTAATGTTGAAACATAATTGGGGCTGAGCAATGCTTCAATGCTTACGAGATAATAGTTTAAGTTTGATGGCATCAGGGAGAGAGGGGGATTGAAACAAATCTTGTTGAGTAAACAGTCATTCGATAAACTAAATTTGCTAATTTGAGTAATGTATTATCCTGAGAAACCTAGTGAACTAATCTACCCTCTAAATAAACACTTTTTCAGGAAGCTCCTAAAACAAATACTTTTATATGCAGCCTTATCCTTTGTGCAAGAATTTGCTGGAATATTACAGTCATGGTGATATAGGCAGTCTTAGTTCTTGATCTAGTAAGCTGTGTGGTTACGTTACTGGAAAGGGATCTGGATCCAGACCCCACTAGAATGTCTCTGGATCTCGTGCCTCGAATTTTCTATTCTCCTGCAACCACTTTGTATAATTCCTGTCTCATTATGATCATGGTTTCTTCACCCAAGCTGTGAAAGCAGAGGTGCAGCCAGTTTTTCTTCAGTGAGGGTAACATTGGATACATCCATCACTTGTTGCTGATAAAATACCTATTAGGGAATGAAAGACAAAATGCAGCAGGTGAGTAGGGGGATGGTTTTTATTCAGGCTATTTCACTGAGAAGAAATATTAATGAGGAAGATCACAAGAGAGGCAGAAAACCTGGATGGAAGTGGTTCTCATCTGAGTCCTGGAGAAGGTGGAAGTGGGTTTTATCTTGGAATATGTGAGGGCAGGGTCATCTTTTGCATTTAGCCATTTCTTGGAACACAAAGGACTGTGATTATTTGGGAGAACAAAAAAATGGAAGGATTTCTTCATCAAAGCTGTTTTCTAAGAGCACAGAGCTGGGATAAAATTTGACATTGTCAATGGATATATAGGTCAAATTAATGAGCACACTCTTTTTCATAGCTGTTTCCTTTGTATACCAAGATGAAAGAGGAAATAGGAGAATCATGTTTCACTAAGCTATATAGTTTTATCATACTAATATTTTATAAATTCATTTTTTTCTTTATAGATATTTCTGCAATAAGAATTTGGTTATGTTTTTTTGACTGTAATGTTACTATATTCTTTAGTGATATGTAGGGCTTATATAAGAGAATATTGTTCTTTTGGCAGGTTGCCAGTCATGTGGTCCCAAACTCCTTGACTTCTGTGTGCCTGGCTGATTCAGTTTCCTTATTCCTCATTCACTTTCACTTTATTGAGGCAGCAATCTCTGTGTAGAATAAGTAGCATTATTCAGGGCCTGATCTAGAAAGATTTTTGTGTTCTGTTTTTGTTTATTACTTCCCAACAATAGAACTTAAATTCTTTTTGTGTGTGTGTATACATAGTAGGTATATATACTTATGAGGTATGTGAGATTTTCTTTAAAAATTATGTATTATACTTTAAGTCCTGGGGTACATGTGCAGATAGTGCAGGTTTGTTACACAGGTATACACATGCCATGGCGGTGGTTTGCTGCATCCATCACCCCATCATCTAGATTAGGTATTTCTCCTAATGCCATCCCTCCCCTAGCCTCCCACCTCCAAGGTGCCAGTGTGTGATGTTCCCTTCCCTGTTTACATGTTTCATTTCATGTTTCATTCCCTGTTCTCATTTTTCAACACCCACTTATGAATGAGGACATGTGGTGTTTGGTTTTCTGTTCTTGTGTCAGTTTGCTGAAAATGATGATTTCCAGTTTCATCCATGTCCCTGCAAAGGACATGAACTCATCCTTTTTTATGGCTGCATAGTATTCCATGGTGTATATGTGCCACATTTTCTTTATCCAGTCTATCACTGATGGGCATTTGGGTTGGTTCCAAGTCTTTGCTATTGTGAACAGTGCCACAACAAACATATGTGTGCATGTGCCTTTATAATAGAATGATTTGTAATCCTTTGGGTATATACACAGTAATGGAATTGCCGGGTCAAATGATATTTCTATTTCTAGATCCTTGAGGAATCACCACACTATCTTCCACAATGGTTGAATTAATTTACACTCCCACCAACAGTGTAAAAGCATTCCTATTTCACATGAGATGTTTTAATGCAGGCAGATAATACATAATAAATACCTCCTATAAAATTTGTATCCATCCCCTCAAGCATTTATTTTTTGTGTTACAATCCAATTACACTCTTTTAGTTACTTTAAAATATACAATTAAATTATTGTTGACTATAGTGCCCCTCTTATACTATCAAATACTAGAATTTTCTTTCTAATTACTTTTTGTACCCATTATCCCCCTCTACCCCCTGGCCCTCCCACTACCCTTTTCAGTCTCTGGTAGCTGTTCTTCTATTCCCTAGTTCCATGAGTTCATTCCAATTGGAAAACTTGATAATCATTAGTTTCCCAACAACAAGACACTTTTGCATAATTCTAAATATCATTATCTTATTGACATCTTCTTTGATGTTCATATGCCAAGTCTTTTCGCACTTTCTCCTTTCTTCTGAGAGGGGAGTAATTCCTCCTTTCTCTACACAATAAAGTTTCTAGTGTTAATAGCCACGTAGATTCCCACAGTTACTAAGTGACTTCAGATATCTGGTCATCATGATATCTCGTCATTCATATAGGTTTTGTTCTCTAGAGATGTAATTGACATTCTGTTGGCATTTTATTTATGCATGGTAAAAATATACTTACCAATAATGACAAATATTCTTATCATCAATGATAATTCTACTCTGTTCTCATCCATGTGCTTAAGTTAAAATCTTGTTTCCTAAAAGAAAAAGAAAAATGGATGTCTTGCATATTCTGAAAAAGTTATAATTAATTAATTTTTTAATGAAATGATATTAAAAGTATTTAAACTGGGGTTTTGAAAGATGTAATATTGGCTAGAAAATCTATGCCTATGTAAATCTATTTATCTTCATTTGATCATGGCACATTTTCAAACTACTTCTAGATATTAAGACATGATCACCACAATTTTATTTGAAGGTAAGTATATAAAAGTTATTTTGTAAGATGTAAAACAAAGTAATTTCTATTATTCATGAAATTATTTTATTAACATTTAATAAAGACCTTAATAGATAGATATTAGTTTATTGTGAGATTTAAAAATTCTGTTACTTACTCTGAAAGATAACATTTACCCTGCCTCAAAATTGACATCCTTCCTTTTTTGAGAAATTTGATAATTTCCAGAAACAATTAAAATCTCCACAAATTGATAAGTCTGTATGAGCTGAAAAAAATTTATGTTCTTAAAGTCAGTAGGGATAGTTATGGCAAAATAGGACAGTTTATTTCATTTATATGGTGGTGATTCATTTTTAGAAAGTGACGACATATTTTGGGACGTTTACCTCCAAAATCTCGGAGAGTTCTAAATAACACTTCATTGAAATATTTGAGGAAAGAGACAACTCAACAAGAAAGAAAATAGTGAGGCATTCGACACAGAAATGCACGTGGGGCTTCTTGTGGGCAGGGACATAGGCAATCCTCTGTGCCCAGGAAGGAGCCTGGTGGCTGGCACGCTATCATTTCAGTGAAAATAAAAATAGCCATGGAGAGTCATAGTTCATGAGTACATTACTGGAGACTTTCTGAGAACCAGAAATCTAACTTCAAGATACTGTGTCAAAATTTTTATATGTCAAAAAATTAGTTGGGCCAGGCGTGATTGTTCATGCCTGTAATCTCAGCACTTTGGGACACTGAGGCGGGTGGATCATCTGAGGTCAGGAGTTTGAGACCAGCCTGACCAACACAGTGGAATTCCGTCTCTACTAAAAATACAAAAATTAGGTAAGCGTGGTGGTGGGCGCCTGTAATCCCAGCTACTTGGGAGGCTGAGGCAGGAGAATCGCTTGAACCCGGTAGGCAGAGGTTGCAGTGAGCTGAGATTGTGCCATTGCACTCCAGCCTTGGCAACAAGAGCAAAACTTCATCTCAAAAAATAAATAAATAAATAAATAAATAAGAGAAAATAAAAATTGACAAATTTATAAATTAATGTATCATCTATATCATTTGGTGAATATCAAAGCTATGCATTCAAACCTTGAATGTGTTCACACATCCATGGGAATATAAGAAAGTACAAAAAAGTAACCAGAGTGACCAGAATAAAAATTAATAAATATCCTGAAATTGCTGAACGTTGCTTTATTCCTCTATAAGATTGTAAAGAGATCATGTTTTACCCAGGCTCTTTTAGAAAATTATTTAAATAACACATTAATTTATATAAAACTAAAAACTACAGCAATTCGGTATAGAACAAATTAGATACAGGTAAAAATGACAGCTTTTTACTCATTTCAAATATTCTTGTATGCATTTGAGATATATTCAGTATCATCTTTTTGTGAATGGTCTTTTAATGAAATTAATGGCCATCAAATAGTATCATTTTCATTAATCTGTATGTTCAAAGGTAGCCATTTGAAAAAGGAGATCCACACATCAGGAGTATCTTTTTGATTCTTCAGATGGAGGAATTTTCCTAAGCTGTTAATCAGTAATCATCAGGAAAACAGATTGAACAGAGGAACCATACAAAGTAAAGATCAAGGCAGCTCGAAACCAGATATTCCTTGGAAGAGATGAGATGATTTCCTAGATCTCCTGCCACTCTCTGTGTTTTTGCTGGTTTCTTTTTTGTTGTGGTTAATGGATTAATCTCATTCTGGAAATTCCTTTTGCGAGACTTAGCTGCTGAGAACTGTCCAGATTCTTCTAGAAATTGAAAAAGCAACAGAAATTACTAATGTAATGTCCCCAAGGGAAGTGATGTGTAGAGAAGGATCTTAATCATTAAAGCTCTAAGATTTCTAGAAAAATAGATAGATGGTATTATTTATTATCATAGTTTTTATCTTATCATAAATTAGTTTTCTATAAAGAAGGCAGCTCAAGATAAAATTATTTGGTAGCCAGGTGTGCTTCTAACATTCCTGTATCCTTCTTTACCCCTTACCCCTTCCCACCCAGTGCTGTCGTACCATGCTCCTTTATACCCTTTCATCAGCCTCTAGATATAGACATCTATGCATGTCTCTGTATTCTCTGGGCCACCAGGTTGGATCCAAATGGTACTGCCTTATTACTTGCTAAACTATAGGCCCAATGGAGTGATCAATGGTTTTCTAATCTCTCATTTTCTCTCTAATGAAGTTCTCCAGTCTTACCCAGTTAGATTTACTAAAGGCTATGCTGTCATCTTTTCTGAGTAGCCTAGCTTTTTTTTTTCCATTTTTCTTGATTGTGTTTATTATCTTCTCCCCCCCAAGAACTGCCAGTTTAATCTCTAAACTGTTGGTTTTATGTTCCATGGATAATACCCTTGTTTGGGCTATTTTTATCACTCCCAGACTGTAGTTGTCGTTCTTGGGCTAGTGTCCTGGCACCAAGTCATACATACTCAATCTTAACCTCATATGACGGCCAGATTTATCTTGAGGAAATATCACCAGTAGTTATTCAGATACTAAAAAAATATTCAGCAGCTTCTCATGGCCTATTGACCAAAGCCAGATCTCCTTCTCTTTATTTATCTATCCTCTACCATTTGACTACCCCCATGATCCTGTATAAGGAGGATATGTTTGCATAACTTGATTATGTAGGATATGAATGTTGACAGTCTCCTGCTGACAAATCTCATTTGAAATAGCTTTCCTTCTACTTCCATTTGTTGAAATCCTACCCAGTCTCCAAGACCAATCTCAAATTCCACCTCCTTATTAAAAACAAACATGTTAGCAGGAAATAATCTGACAGTGGTTAGCATTTTCCCAGCAATTTATTTTTATTTATTAATTTTTTTTTTGAGATGGAGTTTTCCTCTGTCACTCAGGCCAGAGTACAGTGACACAATCTCAGCTCACTGCAACCTCTGTCTCCTGGGTTCAAGCAATTCTCTGTCTCAGCCTCCTAAATACCTGGGATTACAGGTGCCTACCACTAGGATTGGCTAATTTTTTGTATTTTTAGTAGAGACGGGGTTTCACCATCTTGGCCAGGCTGGTCTTGAACTCCTGACCTCATGATCCACCCTACTCAGCCTCCCAAAGTGCTAGGATTACAGGCTTGAGCCACCTCACCCAGCCCACAGCAATTTTTAAATCTCTAACTCTTTAACTCCCTTTTAGTTTTATAAATGTAAACACATCTGTTAAATTATAAGTGACTTCGAGGCATCACCATCTGTTTTACTGTAGACAGTCTTTATGCCTGCATCCTTTTTTAAACCTAGTTTGTTTTGGGTTTTACTTAATTTCTTACAAGTTTAATATCTGACGTTTATTTTTTATCATACAGTTAAAGGCTTAGACTCACTGTACAAGCAGTTTATTTAAAAAGTGTTTCAATAATCTGGCTTAAGATATAAACCATTACCCATAGACTTTGAAGTCTTCTGTGTTCCTCTCTGATCTCAGACTGGTGAATGGCAACTGCTGTTGACCTGCGGGTTAAATTTTCAAATCTTTAACTATAATTAAAGTAAGTATCTTAATATATATTGGTCATTTGTGTCATTTGTGTTCATCTTCCGTGAATTTTTTATTCATTTATTTCATCCCTCTTTAATTACTTTTTAAAATATTTATTGTTTGGAGTTTTTTTTGTATTCTAGATCTTAGTATATTTGCTCAGAGTATTTTTTTTTTTAACAATGTGTAGGTTTTCACTTGCTTTATGATGCCTTTTGATAAGCAATGGTCACTACTTTTAAAGTAATAGAATGTATTATTATTTTCCTCTGTGGTTAATAAGTTTTGTGTCTTGAAGTAATTCCTTCTTATTCCAAAATCATGAAGATAAGTGTCTGATTTTTTTTTTTTTCTAAAAATTGTAAAGTTTTGCCTCGTGTATGTAAGTGCTTCTTAAATCTGGAATGGCTTTCAGAATAAGGTGTGAGGTAAAATCAGGCTTTGTCTTTGTTCCTTTTTTCACATGGAAATTGCCAAAGCACAATCCAACATCCCACATTTCCCACGCTATTCCTCAAAGCCCACTGTGAGTGTGATACAGTAGAACATAAGCCAGAATCTTTGCTTGTTTGGCTCACTGGCTTGTGCCAACCACCCACCACTAACCCTAACACAAGTAGACATTCAATAAATGTTTGTTGAATGAATATCTCTGGATCTGTTTCTAAATTTACTATTCTCTTCCACTGGTCTAATTGTTTATTCTAGCATGAATAACTCATTCTTAATTGCCATAATTTTACTTATCTGTTCTTGGAATTTTGTTTTTCACATATATTTTGTATCATCCTGGCAAGTACTACAAAGAAAGAAAGAAACAATCAAACCTGTTGAGATACTAACTTAAATGTGCTATCCATAGACAAATGTGGGGAAAATAGAAACCTTTTAAATAATTTACTGTCTTTCAAAAAATAAGTTTATCCATAAAATCCTTAGCATCTTTTAAAAATTTTTCCTCTAGATATTTTTTGTATGTATATGTGTGCTCATGTGTGTACCTGTGTATGTGTACATATTGTATGTATACACAGCATTACATATGTAACATTTCCTATTATTGGTGGTCAGAAATGCTTTCTAAAATTATCTGTTGTCACTTTTTAAAGGTTTCTTTTCATTTGTATTTTGTTAAGTGGTTTTGTTGAATTTAGGGATTGCATTTTTTTCATCTATTGACCTAATTTATTCTGTTAATATGGCAAATTGGATTCTAGAATTAGGCTACATGGATTGGACTACCAGCTGTATGACACTGGCCAAGTTCTTTAACACATACCTAAGTTTCTTTACCTATAAAATAGGAATAATAATCATATCTACTTCATAGATGAGGTGATTGCTGAAAAGATGATGAGATAATATATGCAAAGTACTTGAGTGTGGATTTATAGTAAGCTCTTAACATAATCTAATATTATCTCTAAAATCAGCCTACCCAATATATGTACCTTAAACACTTATTGGGTACTTATTAATGAAATATCAAATGAATATTGAGAGATAACCTGAATGAATAGGTTGTTTCGTGTTATGTATGGAAATATTATAGCATTGAGAAGTCAGCCATAGATTTTAAATTCTAGCTCTGCTACTTGTAGCTCTATAGGTCCTTGTACCATTTTCCTAACATCTCCAAGTATTAAAATCTGTAACTTAAGATAAAGGCTAATAAGTATTCTGTCCATCTGGTTCATGATGCCTTGATAAAGCTTGAACAAGCATGTTACATATGAAGTGAAAAATACCTGTTATATGCTATGGTAAAGAATGCTAATTTATTTTCTTTGTTTTGTACCTTTAAAAAAATAAATTCCATAGTCCTTAATGGTTTCCCTCATAAGTAATCAGGTCACATATTTTAGGTTCTTGTCAAGACCAATGGAGATCATAATTTTGGAAGAGGCAGTAGTGGAAATGTGGTGCCTCTCACAAGATGCTAATTAGATCACTGCTGTCTTCACCTATCGTTCTGACCCTGACACTGATGTGAGAACCCAACAGAGAAACGACATGCTCCTAGAACTTTCATGTAATTGTGTTATCAGTATCTATGAGACTTAAAAACCAAAATCATTTTTGGATTCTAAAGCTCTGTAGGTAAAAGACATTCAGGATGCCAATAAAATGGTAATAGGAGAATTGAGAATGAGTGGAAGTGGCCTTGGTGAATATGACACATGGAAGCAACTTAGGCATAAAGAACATTATGGTGCTTCACAGTCCTATCAATGGTTGAAGACCATCTAACCTGCAGGGCTTATGATTAAACATTCCAAACAATTAGAAAAGAAATATGCTTACTTACGATTTTATCAAATGCTTTCTTATTCCCTAGGGGAATGGTGGATATCCTACAGAGGACAGCAGTGTTTGTGGTGGCCTTTGAAATATCAAAACATAGTCAATGGTACATCTTGCAAATTTGCATCTCAAATGTCATACTTCTACAAAAACATGGCACTTAGTATTTAATGAGTTACTAAATAATGAATTATTTTCTTCAACTTTTACATGTTATGTTGAAAACTGTTTGAAACCAATAAATACATCCCTGTATTATCACTGAGTTTTAAGCATGCATGTATGTATGTATGTATATTTTTAGGCTTGTCTTTTGTAGAATTTTGTTGTTTTTCTAGTTCCATGACACTAGCTGCAATTGCTGTGTACTTGTCTTAATTTATTTACTTAAAACCGTTTTAACAGATAGGGGAAAAGGCATTATTTTAACAAGAAAACACACTTATAAAACAGTATATTGACTGGAAACACAGTAGATACAGTTGGTATACTTGCAAAGATTTTGACTAAATTTTCTTAGCTACATAAGATAACCAGATTTTTAGTTTGTACATTCCACCCTAAACACAAACTATTATAATACTTCAGTACTTAGGTACTAATGCATTTTAACCTTTCTTTCTGATAATAAATATATAATTGAGGCAGAGAATTTAGAAATTACTAACTTAAAAATTAAAATTGCCCGTAACTAATTATACTATATATTTAAAAATTAAACTAACATTTTATATATTTTCTTCTAGTTTTTTGAAATTTATTTTAGGCCAGGTGTGGTGGCTCAAGCCTGTAACCCCCACACTTTGGGAGGTCAAGGAGGGTGGATCAACTGAGGTCAGGGGTTGGATACCAGTCTGACCAACATGGTGAAACCCTGTGTCTATCAAAAATAGAAAATATTAGCCAGGCATGGTAGTGGGTGCCTATAATCACAGGTACTCAAGAGGTTGGGGCAGGAGAATCCCTTGAACTTGGGAGGTGGATGTTGCATTGAGCCAAGATCTGGCCATTGTACTCCAGCCTGGGTGACAAGAGTGAGGCACTATCCCAAAAAAAATTATTTTATAAAATTAATGGCTTACTGTGTATATAATTTATCTGTGTTTATAGAAACAAATAAATTATCTAGATAAATTACCAAAACAGTTCCCTAATAGGGGTGGGAGTGCACTTCATGATGCTAAAATGTAATCATTCTCTAATTCTTTGCACCATACAATCTATTAGCCATTTATATTGATTTTTAAAACAAATAAGCATGCTCATGGCCACAACTCACAATTTTATTGTATAAACCCTTCTTCCTTTTCCAGAACCATTTTCTTCTATTCCCACTAGAGACTGAGGGCAAAGTTGCTGTTCTATTGACAAGATTCTAGTTTCGGACCCTGCAATGATTCGCTTGGGTGTGGAATTATTTCCCTTGAAAAGCAACAAGGGAGTGCTAAGGTGGTAAAGTAATAATTACTTCCTTCAGCAGCAATAGTTTAGGGAAAAGCCCAAAGACATATGGGCTGAATATTTAACAGACAGTGATAATGGTGAGGTCACAGATATGACTCTGTGGGATGCGAGCAAAGCAGTATTGCATGGAAAATTGATTGAAGTCTTTGCCCAAAAGAAAAGGGAAAGGCAACTACAAATACCAGAGTTAGGGACTAAAATTAGGAGCCCCCAAAAGGAGCCTATTAAGAAGGGTAAGGCTAAAACTAATTGATTTAGAAAATGCCAAGGGGAAACTTAATAGGATTCTAAATGAGAGAATGGAGTATCTAATAAAGCTCAATAAGAGCAAGTTTTCCTCCCATGGCAATAAAGCAGATACTATCTTGGCCTGCTCATAGAGGGAGAACACAGTTGAGACTAATTAGGGAAATTAAGGGACAAAAAGGGCTCCACTCTAACCCCAGTGAAATAAGAATGATCATTGTTCTTTATTATTCTCTCATAGACCCATATAGCATTAAAACTCACATGTTATTTGAAAGTTTCTAGACTCAATTGATTACAATAAAAATGCAATCTACTTCATTCACGGTACCATTTATGACATGGCTGTGCATTTAAGACCTTTCAGTGCCTTCTCTGTTAATATAATGTGGAGTTTGGTACACAATGTGAAAAGTAACATTATGACGTAAAAAGGCCACTGGGCTAGAAATCAGAAGACTTTATGCCTAGTCTTAACACCACTCACAACTTGGTAAGTGACGTATCTGAGTTAATATAAACAGCTAAGCTCCTGACTCTACTCCATTTGAGCTTGACAAAACCACTATTACGGTATCCTTCTCAAACTATCAAATGATAGAAAATAAAGCAATACATTTTTCCCTCAAAACTGTCAATGGAGCCCTCTGTACAAAATAAAAAATTAGAAAAAAAAATATAAGAAGAAAATAATAAAGCTACTAAACCTAATCATACCACTTGCTAATTTGTCACATGGAAATGAGTAAGCTAAAATTAGTAGAGTGCTTATTGTAGATACTTACTGTTATAAGAGAAATTCCTTCTTTCATCAAGTGGAAAACATGGAAAATATAGCAATACTGAGCAACATAAGTTTTGACCATTTGTTATCTGTATGATTTCCAGTAACATTATATATCCTCAATTTTCTCATGTCAAAAAGTGATGATAATTACGTTGACACTGAAGAGTTGCAGGACACTGCTGAAAGAAATCATAGATTACACAAATAAATGGGAGAATATTCTATGATCATGGATTGGAAGAATAAATGTTGTTAAAATGGCCATGCTGTCCAAAGCATTGTACCGATGCAACATTATTCCTATCAAGCTACCAATGTTATTCTTCACAGAAATGGAAAAAATGATTCTAAAATTTATATGGAACCAAAAAAGAGCCAGAGCAACCAAAGCAATTCTAAGCAAAACTAACGAAGACAAAACATCCTATTACCTCACTTAAAACTATACTGTAAGGCTACGGTAACCAAAACAGCATGGTACTATATAAAAACAGACACAGACTAAGGGAATCAAATAGAGAACTCAGAAGTAAAGATGCACAACCACAGTCATCCGATCTTTGACAAAGGTGACAAAAATAAAGAGAAAACAATTTTTCTATTCAATAATTGATGCTGAAACAACTGGCTAGCCATATTCAGGAGAATAAAACTGGACCCCTACCTTTCACCATGTACAAAATTTACCCAAGATGGATTAAAGATTTAAATGCAAGTCCTCAAACTACAAGAATTCCGTTTTATAGGAAATATATAGTAATTTTTTATGGTAGAGTAATTAATTTTTCAAAGTATTGCTTTCACATTTGAACCTAAGCCACTCTGTGAAGCAGCCAGGTCTAGAGAAAAAGATTTTCTTTTAAAGTTTATAATAAAGGAGCTACAGAATGACAAAGATGAAAGGAGTTTTTTATATTACAGTGTTACCATCACTTAGATTGACACATATATTTGCCTTTGTGTGTGCATGTATACTTCTATGAAATATGCCTTAATAGTTATCAAAATACGTAAACAAGCCCACTCTGAGAGTATAACTACAATTAATCCAGTAAATATTTGCCAAACAACCAATATGTACTCGATCTAAGATTAGATTTTGAAATTATTCTAGTAAGATAGAGATGCGGAAGAAAGAGGCCTCTGTAATTAATTAGGAGATGGTGTGAGAAGTTTTACAGGACATATTACCCTGTCATAGATAACACCAGTCAAACCTCCAAAGCCGAGGCATCTGCCAGAAAGATATTCGGATATCTGAGACCTTCTTTTGCAAACCAGAAACTAATCCATATAAACAACAACTAAACAGAATTTGGCCAATACAGCATTTGGTCCAAATATACTTTATTTATATTTTACAGACCCTGTGATGTTAACATGGTTTCAGGGAGACAGTTGAGAGTGAATCTGGGTATACAAGCCATACCTTTTTTCTCCCACTTTTCTTTGTCCTTCACATTGCTGAAGGGTGAGGAGCTACCTATCTATTTTAATAAGAAGTTAAATCTAATAATAAATACAACATAGTTATTAAAATATCAGGCTAGCTTAACGTGTGAGAAAACTAGCCAACCAATTATGTTGTAATATAAGGGGATTGTGAAATATATACTAACTTCACTTTTTGTTGTTGTTGTTGTTGTTGTTGTTGTTGTTGAGACTGACTCTCTGCCTCCCAGGCTGGAGTGCAGTGGTGCCATCTTGGCTCACTGCAGTTTCGGCCTCCTGGGTTCCCGGGTTCATGCGATTCTGCTGCCTCAGCTTCCTGAGTAGAGTATCTGAGACTAATAGGTGCGTGCCACCATGCCCAGCTAATTTTTGTATTTTTAGTAGAGAGGGGGGTTTCACCATGTTGGCCAGTAGGGTCTGGATCTCCTGACCTTATGTTCTGCCCACCTCGGCCTCCCAAAGTGCTGGGATTACAGGCATGAGCCACTGTGCCTAGCCAATGTCACATTTTAATAAATAATTTTAATTTTATTAAAGGATCCTGCTCTCCTCCAATTTGTTTTGTTGTAGTATGGCTGGCTATTATAGATTTATCCTGATAGCTGTAATGATACTTAAAATATGTGCTATTATTTCATTTAAGTCTTAACTACATTCAATTTACATACCTTAACTTGATAAAACATTTATATTTTCACATTATTGGTATAAAGTTTCTAGGAAAGATGATTTTAATTTATCCTGAATTGGTTGATTTTTAACTTGTTTGAAATATGTAGTCTCTACCTAAAGTTTCTTAGAAAAAAACTGAAAATGTGTATTCCTTGAGAGAACTAGTAAGTATTGCTATGTATCAAGAATATACTTGCATTTTTTCTCATTTCAAATTAAATACATCATTTTAGGCAATTTGATAACTTTAAACATTTTTTCAAATATATGAAAAAATCTTAGTCTTTAATATATTTAAAAAGTATAATCCTGCTTAATTTTAAATAATGAAAAGGAGACAGGCTATTTACTTTTTCTTTCAGTTTGATAAGGTCAGAGATGGAAACTGTTTAATACATAATTCATTTATCCATATGTTTGATTGTCTTTGCCTAACTTAAAAAATTTATACCCAAAGAGGCTCATCTTAATGTTCTACTCAGGTATACATTTTATATCATATGTTCTAATCCCAATTTTAGATCCTCAAATAGCTAAATCTACAAAATTATTTTGTCAAAAAGATTTAGAGATTATAAAAGGTAATAAAATCAGGATCTTAAATATAAAACAATAGTTTTAATACATATGTATAAAAAAGTACAATATTATATATCTTTAAAAAATAAATCCATCAAAATTGTTAATGAAGAATACTCACTTTAGAATTTAGAAACTTGAATGAAGCCATCAGCAGATGTTGCCTGTATGCAATATTTAATGCAATTCAACAAATATTCAATACCTAATCTAAGCAAGGCACATTACTATATCTAAAAACCTGCAAAAATAATAATTTCTTATTCAACCTGTGATGAAGTTAAGAAAATCCTTTCTTGTCACATAATTTTTAGTGCTAGCCAGGACAATTGAAACAAGGCAATCTAAATAGATTATAAGCCGTGAAACTGCCCCTTTAATGTCCCTGAGCTCATAAACTACTTTTTTCATCATTAAGCTAAATAGCCTTAATTGATCCACTGATGTTTCATCTCAGAGATCCCATATCCCTTATCTCTAAGTAAAAAGGTTCACAATCTATTACACTGAGGAAGTAAGAGTCAACACAGTGAATACAGAAAGCACAGTGATATCCTCTTTTTTGTTGGTGGCCATATCATTAAAATGGAATGGGGGGGGGGCAGGGCAGGGCAATGGGCATTTGGTTTCCTGGGACATTGTGCACTGTGCTAGGCTTTACTGGGGGAGCAACCTTACCTGTTAGGAAGGTGTAATTTAAAACAGGAAGACCAGTAGAAGCTCTCAATATATGTACACCTTATAGAGCAACCTGAAAGGATGGTAAATTTAGATGTCAGTGTTTTATAGAATGAGAGAATATGTACAGATATAAGCAGATGAATTACTAGGGCTGTAATTCTTAAGAAAGAACACACACACACACACACACACACACAGAGGGAGGAAGGGGGGGGAGAGAGAGAGAGAGAGAAATTGAAAACCTAGTGGCTTTCCTCTAATCAGTTTAGTTTGAAAGGGCTTCATGAAAAAGGTGAAAACATACTTCTTTAAATGACGGGAAAATATCTTTTCTCTTTTTAGCCTGGGGAAAAAGCGGTTGTATATAAGAGCACTACATGGAAAAATAATACTTGAAAATATGAGCCTTAACATTAGTTATATGAATAGTAATTTTATGCAAAATGTAAAATAATCTGTAAAATATTGGTAATAGAATTATTAGCTTGCATTTTTTTTACTTCCTTCAGCATCTATGCTAAGTACTAAGCAGTAGTGTCTCATACTATTCAAAAAGTTTTAAATTAGCTTTAATTTGAAAAAGTAATCATCTGTTGCTGATATAATGAAAGAAATTAGCAGAAATAATTTAAAAGAATACTTTGCATATATTTGAATTCACACCAGAATATTTTATAACTATCTTAGCAAAGTATCAAATACTTGAACATTTTTCAATGTAATATTTGTTTTTCTAAGTGGAAGTTGCATTGTATAATACTAATAATTTGTTGTCATATTTATTTTCTATCTTTTGTGCATTTTTCCTAATTGAATTTTTCATCCAATGAATATATTGTTTTGAAATAAGGAACAAAACCAAATCAGTTATGATAAATTTTGGAATTTTTATCTAGTTAGATTGTTGCTATATCAATCATATGATTAAAAATGACAAAATACTTTCACCAAAAAGTCATGAAAATATCAGAGAACTCTAATTTTGTCATATTAGCAGACTGAATTAGAAGATTAAAAAATAACACATAGTATTTTGACTGCAGGAGTTTCTCTTTCTTTAATGTTTTAATGTGGGAAACATAAAATCCAGTTTATATCAAACATTTAGATAATAGCATGTATGTTAATACATGATTCTGACAAAGACGTCTGTGTTCTTTCTACAAAAAAGCACAATCATATATCAAAGAACTACCAACCACTAGGACAGCTCTTTGTTTTAACCTGTATCGACAAAAGCTCACAAATTCTTTGGGCCAAAAAGAGAGTAAAGATCAAAGACCTTACAAGGGAGCTTCCAGTATACGTGTATAGGAGCAATCTCTGTAGTTATTCAATTTCAATTGACTCTTTGAGTACTAGCTACAGGATAGGACATTTTTTGGCAAAATATACTAAGTATAAATTATATAGATTAAATTTTTGAAAACATTTAACTGCATAAACATCATGCTTATTTTTCTTCAGTACTATCTGATTTGATTTAAACAGTATTCAGCTGACAATATTATTTCATTGGCTTAAATATTTGTCCAGCACCTATTTTTAATATTTATTTTAAAACAAATTTATGTATTAATCATTATCTTTAATAATAAACATATAAATGTATTGTTAAGCATTTGGGCAAATATTTAATGTTTTTAATAGGTGCTGGATACATTTAATATTTTAATAATAATTTAAAAATATTTAATATTTAATATTTTTCTCACTTTGTCACCCAGGCCGGAGTGCAGTGAAGTGATCATAGGTCACTACTGCCTTCACCTCCTAGGCTCAAGTTCTCTTCCTGCCTCAGCTTCCTGAATATCAGGGACTAAGGTGTGTGTCACCATGACTAGCTTTTTTTTTTTTTTTTTTTTTTTTTGGTAGAGACTGGGTATACTACATTGTCCAAGCTGGCCTTGAACTCTTGGCCTCAAGTGATCCTCCCACCTCAGCCTCCTAAGTAGCTGGGACTACAGGTGGGCCCCACGACCAAGCCTGGCTAATTTTGAAATCCTTGTCCAGCACGTATTATGCAAGTCCTGATCACAGTTCTGGCCTATAGTTTCCAACTTTCAGGCTGAAATGTGAAAACCACTGGGAGTAGAAGTTGCTAAGAATGGAGCTTACTACCTCTTCCCATTTTCTCTGGATTCCATCTTTAAATGAAGTGAAGGCTTGAAGATGAAATCAAAGTAAAATGTTGAGTTTCCATGTTTCCGGTTGAAAATTACTTTCTCTAAGGAACTTTGTCTCTATTGCTTATTTGTTCATGTAACAGAGACTAAGAACATATGTCTAACAATAGCAGAAATAGCAAGCAACTTGAAGGACATGGATATTTTGGCAGAATAATGGAAAACTCTCTGCCTGAAAGAAGTTTAAGGAAAAGAGAGGCAAACTCAGAAGTGATGAAGAGATACTGTTTGAGTTTGAACAAACATCTTCCTCCTTGATCCTTTTTTGCCATCTGGCTTAGCTGAATCAGGGAAAGGAGCTAGTTACTAATTATTCACCCAAGTACCCTGGGCAGAGCCCTGGGAGGCACCCTCACCCAGCCAACGCTACATTCAAAAAGTCAAACTGACAGTGTATCTCCCTGGAATTCATCCACTTTTCCCTTATCCCTTTCCACCATTTCAGAATGAGGTGTCATCATTGGCTCCCATGCTCTGACTCCAGTCTCCCCAGCCCTGATCCATTCTCTCTTGCTGTCTCTCAGGTTTGGCCACATGAAACTCTTGGAAATCCACAAACACATAAGTTCTCTCTCATCTGAGCTTTCCCATGTCTAGACAAGCTTTTTTCCACATCACTACATGTTGCCAAAGGAGGGAATATCTTGCTGAATCTATCCTGTTATTCAAATCATCATTTAGCTGTTACTTCTTATAATTCTCAAAGCAAAACAAAGTTAACTGCCCCTGCACCGCCGTAGGCTCTTCCTCCCCACCTTGCTTACCACTGTTGCAGCAGGACTTAAATTAGGATGCTCTTTTTGGTCTCAGTCAGTTGGTCGGTAGGTCTCTCTCTCTCTCTCATTCTGTCTCTTTCTTTCTCTGTCTCTACCTCTGTCTCCTTGTAAGTTATTTGGAGGAACTACCATGTCTTGAGCATACAAACGATCTTTAAGTTGCTGAAACCACTTGGTAAGGTAAAGCTTGGTAGAAACTAGTAGGGAAGGAGGGCAATGAGGAACAGTAAGGAAAAACAGATAGGAAAATTGCAGCTGTAACATAGGAGAAGATGAGGCCTTTGAGTTACCTTGATTGACAGAGATCAGAGCAAATATGAACCATGTAAAAAAATAGTGGTATGACTTGCTAAATCATGTCATTAAAGGTACCACTTGAAGGGCAAGTAATATGCGACACAAAGTTTCCTTTCTTAGAACATTATGACTATTTAGCATAAAGGAAATTTCAAAAAGCAGGAGGTTATATGTGAATTAAACTGCAAAATTCTCAAACAAGTACAGTATATTAATAATTAACATTAATTAAAGGTGAGGTTGATATGCAAAATGGTTTTAATTTGTGGGAATCTGCATGTTTAATCGAGCCTTAAAGACAAATATCCACATTTCTTCCTCATATACTTTTAAAAGAAAATTCAGTGAACAGGTTTTGATTTCCATTGTAACATGGGAGCATATGGAGAAACTGGAAAAACAAACAGGAGTATATTCTTCACTTAAAATCCTGTATTTTTCCTGACCCCGTTTAAGCCCAGTTTCCAACGTAATATTTGAATCGGCACAAATGTGCGTGTTTCACTTATCTGGTTTTTGTGAGCAAAGAATAAGGAAGCCCAGAAATCCTGTCATCTGTCTGACATGTCTAGGATGCATTCATCTAGGACCTACCTATAGGTAGTGATGGCTGTGTTTATAGTGTCCATTTAAAAAAGGAATATTCAGGAAAGCTTCAATCCCCAAAGCAAGCACAATTCTCTGTCAGCTAGAAAGGTGACTCTCTTTCATGCTTTCGTTCCTTTTGAAGCCTGTTTCTCACTATGCTCTATCTTCTCTCTACCTCTGAATTAAGAAAAAATGGACTCTGATTTTTAAGTTCTGTCCACGCCTCCCATGGGATTTTCTTTAAACAGAAGGCGATTTCCAGGGATTTAGGCTTTTTTTATTTTCTAATAATGAAATTATGTAATTGAAAAGACGTGCTTCTTATAAGCATGGAAAGACATACTTAAAATAAGATTCAAGCAATCTCTAAATAAGTTTTTCCATTTTTTTTTTGAGATTCAGTGTAATGTTCATCTTAAAAGTTTATCCTCTCCCCCAAGAAAAATGTACTTATATTCACATTTTAGATAGCAACTTTTTTTTTTCTTGAGATTTGGACAATGCAATATGCGGTATATTTCCCACATTATACTATTTAATATCTAAAACAACATTCGATGCAATACAGTTTGATATTTATATTCATGGAACATGATACTTCTCCTTTAAATATTATATTCTCAAAGCTTTTTCATTTGAGCTCACTGCCGGAAATAAACCAAATGGCTATGCCCATAATGATATTTAAATTAAACTAAATTAAAGTTAAGTTACTTTAATTTCATACATTCATCAAAACTCTTAAAAGTCTTTATATCCTGGTCCCTGTACCATGAGAGCAGAAGATTGCCAGAAGCTAAGTGGGATATTTATAATAATTTAGGGCAAAACTTGATTTACATTTTTGATTCCATAATAACCTTATCATGTGAAAGTTTCATTTATCAATTGCTTAACTATGGATAGCATCATGCAAGTTTTGTACAAAAAAAGAGAGATCTTGATCTTAATGAAAGAATCACACAGATAAGGGAAAATGATCTTGTATTCTGAATGTAGGAAGTTACAGAAGGAAAAAGAAACTAGGAAGCAAAGTAAAATAACATTAAGGTATCCATCAGTTACAAATAAGAGGAATAAATTTATTTTTATTTTGTAGTGATTTATTTATACTTTGCATCATTAAGAGCAATTCCATTGACCCCCTGCATTCTAACTGGTCATGTGGAACATTGTAACCCTTACGTTTATCTATCAATATTCTAAACTAAATAAAATGTTGAGACCACACAGATACTTTTCAGAGTATTCTGATGTTATAAAATGTATTGTTGATCGTTTCAGGGAAAATATGAGCTTCCCATTCTTTTGAATTTGTCCTCAGCAGTTTGGATTAAAACAAAACCTTGGCTCTGTTACAAATGAGATTGTTTTTTAGAGTATAACAAATTAGAGCCACGTATTATGATTTTTAATTTGCGGTTCAGACTTGGCATGTGTACACATTTATAAGGACATTTTGGAGAAATATTCCAACTGTAATTTTAAAGAATATTCTTAGGTCTATACTGAGCATTTTTCTATGTAAATGGACTGTGCTAATGTGTTTGACTAAGAGTCATGGTTGGAATCATTCTTAGATCTATTCTGCTACTGTGCAAATAGATAGAGCCTGAGGTACCTTTATGCTCCACTAAATATTATTAGTAAAATTCCTTGTGTTATTAACATATCATAAAATAATATTTGCTTTCAGGCCCAGTATATTCAGAAAACATAAAAGGGCACTACTTCAGATTTAATTGCCCACAGGGTTAGTCCACATTGATAAAATCTGAATTATGGAAGAGTTTAAAAGAAATGCTGGTTGTTCGCGCAAGTGAAGGCCCCTAATAGATTATTAAGTGCAGTGAATATGACTGATTTGTTAAGAACCTTGCTGCAGTAATGTCCTTGAGTTCATGCCATGGAACTACTTTAAAAGTAAGGTCATTGTAGAATAGATTCTTTTGGTGACTTAACAATTAAATGCTCTAAATAGTGTCTAAGACTAATGTACCTCATTTTCTAACTCTAGTTAATAAAGTGGCATTAAGTTTCCCTCCTATTTGACATCTGAAATTTCTCTTTCTTTTAAATAATTCTTATAATCTATTCAGTTTTCCCACATAGATAAAAACAAATTTATTTCAACCTAGTGCTTATAAAATAATCACACATATTAACATTTGTGTTGTCTAAATCAGTGTTATGCTGTACCACATTTTAATATATTAACATTGACAGAAGAATGTTTCAGACTCCTTTAAAAGCAGTAAACTTATATCAACTTATGTTTACCAAGTTTATTCTCAATTAAATTTTCTTTGCATTAACATGCAATTATACTCTTTTATTATTTCCTTTTGAGGTTTTTAAAATATTTATAATGCCATTCATAAATCACTCCACTGCATCATCATACATTAACTTTGCTTTTTAAAACAATGTCAATACATTTCTTCATGTGTATTGCTTTATTTGAGCATTAAACTCCAAAACAAAACCAACAATAGAGTCAGCATCCCACTTGACACATAAAAGTGTGAGGCTCAGAATCTCCCCCACGTCCCCAGCCAGCCTTGGTTCTGGTTCAAGGCCTTCTTCTGATATAAACCTCAGAACTCATTCTGTGACACCCAGTTGCTGCTCTTTCTAAAGAAGAGAAATATTGAGCATGAAGGATGAGATGTATCTTTTAGCCACACTCTCTTACCATCATGCTAAGACTTAAATGCTGATGTCTCCTTGCTGCTGTGGAATCATTGTACTTTTGTATGATTCACAACAAAACACATCTTTGCTCTGCTAAAGCATTCGAATCACCCACTTCAAATTGGTTGTGATCCAGTCTTTCCAGGTTCAAGCACATAGTCTAAAAACAGGGCCTGTCAGTCTCCTGTATAAAATAAACTTTCCAAGAGTGAGGGACAGTCTCTCTTTCCCGGTTGCCCAAAACAAGTTGGGAAGAAATTGTTCCGCAGTTTGTGCAGCTCCAATATGGTGTTACTTTAAGCAGAACTTATCACTTATACTCCTGTGAGGAAGCAAAGATGTGATAAGATAAAAGAAATGAAGCTTCAAGTTATCTTTCTAATCCTCCTACCTGGGATTACTTTCAAAGAATGTGTTTGCTCTTATCTCAGGGGAAATTCCCCCTCCTCTGGACTACAACATTCAGGTAAAGTATTTTAGAAAACATGGTATACTGTTTGTGAAGATAACAAAAAATATCTATCTCTTGACAGTCTCTTACATAGAATACGATATCAAATATATTTTTTTATTCTTTTAGCTTATTTCTAGACCCTTACTCTTTTCCCAAAGACAAAGTGTCAAGGAAGAACAAAGAAATTTTTCTTCTATGTGCTCAAAAGATTGTCTGAGGTGGGCTTTTCATCAAAGCTTTCAGATTCCAGTCTAAGCTTTAATTTTTTTTTGTGAATAAGTGATTACCAATACAAATGCAGTTCTTCCATAGAATGACCAACCGCTAATCAGTTGTCCCATTAAGCACATTTTTAAGCTTATCTTGCCTTGAGGTAAACGTATTTTATAGAAGGAAATGAACACACAGGTTATCTGCAAACTATAAATCTCAGACAAAAACCTATTTTTTTAATGCAAGAAAGTGGTATCCAAAGGATTAAAATTATATATTAGCTTGCTAATCTTAGAAGGAGGAAGGTTTAATGCAAATATCATGCCATTCTAAATAGCAATGAAGAAAAAGGCAACAGTTTTTAAAATGCCAAAAACTTCATATTTCCTCAACAACATGCAATCAGAGACAGAGTTTCAAGGACAATAAGAATGTGTGTATGCAGTTCTATTTCAGCTCTAAAAAGAATAAAAGAAACTTTTATTAGAACACTACAGCTGGAGCACAGTAGTGTTCTGATCAACAGAAGGATGTGTAGGGAGTTGAAGTAGGTTTTTATTTCTGGGTACACACATTTACATTATTTTCAGGAGATTTTTAACTTAATTTCATGTATATATGTAGAAGCTAGGATTCTTGCAAACTTTTTTTAAGGTTTCAATATACATATTCTGCCATCTTACATCACAATTTCTAGATTTAATTGAAAGCTTTAAAGGAATCAAGTGAGAATCAAACATCAAAATAAAGACTTTTTTCATAGAAACAGCAAAGAAAAGAGTTGCTTGTTTCTGCCATCTCATCTCTTTGAGGGTGAGATTTATTACTTAGTAGTTACATGTAGCTTTCTTATTTATAATAGCAGCCACCTGAAATATCTTTAGTAACTTAACACATACTTTGAGTATAGCCCTGAATTTGACTTGCCACATCATAACCAAACAATCAATTCTGTTAAATATAATTTGGAGATATTGATGTGTTTGCTGGCATTTTGTTTAGATTTCATTTTGGTACATTATTTGGCGCTGATTTCACATTAATAGGCATTTCATTTTACCCCTCATTCTGGGATTTTAAAAATCATACCTCAGTTTATATGCAAATATTGAATCAAGAAGTAAAATAGATCTAAACTCTAAATGTTTTCCCTTACCAAAGTTCCAGAAAAGTGCATCACTCAAATTGTATATAGTAAATATATATATATATATATATATATATATGAAGTTGCTCTATTTTCTTTTTAAATTAAAATTAACCAAATTAGCTTAGATATGACTGACAGAAAAGTGGGAAGAATCCAAATAGAAATCATCAATGTATGCGTTCTCTAAAATACCTTACTTTCTAATCATTAAATGTTAGGTACCTCTTTCTTGGAAGTATAATTCATTTTCTGGATAGAAAAGAATAAGTTGACTCCAACTCTAAGAAGTTAATAGAACAGCTTCAGTTGATAAGTGAAAGGCGTGCGTGCACACACACACACACACACACACACACACACAGACACAGACACAGACAGGTTACTAAGAATAAAAGAAATTGTTTCTCAAAATGAATTGCAAAGCTAGGAAACTCTAGTAAAGGGTAGACTAGAATAAGTTCAACTTGGGCCATATCGGTCAAGAGAGACCTGGAAAATGTGAGTTGGCTGAACTGATGGATGATGCAGGCAGAAGAGAGCATACAGAAGACCATTTGTTGTCAGTTGGCCTCTCTGGAAGGAGAGTCTTAGATGGAATTTGGAGTTCAGGATGTTTATTTGGAATGCACACTTAAGTAGGATTAGGAAGAGGGAGGAGTCAAACCATGATGTGAGCCTGACAAAACTTCAGCCAGCCCGGTGGGATGTTGGGAACATACATTCTCCATCACAGCGTCTTGCATCAGGCGAAAATGAATCTTTAGACCCTTACTGGGTTGGTCATCAGGAGTTAAAAGGACTTGACCTTGACCTAGGTGGCCTTCTGCAGCCAACGTTGTCTCTGAAGTTTTTGAGACCCAAAGACTGTCACTGACCACATTGACAATGGAGGGCAGCAAGTCCTTACTTTAAGGAGATATGGGTGGCTCAGCCTCATATCTGCCATAGCAACTCATGAGGAGGAGCACTCGTCAGATGTTGGAGGAAGGCATAAGCAAAGTGTATTTGGGGTGAACAGTTTCTAGTGATAAACCCCTGGAGTGGAGGTCCATAGCAGATCCCAATCTCAAGCAAACAGAGCACCATGCTGGGAAAGTACTTAAATGCCAGTATGAGGATTTTGCCCTTCACAAAGGAAGAAGTGTAAATTAAATGAGAATGTGGCAAAGCAGCACTTGGAAAAGATTTTGTATGTGCCTTTGTAGGCTGTGTATCTATTAGGGAAATAGAGGGAGGTGGGGGAAGCAGGATGATAAGACTTGTAGAAATGACTCCTGCTGCCAAGCATGGTGGCTCACACTTATAATCTCAGCATTTGGGAAGTCCAAGTCGGGCAGATCACTTGAGCAGGAGTTCAAGACCAGCCTGGCCAACATGGCGAACTCTTGTCTCTACTAAAAATACAAAAATTACCAGACCTGGTGGTGCGCACTGTAATCCCACCGACTTGGGAGGCTAAGGCAGGAGACTCATTTGAACCTGGGAGGCGGAGGTTGCAGTGAGCTGTGATTGTGCCACTCCACTCCAGCCTGGGTGACAGAGCAAGACTCTGTCTCAAAAAAAAACAAAAAAAAAAAAAAAAAAAAAAAAAAAAAACCTCCTGCACGTAGATATGAAAGACAGTACGTTAGAGCAAACACACCTTAAACTACCAAAGTACTTCAGAAAAATAAGCTGTTTAAAGAAGTAACTTTGGGCAAAACAGACTTTCAACCAAATAGGTTATTTAAAACTTTTTTTTTTTTTAAGTTCATGTCTGTTCTACAACCAGAAGTTGACACACATTTTACTCATCCAACCAATCGACTGGCCCCTCATTTACCAAATGTTTACTGAATACCTACCAAGTGAATGAATTTTGTTTCCTGTTATGAGTACCTCACAATGTAATGATAGAATGGATAGATAATTTGTAATACAGTATTATCACCACTATAGGAACACAGAAAACTGGTGGCTCGGATGGTAATAGTTTCAACCTGGAAGTGACTCTTCACCTAAAGTCTTTGTGTTCTATGATAAAGGGATAAAGAAACATTAAGGAGTGATAAGACTGTATTCGTATTTTAGAAAGGTGACCTGTGACAGAAGGTGGAAAACAAAGTTGGAAAGCTATTGCAAGAGCTCAGATAGTAAAGATGGCAATTAAGATTAATTGAGCACCTGTTATGTGCCCTGCTCTGTTCTAATGACATATGGATATTATATATATAAAATATAAATCATTATATATATTATATATGTAATATCAGAACAAAGCATATATATAATATATATTATGTATATTATATAATATATATCATTAGAACAGAGCAGGACACATAATAGGTGCATATATATATACTTTTATATATATATAAAATTTAATCCTCACAATAATGAAATTTAAAATGAGTGATACGTTTGAGTTGATATAAGAAAAATCCAATGTTGACTTCTAACATTGGCAAACTCAGGTGATTGAGAATTATGATTGATATTATGGATAACAGTTTTAAAAGAGCGAAGATAAAATTAGGAATAAAAAAATTAAGAGGCCTATTGTGAAAGATAAGAATCATTCCTTAAGAGAAAGAAACCAACATTAGTAGAACAGGAAATATTCATTAGGAAGTAAAAGTTAATTCTCTTGTTTTATTGTGCAAAATTAAATTAATTCATAAAAATCACAAACTATGCACTTTCAAATACACTAAAATATTGAGGGAGAAATGATAGGTAAATATGGAAAGGAGGATATAAAACCAGAATATTCTTTAGGCTAAATATGCTTGGGAAACAATAAGTAGAATGGCAACATATTTACAGAGGAACAAAATTGGCCTAAGGAGAATAATGTTAAAATACAGTGCAACCCACTGAAATAATCACAGTCAGCATCCAGTTTGTGGGTGTGCATGTATGTGTATTTAATCTCAATTATGAACCTTGGAAGAGAGAAATGGAAAGGATAAAAGAAATAACACAAAAGTATGAATGTTATAGAGAATTTAAACATAGTTTTAAACATAGTATGTAACGCCCATGCATGCCATCATTCTCATCACTGACTTCATTACATTCATATCTAAGATTATGTATATGCAAATTATATATATATCACATAAGTTCCATGAGGCTGGGTTTTGCCATGTTTAAAACTGTGTCCTCTGGCACCAAAATAGTATCCTGGCACATGCTGGATGTTCAATCAGTATTCATTGAATGCTAAATGAATGAGATGCACACATCATTTCTTTTGATTTTATAATCAAAAAATAATATCTTTAAAAGTTTATACCTGAATAAACTGAAATTCAGAGAGGTATGTCAGTTGCTCAAGATCACCAAAGTGTGGAACCAAATTTTGTACCCAAGTTCATTTGGTCTAATGCCCATATCTTTCACTGTATAAGCACAGCCTTTTGAGAGGTTAAAGAACCACCTCCTTTTAGACTTTTAATTTACTAGATTTGATTTTGTGTGATATATACAACATGAAGAAGGATGTTGGTGGATTATATAGATGTGGTGGCAGTGCCTGCCTGTAGTCCTAGCCGGTTGGGAGGCTGAAGTAGGAGGATCGCTTGAGCCCAGGAGATTGTAGTGAGCTATGATCATGCCACTGCATTCCAGCTTGAGAAACAGTGAGACCCTTTCTCTATAACAAATAATAAAATTTTTTAAGTGAAAAGGAGGTATGACTGTGTATGTCTAGTCCATTTGTGACTGCTATAATAAAATATCATAAACTGCGTGACTTACAAATAAACATAGATTTCTCACAGTTCTGGACCTGGGGAATCCAAGTTCAATATCTAGTAGAAGGCCCACTTTTCCAGTTCCCAGAGAGTGCCTTTTAGTCGTGTCCTCAGTAGAAGGTGTGATAAGAGCTTCTTGGGACTCCTTTATGAAAGCACTAATCTCATTTATGGGGGCTCCACCCTGAAGACCTCATCACCTTTCAAAGGCTCTACCTCTTAACACAATCATCTTGAGAGTTAGGATTTCAACACATGAAATCCGAGGGTTTCCAGGGAGAGGACATACATTGAGACTGTAGCAGATTGCCACTGAAACATCTTTAAGGATTAAGATCATGGTTTATAGCAGCTTTATAAAAGAAAAACAGATTCTTGAAATTTAATTGACAATCTGGATCTTTTCACTTTGTGACACACAATGATATAAATAATATCCTACACAATGATATAAATAATATTCCATTTTGAAGTTGTAATATAATGCATCTATCTGTACCAAATATTTTGTCATACTGTAATGGTTGTAGAAAACAATTAGTGAATTTTGAATTCCCACGAAGTCAATCATTTTTCATCATTTTCATGATAAAACAATCAAGTGGTAAGAAGCAGAGATCTGAGGATTTTTGTGATTTTTTTTAATATGCTGCACAAATCAGTTTATTAATTATCTCTATTTGATGAGTAACACCAAAGTAAAAGTACTTAGCAGGCTCCTCTTGGATGTCTAGAGAACAAACACATCTATGGACCGAACACGGGCTGATAAATACCATTAGGTTATGTGCTTTTTTGATAATCACAAAAATGGATGCCCAGATGCGTCTATATATAATCATCTTATTTTTGCCAGACTCCTGATTGGTAGCAATTACTCGAAGAGAATGAATGTTGAGATCACTGTTGTGTATATTAATACAGCTCTAAGGAATCAATACAATGAATCATAATTAATGTATTTTGCACATAAGATGTGAACTGAGCTTCTAACACCTTTCTTTTTGTATTATATTTGCCACTGAAATTTTTGGAATCATTCTAATTTAGTAGTGATCATATAAATATATTCATAATTTTCATAATTTAAAACATTTTACAGTTAGTGTGACTGCTGTTTTATTAAAGTGAAGCAGAAGAGGTAAAACTGTAGTGAATGTACACACTAAAACTCTTTTTGTATACTTCCTCATTGTTCTAATAAAATGAAGGTTACATTCTCATTTGTTTTCTATGTTTAATGCCTCACAAATACTTTATTTATTTATTTATTTATTTTGAGATGGAGTCTCACTCTAACACCCAGGCTGGAGTGCAGTGGCACAATCTCAGCTCACTGCCTTCTCTGCCTTCTGAGTTCAAGCGATTCTTCTGCCTTAGCCTCCCAAGTAGCTGGGACTATAGGTGCACGCCACCACACCCAGTTAATTTTTTGTATTTTTAGTATTTTTAGTATTTTGTATTTTTAGCAACAGGGTTTCACTATGTTAGCCAGGATGGTCTCAATCTGCTGACCTCATAATCCCCCAGCTTCCGCCTCCCAAAGTGCTGGGATTAAAGACATGAGCCACTTCACCCAGCCCTCACAAATACTTTCATACAACCTCTAAAAAATACTTTAGTCCTTTAGCTCGTATTATGCAGCTATCTTTCTACAGATTAGTTTTTATGATTACCCCTTAATTCCGGTATGTTGTGCCTTTTTTTGAAGCTTTAGTTTTTCTTTAAAAGCACCCTGGTCACGCAGGCACCTGTGTGTGCATACAGAGAGCATAACTGCCATGTTTTCTCTTTCTCCTCCTCCTCCTCCACTTTGTTCTCTTTCTTCCTTGCTGGTTATTAGTTGTTAATTGCATCTGGTATTTCTCCCTGGGATATTTTGCTGATGTGTGTAGGGGTGCTGGTACGTGCAGTTCTTGACCCTGTAATTGGTTAACATTAGTAACCTGAACTTTGTTGTATTTGTAAATGTGTTTGCTACCCATCTTCATTTATAAAGCTATTACAAAATACTTGCTGAGATTTATTTGACATCATTTTATTTAATATTCCAATATTTTTATTTAACTAAGGAATTGTTTTTGATGGCACATGCATGTTGAATCCAATGTTGCTAATTGTAATGCTTATTTCATTCTTTACCTAATTTCTGCTTAAATTTTCTGAAGGCAATACATGCCTTTTCCTTCCCTTCCATGTTTAAGAATATTTAAGTCCCAGGGAGTCTTTTTGTTGTTGCTGTTGTTTTGTTTTAACCCGATGCATAATCTGGAAATAGTATTCTGCCATTTGAAATTTCACAAAAAATTCACACAATGTACATTTCTTCAAGGCCACTTGCAAGTATTTCACTTCATTGAGACCAAGACTTTTCATCTGTAAAAAGCAGATACTGTAGTAAATATTGCCTATCTCAAAGGGTTGTGATGAGAATTTAATAGAGTCATATGTGGAAAATACCTAACAAAGTGCCTAGCCTGTGGCTAACATTAGCGTATACTATTTTTCTATGTGATTGTTAGGATCTATAATTTTTCAAAAACATAAGTAGTTTTCACCAAGTAGTCGTAGTCTAACACTTAAGGCCATTGGCATTTGCCTAAATTCAGATCTTTCTGCTTGATTGAAACAGTGAATAGTAATATTTTTTTTCCTGGAATTTGAGTAATGATATGTATGTGAGTTTTTTATTTCAAGAGAGTATGATGCCAAACATTTGTATTTTCAATGCTTTACCAACCTCTTTCCTCATGTCAAAAAAAAAAAAAAAAAAAGGATAATCTCTGAAACTGGTTGTTTTATCTTTTATCTGGTCTAATACCTTTTCCTTCTATTAGACCATAGCAATTATTAGAAAGAGTAATTAGGTGGTAGAGAGAACAGAAGGAGTAAATGACTCCGTATTTCTAATTTACCTAAGAAACAGAAATAAATAGGCTGGCGGTGGGGGGTGGGAAACAGGATAGTAAGTTTAACTTTCCGCTGAGCCCTAAAACAGCTCAGTCAGTGTAAATCAGGTACAGTAGCACCTCTTTTATCCCTGTTTCTCATTTTTTTCCCCAAACGCAACAAAAATATATGCTTAGCTCCAGGGAGAACTGCTTTCCTCAAGCTGGAAGACTGCACAAGTGTCATCTCCAATACACTTCTACACCTATTTTAGAGAGAAAATTCTGTGCATTTCTTGGGTATGTGAATGGTTAGTTTCAAAGTTTCTTTTAAGACAGCTTTACAAGCCCTTTAACTCTGCATAAAACCACAGAGTTTCCTCCTCCAAGTTTACAAAAGCTGGTCCCTGGGCTATGGGATAAAAACTAAGTCACCATATCGCGCGTGCGCGTGTGTGTGCGCATTGTGTGCGCGTGTGTGTGTTACCGTGAACCTATTAAATTGGTACTAAAGGACTAAAAGTCAGATGCAAAACCTGTCTCTACTAAAAGTATGAAAATTAGGTGGGCATGGTGGTGGGTGCCTGTAATCTCAGCTACTCCGGAGGCTGAGGCTGGAAAATTGCTTGAACCCAGGAGGCAAAAGTTGCAGTAAGCCAAGATCATGCCACTGCACTCCAGCCTGGGCAACAAGAGCAAGACTCCGTCTCAAAGAAAAAAAAATCAAAAAATTTTCTTTGCGTTTTGAGTATCAGTTATTTCCTTATAATACATATCTCGGTGGTTTTATTATAGTAAGTTGTTGTGTTTTATTTATTGTGTTTGTTTAATTTCTAAAAGTAATGTAAACTTACAAAGTAATTCCCAATTGAGTGCATGTTTTCATTAAAATAACCACTTAAAAATGACACGTATTACCTGCCCACTGAGAGCCCACTGAGCTGTTAACACTTTAGCCATCCATAGACATGGCAGCACTAAAAGAGCACTATAACACATGCACTTTGGGACTTCAGGGGTCATGGGCACCCCCATGGATGCTACCACGAGGTCACTATGGAGGTCATTCCTGCAGGCACCCAAAAGCTCTCTCCCCAGCTCCTGCACCTGCTGACCTGCATACTCCGTCTTGTCAGGGGTTGAGCACAGAGACATCAAGTGAATGGAGTTTGCCTCTGCCCAGGCCAAAGCAGCCAGCTAGCTCCAGCGCTTTTACTCCAGTTCCCACCCGCGTGGGAGTCAGGGGAAATTTCCAGTTTCAGAAGTTATGTAACATCCATGAATATGTAATAAGTAATAAATTAGTTCATAGATGAACATTACCACACTGTAAGTGCAAAAATAAATACAGTGATTGTGGGAGAAAAAGTCAGCTTAGATTTGATAGACATCTAACCCTACGTCTATGCGACCACTTCTCCTAAAAGTTTTATGCCTGAAACCACCAAGAATCGCCTTGCTCCTTATAAGCTGCCGACAGTTTTTCTGTCTAGTTTTATTCATTTAGCCACAATAACCTTGACTCCGCTTCAAGGCTGCCCTGAGGCACCCTATATCCAGCTCATGTCGGGATGTCTTGATGCAGCTTCTAAGCATGAAGTCTTGCAGCCTCCTGGAAGCTCTGCAAAGACAGCCGCAGGTGATTAGATGAAAGGGACAGCAATACCTGTAGTAAGTGCTTGAATTCCATGCCTTCTCCAAAATATATGCCCTAGGCAGGAACCCAATTTACTCCCCCTAGGGCCAACTTTGAACAACCCCTTTCCTTCGTGCTTGGGTAGAAATATTGGCACCACAGAATCTGCAGTAATGTCACATCTTTTAGAAGAAAATTGACTCATTAAAAATGACTATAATTTGTAACTACTGTAAATCAGTCAAATTTCTCCCTTAAATAAAATCATCATATTATATTGAGGCTGAATTCAAAGTTTCAGTTTGCCTACATTTTAATGGGTGGTGAGTTACATGAAGGAGTGTAAAGATTTTGCACATTTAGACTTAATTCTTTATTTTTAACTAGCTTAGTTATGTTGGAAATATGTAAGCACCAAGGTTTCAGAACTATCTGCAACTCAAGATGCTATATAAAATGTATTCTATTTAATGAGCTCCAAATTCCATTGACTGTTGAACTATACATCAATTGCATGCCCCTTCCTTTCAACATTCAAACTGTTTAGCTCCCACTAATAGGTACATTAAAAAGAATCTTGCTACAAATATGAACGCAGACATCATAGCTATATGCATTTCTGCCTAAGCTCACACTTTTTTTAAAGCTCCTAAGAGAAATCTTCACAAAGATAAACTGTAACCCTTTTTGTGCAGTGTTTGCTAATGGAGAAAGATATGATGTGCATTTTTTCTGTACACAGCTGGACTAGTGCACAATGATATCAACTAGGAAAAAATACAGTTGGAATAATCACTGTGTCATTATGGACATAGGCAACTGATGAATTATTTAGCTCTGTATGTCTTTGAGTGCCTCTGGTGAAAAAGTGTGAAAATAACAATATTTAAAATTGTAAATTGAATCACGATGCTGTAGTAGTACTTTGAAAACAATGATGGATGTTGTTAAATAGAAAGTGGGCTAAATGAGGTCTGAAATATTACAGAGGTAATCTATACTCGTAAACAGTTAATAATCTCAAAAGAGAGATTTAGTAGGAACATCTTTCATTTGCCAGTGTTTCAAATGGCTTTTGACTAATTACCTATTAAGAAAGAGAAAATTATCTGAACTACAGAATAAAATTCATGTAAATGCTGTCTGCAAAAAAAAGAAAAAATGAAAGAAAATCATTCACTAAAAAGACATAAGAAAAAGCTTACTGCTTCTGTCTCCTAACAGTGAATGTGAAAATAGTCTTGCTTTTACTTTGTTTTTAACATGTTTGTGACAATTCAACTTTGTAAATCAGCTTAAATAGTAGGTTTAATAATGAGCATCTTTAAGAAGTCAGTACAAATCGTATGTTACTGTCTTCTTGGTTGTGGATCTTGAGGAAAAAAATCAGGTGAATGTTAATATTCATAGCCAGTCACAGGAGAAAAATTCTTGCTTTGTTTCAAGTTTTAAAAGACTTTAAGCAGCATCGACATATTCTCTTGTCAAATAGATTAGGAGAGTGTCCCACCTATAATTGCCCTTACTGCACATTGGTTATCCTTTGTGGTCAATGGAGAAGAAAGAAGAAGTAAATATTTTTTAATCAAGATTATCACAGAAATTATATTAACTGTATACCTAATACTGAAATGCAGGCCAGAACAACATGTTAATCGATTTGTATTGAATTTTTTTTTCACTTTGAAGCACTGATACTTAAAAAGAATATATTTGAAGTGTCCCTTTTAAACAAAATTTTCCTTCCTATATTTCTAGGTGAGTTCCTGCAAACATGCATTCATTCTCTCTTTTTTGCTCTCACACACTCACACACACACACAAACACACACACACACACACGTGGTTTCTTTTGACTAGAGAACTTATTGGTTTAGATAAAAATTTCACACAAAAGATGATTTTAAAGATTCTTAATGGCATGAAACTATTTAGATTTCATTTCCATAAAATCATAAAAAGCACCTCCATAGTATGAGCAAAAAATATGAATGAAGTCAAACTGTATATGCTTACTAAGGCATTATATTCTTCTATATTGTAGCACATTGGTGTTGTGTGCTGTGGAATACTGTATTTTGGACTTTGGACTTTTTGGTAGAGAGTCAAATATTTTCTATAGACACTGTATTTTGAACTTCTTGGAAATACTACAGTGTGGAAAAATACCACATCGGAAAACTATAAGTGTTTATAAACCTGCCAGTAACGCATACCTTAAATGAGATTATTCTGCAAATGGTAGAATTTGAGTTCCCCTAGAATTTAAAATAAGTGCAGATTTCATCTTTCACATTAAATTCCCTTGTAACCATATACATAAATACATAATGTTATTTTCACAAAACATGAACAGTTGTTACACAACTACTTCATGAAACATACAAGCTAATTATTTCCCTTCATTTTGCATAAATTGGCCATACAATTTTGCTATATAAGTGTAACATAACCTTCAATGTAATTTGATACCCTTTCAAATGGTTTCTGCAGTCAAAATCTTGAATTATATCATGTATGTTACTAATATTGGCTTCCCTGCAAGGTTGAGTAAACAGAAAATAAAATGAAAACATCTGCAGAAAGTGATCCCAGTATGAACTATTGCCATAACATTTCATTCCAATCAGAATCACTGTTTACTTTCAATATTAAGACCAGCAGTAGGTAAGACCACTGGCTGAAAATTAAAAGCTAATCTATGGAAAATTGTGGCCAAGGGATGTGTAGTCTACATTTGAACATTTGTTAAATAAATAATGAAACATAAGAAAGAAACCAAGCCCTTTCAGAAATCCATGGATTTTATTTATACCCTGATGCCCACACCAGCAGGCTGCAATTCTCACAGTGGGGCCATTTTGACCATCTGGGGCCTGGAATGATCCACAGCTCATCAAACAATGTCCTTCTCATTTGCTTAGTCAATTGTTTTTAAAGAGCTTTGAGATTCCTTTTGCAGGAAAGCTGATTTTTTTTGGAACGTACTACTCATTTTGGTTTTTTGAACTTCTTCTTTCCAATAAAACTGCTATAAAACCTCTTCCAATTCACACTGTAATTTGATGAATTACCTTCTCAGGATTTCATTATAAATGTGTTTTAAAGTGCTACTGCAGAGAATGAGGTATTTTGAAATAACAAATAGATACAGGGAAAATGAAAAACTGTTCATCGAAATGATTTGAGTTCTGAGTATACCAGTAAGCAGTTCATTTAATTCCTTAGAGCATCTGTTCATTACTTTATTATTATTAGGCAGGGTTATTTCATTATTAATATAAAATAGAATGCATCTGTGCTGGAGAAGAATCCCATGTCAGGTATATGACAGGCCTGACCTATGAGCAAACCACAGAATCTAATGGAGTCTGGTTTGTGATTAAGGGCAATGATACATGACATCTTCTAGCCATGTGGTGAAGTGAGGTGACCTTACTGAGCTGTGTAACTTCATGATTTTGTTATTTCTTTTAAGAGTTTAAAAGTTCATTTTCTATTTCAAATCCATGCAAGAATAAATGTACAGCTAATCTGTGTGAGATAAGTTTATTCTCCATCTTAAAAATGACCTATCAAGGTTCCTAATTCCCCCCAATGTATTGGCTATTCCTGGTATACTCATTTAAATGAAACCTGAAGTATTAGATTTACACAATCGCTCATCTGCAGGACATCCGAGGGTGTAACCTGACCAAGGAGAACAAGTCTGTCATCCCATACCGTACAGATTGGAGTCTTTGAAGCTGATTGTTTACTACCTCAGCATTAATTATCATCAACTTTTTATTTTAGTAAAACGACATTTCATTTCAACCTTAAAAGGCTTCTAAACGTTTACCATTTTGTGATAGTGTTTTAATGCTTTTGTAGTTCCTCCCAATTATTAAAATTAGATTGGCTGTATAAAATGAAAGAAGCAATTCAACATCAGTTTAATTTAAGCTACTGCAAACCCTGACTTATCTGTGTCACAGTTAAACTACTGTGTCACAGGTCTGCGTAGAGCATATTTCATCCCTGAAACCAGAATGCGTGGTAGTGTACATGCGGCTCTCACCTGGCTTCCCTCAAGGCGACAGCGGTAGCAGTATCTAGTGGAATGGCATGTGCCTTAGGATTTGGAGTAACGTCAATACATTGGGTGGCAAAGGAGTCAGTGTCTCCCCCTTTCTTCAGCTTTTGATTTAGAAGACATATAAAACCAGGACCCAGGGTAAAGCAGGCCTTCTTAAATTCTTACTGAACCAATAAAGCAGTGAATTAACTAATAGCTTTATTTCTGAAAAGGGATTCTAAATAATTCATATTAGGTACAATTTTACTTTATTAGAGTTTAAGAGGCAGAGGTACATTAATAATTATTTGCTGTATTTTTTCTTTTTCTTTAATGGGTAAAGACACTAAAGGTTAGACAAGTTTAGTGATCTGTCCAAGATCACAGAGCCAGATAAAGTAGAAACTAAAATGCAGGATTCTCTGCTCACAGTTCAAAGTACTTTTCTTTCCATTGTATCTACTTTTTTTTCTATTTTCTTTTTTTTTTTTTTTTTTTTTTTCCTCCCTCCCTTCTTTCCTTCCTTCCTTCCTTTTCTTTCTGTCTGTTTTTTGCTTTTTTTTCTTTTTTTTTTTACACAGAGTCTTGCTCTGTCACCCAGGCTGGAGTGCAGTGGCAGAATCTCAGCTCACCGCAACCTCCACCTCCTGGGTTTAAGTGATTCTCCTACCTCAGCCTCCCAAGTAGTGGGGACTACAGGCTCCCATACCACACCCGGCTAAGTTTTGTATTTTTAGTAGAGACAGGGTTTCACCAGGTTGGCCAGGCTGATCTCGAACTCCTGACCTCAGGACATCCACCTGCCTCGGCCTCCCAAAGTGCTGGGATTACAGGCGTGAGCCACTGGGCTCGGCCTTATTTACAAAATTTACCTTTGTTCTGTTGGGCTACTTGCTACTAACACGATTACAAATTCAGACACTAAAACATACAACAGTGTAAGGTGGTTACCCAGATAGTGAGATTACGCAGACATTCATGGTTTTTAGAGAGCACCACTGAAATGAAAACACAAATTTAAATTTTCTTACAGAGGACTTGTGGATCCTTTCAGAACTGGCAAGCCCTAGTTTGAGGAACGCTGTATTACACCATTTGCAAAATGCTAGAAAGTTTAAGCAATGGGTGGGACAATCTATGTGCAGATGGGAGGTATCTGAAGGAACAGAGCACAGGGGTGCTAAGTGTTGAGGAGGGGACAGGAATGTGCAACTATCCTGGCAGAGATACCCGAGCAGTCAGGAAGAGATGTAGAATCAAGGCAACAGGGCACTGGGGTAAAACAGATGAAAAAGAGCAAGGGAAGATAAAAAAGGGGTGAATGGACAAGAAAACAAGTCACTTTGAAGCCGGTAGAGTACTAAAATTTCCTCCCTTCTCAAAACATCCCCCGATCACCAGATGTAAACATTGTTGACCATCTTCCTCAGTAAGAATATTATTGTATATTTTTATTTGTTCCTTAGAAACGGCCTTGTAATCCAAAGAAAGCTCAAAGCCCTTGTATTCAATTTTTCCTCCTTAGACCTTGAGTACTGAACAACAGCAAAATCAGGACCTTTGGGTTAGTGACCATCAAAACTTTGACCATGACCATCAAATTGCCCTTGACCATCAAGTTACTCAGGACAATTTGTTTTAGCAAGTAAAGGGTTCAAAGGAAGAGACTTTTCCAAAGAAGCAGAGCTGTCTAGAGGGGAGGCCCATTGTACACACGACTGTTTTCTAGCCCAGACTGTCATGTAGGCATACTACTAATGATGTAGAGACTCACCATGCCTGATAAGAAGCTAGCAACAATGAATGCTTAATGACTAGCTAGAATCATACAGATATCCATAGGTCATGGCTACTTACTAGAAAAGGAATTGTGTATTACACATGTCTATCATTGCCTGTCCTGCCCACAGCCCCTGCTGCATAAGCACAGACACGTTCTGTGTCACGTGAGTCTTCTGCATATCACCAATTGGTGAGTAGGAGACACCTGGACCAATGGTGGTATAGCTAGAAAGAACCATGGAAGAATGGTCCGGGGCCCAGGATATGCTAAAGTTAAAAGGCCTTTAAGACTGAAAAGTGGGATGGCCATTAGAAAACTTCATAATCCTGCTGAGGTGACGAAGAAGCCCAGGCCCCTTGAGTAGAAGGAACGGCATGCAATTTAAATACTACCCTGAGAAGTAAACCAGTCTTAGCCTTAAAGTTACCCAACCTGCAGTTCCACCAACCTAAAGCATCCCTTAGTTTTTCCACAGTCGTCCACTTTGATTTTGGCAAATGGATCCACAGGAGGAGCAGTAGGGAAGGGGTAACCTGGGCAGTGAGAATAAAGAAGGGTTAGAAAATCCAGTAACAACTGTTCCAATGAGAACTTTTAAAATTGTGTTGACTATTTTTTTCTCATGCATATCAAGAAATGTCTGGGGACTCAGAAAAGGGCTTTGATTAAGTCTAATCATCCCCTTCATGGGGGAGGGTGTAGGCCACACACCTTCGGACCTAACCTTGCATGTGAACTCAGAGTAGGTGTGCCCTTTTCTCACTTTACAGGCAAGCAACCTGGGGCACTGAGAAAGGCTACAATTTCATATAACCACGGGCTTACCACTGTCCCCAGGAGTTTGAGAATCACACTTTTAATACAATATACATGCTCTAAGAGAAAGAAGTTAACAGTGATACATTTTTATACCTGATTGTAGGGTTTTTCCATTTGTGTACTTGATCATAGGATTTTTCCATTCCATTTTAACTTCCATTTTGCATTAAGCTGTAGATAACATTTTCTTATGTCACTAAATTCTTTGTTTTTGGTTATTGTTGTTGTTGAGACAGTCTCACTCTGTCACCCAGGTTGAAGCGCGGTTGTGTGGATGAGTTTCTTTGTTTTTCTCTGAATAGGTACTGAGCCACTACGAACTACTGTATGTTAAGCATCTTCATATACCTTCTTCTCTTACTTCTCACTACAACCCCCAAACCATTTTTCTCAGAATATTTATCCAGGAATTCAATGATTGTTCACTTACATGATTTGGAAATTCTATAGTTCACTGACAAAGACAATCTCTTTTAATGTTGCTTCTTCCATTTTCAGACATATCATCCTCACTACTTCCTGGCATCTAGAATAATACGTTAGCATACAGCAGATTCCCAGCCCAGTAAATCCCAGTTATTATTACTACTGGATTATTAACACCATTAAATTTCGTAAACTGGCCTGAGAAATAATAACTATGGGGTACGACTGTCTCTTTAAGAACAACAGGGCCGGGCGCGGTGGCTCACACCTGTAATCCCAGCACTTTGGGAGGCCGAGGTGGGTGGATCATGAGGTCAAGAGATCAAGACCATCTACTAAAAAAAAAATACATAAATAAATACAAAAAATTAGCTGGGCATGGTGGTGCATGTCTGTAATCCCAGCTACTCAGGAGGCTGAGGCAGNTTTGAGATACAGTCTCTCTGTCTCCCAGGCTGGCGTGCAGTGGCGTGATCTTGGCCCACTGCAACCTCTGCCTCTTGGGTTCAAGTAATTCTCATGCCACACCCTCCTGAATAGCTGGGATTGCAGGCACGTGCCACCACACCCAGCTAATTTTTATTTATTTAGTAGAGATAGGGTTTCCCCATGTTGGCCAGGCTGTTCTCAAACTCCTGACCTCAAGTGGTCTGTCCGCATTGGCCTTTAAGTTCAAAATTATTTTAATCTTGATGATTATTGTGAAAAAGACAGAGGTAAAAAATATCCAGTCCTGGAATTACTGAAGATTAACAATAATTTTAAACAAATATTTATGTCTTGAATATAACAGTCTATGTTGTATACATTGATTGATTCATTCATTTGATAACAACTTGTTGAAAAGGCACATAAACAGTAAGGAACCCAACAGATGCAGACCTGTACTCCTTGTGCTAGACAGTAGAATCATGGTTAGAAGGAAAAGTCACAGGAGAGATGATGAAAAAGAAATCAAGATAGTGTTATTGAGATTGCTAGAAGTAAATGTTTACTTTTATTATGACCCATTATCTTTACCAAATGGATTTTATGATAAGGACGCCATGTAAAGCATAGATTTATTGGAAAGTGAATTGCAAATGTACCGGTGGAATAAAATGTAAGATAGAAAATTACCAAACTCCATTGTTTTCAGTTAATATATAGCTCTAATTCATCTCTGACTCTATACATTGTCCAAGTGAGCACAGAATATGTCTCTCTAGAGGGAAAGAGGGAACTTAGTTTGATTCAGACATTTCTCAGTTTCCATTGTGACTTTTCCTATTTTAGCAGAATTATATATATTTTTTTATTTTATCCCCAGCGGGTTAATGAGGTTTATTAAGTGGGAGAGCTCTGTCAGTAAGTTATAGTGCATTTTATTTATTCTTTTATGATTATTCAGATAATTGAGGATGACATAAAGACCAAAAACTTATCAACATTTCATATCTGTCTGTTTTACAAATCACTGAAACATACATAAATACTTATTTTAGCATCAACAAATGCAATATTCATCTGTTGTTCTTTTCAACTAGATAGTTCTTCCTATTTAACTTTCAGATACATATAAACACATAAAAAGTATCATTTTTGAGCACAATATTATAAAATGCACTATACTAGAATATATATATATATATATAATCTTTATAGATAGAACATATATAAATATACATATATTTATATATACATATCTTCCCACCATAATTGGTTGGACATGGTGGATATATACATAGAGAGGTATGTGTGTGTATGTGTTCATATGTGTGTGTGTGTAGATATGTATATATGAAAGAGAGTGTCACTATGTTGCCCAGGTTGATCTTGAACTCCTGGCCTTAAGCAATTCTCCTATCTCAGCCTCCCAGAGTATTGAGATAACAAGTGTGAGCCACTGCTCCCAACCTAGAATATTTTTTATCTTCAAATAAAAAGTAATGTGTAAGCTCTGTAGTTGAACAAAAGTAGCTGAAAATAGAATATGAGTATAAGCTGCTTCTTATGGAAAATTGTCTTTTGTAAGTTTTATTTCATTTTGTGCTGAAAGATTCTATTTCTGAAACAGTTTTTTTACCTTATGTGGCCTTATATAAGAGAAATACTGGTATGAAACAAAAAGTCTAAATAGGTTTTTAAACTTCATAGATTAAGGAACATATTGGTGAGTCAGAATATTTAGGCAGGGGCCAATTGTAAACGATGCAGTAACTGGCGTACACAGTGTACCCCAGCTCACAACACTCTTCTCCATTCATGGAGCCTTCATAAGCTACAGCCACATCAAGGCCAAGGCCTGTAGACCTAAGGGAGCAACTTATTTTGTTTTCCAGTATTTATCTTATTCTATGACTGTAACTGAGTCACCAGCAATCACACAAAGCCTTGTTTACATAACATCTGTACATCAGTACTATTTCTACATACAGCCTTTCTCCACAAACATTAAGAATGATATGGAAATGAAATAATACTATATGATATTCTTGTTTTGCATATCCAAATTATTTTGATCATTCTATGGAGACAGAAAATGTAAAACACAGAGAAGAATAGTTCCCTAAAAAATCTTTTCAAAAAAGTAAATACAAATGGGTGTATATAAATATAGATGTATGTAGATAAAATGAAATTAGCTATTTAGTGGAATGGGTTTTTGATTGTTGGCTCTAGCCAACATCCAGAAATAGCCAACAACCAAGCAGTCAGGGATTTTTTTGTTGAGCGTCCAAATTTATCTATTTCATTTTAATTTACCACACACAATAAAGTAATTAAGGCAATTACTGTTTTATGGTTTGACTATTTCAAGAATTTAAGGGAAGTTAAATGAGGCACAATAGCCCACCTGCTAAAACATCTCGAACTTACATTGCATTTCAGAGCATTTGTTCCAAAGCCCTGGTGTGCTTGGCTTGGATGTTAAACACCCCATGTGTTGTATGTCTTAGTACCTGAAGATAACTTCCAATAAATTTAAAGTATAAAACACTCTGGTTTGGTGTAAGAGTAATAACATCCTTTATTATAAAGCCTGCATGCTGTCTCTAAATACCCGCTATTTCAAAAACAGTCAATGATAATCTGGCCAGACATCAGGAGTTAGTTTTCCCCATGCGAAGTTTCAGACTCCACATTGAGGTTCAGCTGCTGGGAACTGGAAAGAAACATGAGACTTTTGTATTGTCTTGTTCTGGAGAATGGAGGCCACAGGTTTCCATGACATAGCTTGTTGAACTCTCATCTCGCTAAAGGTGTACATCTCTCTCCCTCATGACTAAAATGCACTGTCTGCTGTGTATAGCTTTGTTTTAGCCTTGGTTTTAATAGAGCCAGTGACAAATTTAACAGTATTTTAAGGTACGTTTGCTTGATAACTACTGTATATATTTTAGAGGTATTTATGAGAAACATTTTTGTATGTAAATTTCATACAATCCTTGTGGTAAATAAATGCATTTCCACGTGAGGTCTATAATAACACAGCATTTTGATGTTCTATGTAAGAACGTCATAGTTCACCATTGATAGGAGTGTATGTTTTTAATTTTCTTGTCTAGCCAACTATTTGCTTTCCGTGGTGTTATTTTTTCCCTTAACTTTTATTCAGTTATGTGGCTTTAATTCTTCCCCAAAGAGTTTTAGTATTCTATGAACCTTCACATTTTGACCTGTAAATCATCAATCTTACAAGCTTTAATTTGGAGAAAAAATTACAAAGAGCTGAAAACTGACTTTCTAAACCAAAATTGCTTTCTTAACATATATTTTTAAAGAGGAAAATTACTATGACAGGTTGATTGCAATTTAAAACATCATCTTTGGTGGATTACAAGTATTTTAAGGTTCATAATTTCCATAATCATTTTTTCTGCTTAAAAAGATGCTTCAAATTTAATTTAAAACAACATCTGTATTAATTTTTATCATTTAGGATGAAAGTTGATTGTTTCTAGAGCTTGTAATTCTCTGAAGTGTTGCATATCAAACTGTGTTCTCTACAGAATTTAAATCATAAAATAAAATGTGCATATTTTCCCCTGCAGGAATTCTATTTGAATCAAGCCCAACTTTAATTCTTGTCAGAATGCACCATTAATAATTTATTAACACTTATTGTAGTTTATACCATACACCTTAATCCACCTTAAGCAGTTTTAAATACCTATAAATTACAATTTGAATATTATTTTATACAGCTTCTTCAGTGCTTGATTCATCTATTACAAATTTAAATAATCTCCTCATTGTACTGGGCATTTGTGGGTACTACTTGCAGGAACAGGGTTTAAGCAGGAGAAACTGAAGTCAAACTCTTAAGTGCCTGATTACAGTGGGATGTACCAGTCTGTGATTTTATGTCTCTTCATTTGCCTTAATTAAAATATGCTATTCTTTAAAATATCTTTGGGCTGCCAAAATGAGTACGTGGGAGTAAATTTTTGAGTGATTGCAGTTTAAAATCCAGAGGTAGCATAAAATGTTATACATTCATTACAAACAGCATTGGCAATAGCTTTTGCAAGAAAAGAATTTGGGGTAACAGTTAATTTCAAAAGGTTCAAGTGTTTTCATTCTACAAAATTGGGAAATGGAAGTGTATATTAAATAATTAATTGGGAGATGGAAGATGTGTATTAAATGTATGACATTGTCTTCTAAAATGGCAAATAGTTAGCTATAGAAAGAATGCAAATAAGACGTCCTTTCTCTTTTGATGTGACACTCCAATATATTAGAGTACCATCCAAACAGGGGAACACTAAGTTTGAAACATTATTTTTTCAGTCTATTCATACATTACAGGGCATTCTGCTCTATGTAATGTATTTCAAACCCGAAGGATTTGTTACACAGAAAATAATCTAGAGCAAATATGTGTATGTGTTTATGTATTTATTGTACTTATTTTCTACATGCATGCACACATTTGCATGCACACACACACACACATATAAATACTGTATAGGAAATATTCTAAATTCCTTATGAATAGTTGCTGCATGTTACTTACATAATTAGGGCCATCTGCTCTTTTATTATAAACTTCTGAGAATTGCAGCATTCTGTGATATGACTGCAAATCATTTAAGCAGCCTGTTAAAAGAATAAGTATGCACTATACTACTAAGAAATCCTCAGAAATCTTACACGGATATAATACACGATCCTGAAGAAGTAATGGATTAGTGAATGATAATTTCAAAACATTCTTTTATTGGTGAATGTTGTTCAACATTTTGTGTATGAATAATCCTTCTTTTCCAAGAGTAAATAAAAATTTAGAGGAAGCTGAAAACATAACCTCCATGTCCTAAGAAGTACATATTTAAAGAATAATATCAACATCATGGCAGCATAGTTAAAAATATCCCATAGTGAAATTGTCCCTATTTATTGCTATTTAAAGCACAGCAGCATTACTTACCCAACAAGATTTTAGAATTACATACTACATTAAAAACCAAGTAAATTCATTTGTTGTTGCCTTTTACAGTAATTATTATTACAGATTTAGCTGATCACATTTTATAATAGCTGATCAGCTATTTAGCTGAATTCTGAATTTTAAAATGGATGAGTTTGAGAGCACGCATGGTGGCTCATGCCTGTAATCCCAGCACTTTGAAAGGCCAAAGAGGGCAGATCACTTGAGGTCAGAAGTTCTAGACCAGCCTGGCCAACGTGGTAAAACTCCATCTCTACGAAATATAAAAATTAGCCAGGCTTGGTAGCGCTTGCCTATAATCCCAGCTACCTGGGAGGCTGTGGCAGGAGAATTGCCTGAACCTGGTAGGTGGAGGATGCAGTGAGCCGAGATTATGCCACTGTACTCCAGCCTGGGTGACACAGTTAGACCCTATCTCAAAAAAAAATAAAATAATAAAATTGACAAATTTGAAATATGGTTACTGGGGGTTATTTTTTAAGCAGTTCAAAAAGCAATAAAAAAATATATCCTTGGTTTAACTCATTTTTTGGTTTTTAACTTATTCCAAATCTCAATACTCTGTGGACTCACATGCAATGTAGGTTTCCCATAATCAACTTTATATATTCCCTCATACTTTATAGAAAAGCAGTTGTATTTGATACTATCACATGCAATTTTAAGATGTGTTAGAAGTTGTTCTTTCCTCATACTAATGTCTTCTCACTGAGTGTACATATTTTGGTCATTCTCTTCACCATGTTGTCATTTTCTATTCCATCTATAAGTTGATCTAAACAGATGATCTTAAGAAACACAGACTTGATCATGATGCATAAGCTTTTTGATGTGCTGTTGGATTTGGTTTGCCAGTATTTTATTGAAGGTTGCACATACCCAAAGGATTATAAATCATTCAGTTATAAAGAAACATGTACATGTATGTGTATTGTGTCATTGTTTACAATTGCAAAGACTTGGAACCAACCCAAATGTCCATCAATGATAGACTGGATAAACAAAATGTGGTACATATACACCATGGAATACTATGCAGCCATAAAAAAGGATGAGTTCATGTCCTTTTCAGGGACATGGGTAAAGCTGAAAACCATCATTCTCAGCAAACTGACACAAGAACAGAAAACCAAACACCACATGTTCTCACTCATAAGTGGGTGTTGAACAATGAGAACACATGGACACAGGGAGGGCAATATCACACACAGGGGCCTGTCAGGGGTTGGGTGGCTAGGGGAGGGATAGCAGGAGGTAGGAGTTAGGGGAGCAAGAGCATTAGGAAATACCTAATGTAGATGACGGGGTGATGGATGCAGCAAACCACCATGGCACGTGTATACCTATGTAACAATCCTGTACATTCTGCACATGTACCCCAGAACTTAAAGTATTAAAAAAATATATTCTCATTTGCAGGATTTCAGTCTGTAAGATTAAATTAAAGAACCAGATACATGTGTAATGAGATGGATTGTTAGTGTCTGAGAGATTGCAGTGACATTCTGAGCCAATTTACTGTGCAATTCCTGACTGGCAAACTGCACCCAGACCCCAGCCAGGCATCTTGCAAATGCAAGGTTCTAGACTCCAGCAGGGACACCACAAAATGTAAATGGATCAAAACCTGTTACATCACATTTGCTATATTTGTATTATTAGCATAATTTTATAGAAGAACAAAAATGTTTTATTTAAAAAATTAGTAATCTTAAGAATAACAATTTCTTGATAACATCAGCTCAAAACATATGTTGAACTTTACCAACAAAGTTCCCAAAGAGTCACACTAACATTCTGTGGATAAATACTTATCACTTCCTCTGAAATGTTATTTGTCTAGGATATTGGCAAAAACTTCTACCATGATTTGGTTTTTTCTTTTTCTTTTTTTTTTTTTTAATTAGAATGCAGTAATTTTTGGAAGAAAATCCCTTGGGATGAAATCCATTGTCTGCTTATAAATCTGCAAGTGTAGTAGCAAATGATTAAGGATTGAACAAGCACCTTTTAGACTTCATTCAGTTTACAGAGATCTACCTTATATTTCTGCTTTGAACACTAAATGTTAAAAGAATATTACCTAAAAAAATGGTGCTAGATTCATAAGAATAGTGAAAACAGATATGTAGTGCAAATTATTAGAGACTGGCCAGGCATAGTGGCTCACACCTGTAATCCCAGCACTTTGGGAAGCCTAGGTGGGCAGATCACCTGAGATCAGGAATTCGAAACCAGCCTGGCCAATGTGGTGAAAGTCCATCTCTACTAAAAATACAGAAATTAGCTGGGTGTGGTGGCACATGCCTGTGGTACCAGCTGCTAGGGAGGCAGAGGCAAGACAATTGATTGAACTCGGGAGGTGGAGAGGTTGCAGTGAGCCGAGATCACACCACTGCACTCCTGACTGGGTGACACAGCAAGACTCTGTCTCAAAAAAAAAAAAAAAAAAAAAAAAAAAAAAACACACAAAAAACAAACAAACTAGAAATAATTTTGTTGGTATGGAAGCACTGATTCACTATCAAAATATTCTGCCAACTAAATGTATTTATTCATTGTAACAACACAATTATATCACATTTACTGTAGGAGAAGATTGAAGCCTATATTGAATTGTACAGAACATATTTCTTTAACCCTGGCTATATTTTCATAAAGGCAGGAATATGTACTTGGCCAATTTTTGAATATTGTAGGAAGGAACTTATTCTTACCTTGGGGGGGGGGGAGTTTGGCTATTTCCAAGTTGTAAAAATAGAACATGTCCTCTATGCATTGTGCCGTCTCCTTAAAGAACACTTTTTGTGTATTAATCTTTCATTAGACCTATTTTTAAATACAGTTTATTTTTTGGTCTGATTTGGCAGGAGTTGAAATAGTTTGGAGTAAAAATTTGTGTTGACTTAAGTGTAAATAGTATTCTATTCTTGACTGTGTGCTGTTTTAAGTGTATTTTTACTTGATTTATGTTTCAATGCCATCTCTATGCTATAATTGAAATATATGCAGGGTGTATGAGTTCTATATTGCTACATTTAAAAAATGATGCCGAAACTTAGTTTCCATGAGTCAGGAATCTGGATGCAGTTTATCTGTGTGTTTCTGGATCAAAATTCTTGTGAGGTTGCAGAATGTTGGCTAGGGCTGCAGTCACCTCAAGGTTTGAGCATGTGAGGATTCTTTTCCGTGCCTACTCCTGTCATAGGCACCAAGATGCCTATTGGTCATCTTCAGGTTCACACTCACCAGTGGGTCTGTGGGATGGGAATCATTCCTTGCTATGCCAGTCTTTTCATAGGGCTGGTCACAACATGAAATCTGGCTTCCTCCAGAGTGAGGGCATAGAGAGAGAGAGAGAGAGAGAATGCATACCTAAAATGGGAGCCATGACCCTTTATCAGTATAATATTGGAAATGACATTCCATAACGTCTACCATATTTTATTATTAGAAATGAGTGAATAAACCCAGTTCACGCTCCTCAGGGAGATTTCATAAACGCATGACTATCAAGAGACAGGGATCACTGGGAGCTGTTTAGAGGCTGCTTGTCACACATGATCAAAACTTACTGGAGATGAATTAAATTTCCTGAAACATATTAATAATAGTAATATAATTCACTGAAGATAAATCAATCATTGAGAGTGAGAGTTTAAGATTGTTCCTTCTACTAATTAAATATTTGACAGTATGAAAATAATTTCACTTTTTGGGGCCTCAGCTAAATATAGGCATACTTGGGAGATATTAGTGGTTTGGATCCAGACCACTGCAATAAAGTGAATTGAAATAAAGCAAGTCATATGAGTTTTTTGGGTTTACCAGTGCATATAAAAGTTATGTTTATAATATACTGTAGTCTATTAAGTATGCAATGGCATTATTTCTAAATATAACAGTATACATTGCATACCTTAATCAAAAATACTTTATCGCTAAAAAAATGCTAACAATCATCTAAGCCTTCAGCAAGTGGTAATCTTTTTGCTGGTGGAAGGTCTTGCCTTCATGTTGATGGCTGCAGTGGTGTTGCTGACGGTTGGGGTGGCTGTCGCAATGTCTTAAGACAACAATGAGGTTTGTCTTACCAGTTGACTCTTCCTTTCATGAAAGATTTCTCTGTACCATGAGATGTTGTTTGATAGCATTTTACCCATAGTAGAACTTGTTTCAAAATTGAAGTCGATTCTTTCAAATGCTGCCTCTGCTATAGTACCTACGTTTAGGTAATGTTCTAAGTCCTTGCTGTCATTTCAACCATCTTCACCAGGGGTAGATTGCATCTCAAGAAACCACTTCCTTTGCTCATCCGTAAGAAGCAACTTTTCGCCTGTTCAAGTTTGATCATGAGATTGCAGCAATTCAGCCAAATCTTCAGGCTCAGCTTTTCTATTTGTCTTCCTGTTTCCATCATATCTGCAGTTAACTTCCTCCACTGAAGTCCTGAACCCCTCAAAGTCATCCATGAGGGTTGGAAACAACTTCTTCCAAATACCTGTTAATGTTCATATTTTGACCTCCTCCCATGAATCGTGAATATTTTTAAAGGCATCTAGAATGGTGAATCCTTTCCAGAAAGTTTCAATTTACTTTGCCAGCATCTATCAGATGAATTACTGTGGAAGCTATAGCCTTAAGAAATGTATTTCTTACATGGGAAGACTTGAAAGTCAGAATTATTCCTTAATCCATGGGCTGCAGATGAATGTTGTATTAACAGGCATGAAAATAACATTCTTGCCCTTGTCTGTCTTCATCAGAGCTGTTGGCCAGGTGCATGGTCAAGGAGCAGGAGTGTTTGGAAAGGAATGTATTTTGTGAGCAGAAGATTTCAACATTGGACTTAAAATATTCAGGAAACTATGCTACAAACAGCTATGCCATCATCCAGGCTTTATTAGTCCATTTATACAGCACAAGCAGAGTAGATTTAGCATAATTATTAAAGGCTCTGAAATTTTCAGACTAATATTGAGCATTAGCTTCAATTTAAAGTCACCAACCGTGTTAGCCCCTAACAAGAGAGTCAGCCTGTCCTTTGAAGCTTTAAATCAGGCGTTGACTTCTCTAGATACAGAAGGCCTGGATGTCATCTTCTTCAATATAAGCTTGTTTCATCTACGTTGAAAAACTGTTGTTTAGTGTTGTCACCTTCATCAATACTCTTAGCTAGATTTTCTGGATAAAATGCTACAGTTTCTAACATCAGCATCTGTTGCTTCACCTTGCACTTTTGTGTTAAGGAGAAGGCTCTTTTTCTTAAGTCTCGTGAACCAATTTCTGATACTTTCTAACTTTCCTTCCTTTGCTTCTTCACCTCTCTCCCCCTTCATAGAGTCAAGAGATTTAGGGCCTTGCTCTGGATTAGGATTTGGCTTATGGGAATGTTGAGGCTGGTTTGATCCTCTAACCTGACCACTACAACTTTTTCATCAGCAATCAAGGTGTTTCACTATATGAGTCATATTTTCACTGGAGTAGCACTTTTAATTTCTTTCAGAAACTTTTTGTTTTCATTCACTACTTGGCTAACTGGTGCAGGAAGCCTAGCTTTCAAATTTATCTGACTTTGGACATGTCTTCCTCAGTGAGCTTAATCATTTCAAACTCTTGATTCAAAGCAAGGTACATGTAACTCTTACTTGTACTTAAACACTTAGAAGAAATTGTCGAGTAAGTAATTGGTTTAATTTCAATATTATTATGTCTCAGGAGATAGGGTGGAGTAGAGGGAGGGAGATTGAGGAATGGCGTGTCAGTGGGGCAGTCATAACATGCACATTTGTTGATGAAGTCTGCCATCTTATATGGAAGCAGTTCATGGTGCCTTATAACAAGTACAATAGCAACATCAAAGATCACTGCTCACAAATCACCATAATAGACATAAAAATAAAAACTTGAAATATTGCAAGAATTACCAAAATATGATACAGAGATGCAGTGTGAGCACCTGTTGTTGGAAAAGCATCCCTGATAGACTTGCTAGATTGGAGATTGCCACAAACCTTTAATTTGTAAAAAACAAAACAAGCAACCAAAAAAAAAAAACAAAACAAAAATCAGTGTGTCTGCAAAGTGCAATAAAGCTAGGTATGCCTGTACTCATTCTTATTTATGTAATAAGATGGCAACGATTATACATAACCTGCTCTGTTATAGTACGTTGTTTAGGTCATAAGTTTTTAATTGTGTATTTTTTCAGTTTTAATATTTAAATCCATTGGATTTTCATTAACCTTTACAGTTTATTTTATAGTTTATGAATGTCCTCGTAGCTTAGGTATGAAGAGTGGCCATGTGCCGTAATAAGGCTTGCTTGGTCATACAGCTCTGGCAAGTACTGACTGTGTAAAAGTGACTTAGCATTTTGCTTCAAATTTTTTCATCTGTAAAATGCAGATGATAGTCCTAACCTCATAATGTTCTTGTGAGGATTGAAGGTCCTACTACATGTAAACATTTTGAAAAGTACTTATCGTAGATTGACTTCTCAAGTAATACTTTTTTCTGTATTTTTTGGAAATAATAGAAGTAGTAGTTGTGTTCGTAGCAATAGTATGAGTGGCAACACTTTGGGAAACATTTTGAAATAATAGATACTGTCTGTGTTCAGCTGATAAATGGTCCATTGGCCTTTAAGAAGAATCAGACAAAGGCTCTCGTATATTTAACATGTTATTAATTAGATCCTTGAAATAATTTTGACATTTTCTCCCAGAAAATAAGATTATATGGTATAAAGGAAACTACTACCTAAAATATTAATTTTATGACAACTGCCAAGAAAAACAAAAGCCAGCATGGGTGACCAAATTCAGCTATGAGGTTTCACATATAAGAAAAAAACCCTCAAATTGAAATGCCCTACACAGGAGGCCCGTCCTATGGAAAACCTCTGTTAGGGAGATCATAAAATTCCTCTCTACGGAGCTGAGTCTGTAACATCTACCTCAGCACAGTGATACCTTAGAGGAAAAACAGAGGACAGGAAGTTTTATTTTTAGCTTTAGCGACACTTAATGAGAAGTCGGTGTTACTTTATATCAGATCGTATAGGATTTAATTGATTAATTTTACTCTGCAACATGAGCAGTGCGTTCCATGGCTGGGGAGGTGGTGATACCTTCACACTTTGACCTGCACACTGCTCATTAAAAACTCTGTTTATGGGATTGCAGATGACAAAAGGATACAATTACATAAGAAATTATCTTTTAAAATCCATGGTCTAAATATTGTATTACAAAGATATTCATCATGATAAATTTTACATTGTGTCATTTTTTTTTTTGTAATTGTTTGTTTTCATGAAACCTCTGAGAGCATCCTTGGGTTGTCTCAATTGGCTATGTGTGTCTATCATGAGTAAAACCGTAATAATCTACAATTAAAGGAACTTCCTCAGTGTCATGGCTTTACCATGGTGTAACATAAAATCCTAAGTCTGGAAATACAGTATTCACTAGCATACCTTAATGATCCAACCTCTCCACAGTACACTTCTGTCAGCAATTTATTCCCTATCCACATTTTATCTAGGCCAGGTGTGCAACTATTTTTGGAGTAGATCTAACACTTCTACCTGCTTTTTCTTTTCTTCTCAAATCAAATTAAACATAGAAAGAATATTGACTTTGGTCGATGAAATGACTCTGCGCATTGTTGTCTAATAAACCAACACCAAAGTACTGAGAATTCAAATTAATGCTGTCACTAAAGTCAAGGTGGAAGGCAAGGGAATTTGTCCCCTTTTACTGAGAGATAATTGAAGGAGAGCCTGAAAAAGTTACTTTGCTGACAAATGGGTACAGTATTTACCTGAATCCAGTTCAGCCTGACTTCACCAACTACCTCTGGTAATTTCTAGGGCTCTATTGCTATTGAATTCCTTGTCTCTGTGGGTGTGTCTTATAGATTTTATGGTTAAATAAGCACATAGTCATTACTGATATATGCAGAGTTGTAAATTGGTTCATTTCATAGTTAGGAATAACTTTAGAACTGATTGTTAACAAATATATTACTTCTCATCAGTTGCCTTGAGAGTTTAATGGACATAAATATGTCTTAGATGAGAGAGGGCCTGTGACTATTTTCTGTCTGTATCAATATTCTCACCTCCACACACCACCATAAGCATAATGTATCTTGAGCACCGTTCTCCATAGTTAAGTGTGATTATTTCTCACTTGAGCTCTTTCACAGTTTAGTTGATTTTTTAAAAAAATCCACTTTCCGTCTGGCTACAGATCAAGACTACCATGAAAAATTTACAATTCAGCCTTAGTGTTAAGAGTTTATAATTTCGTTATTATCTAAAATTATCTTCCAAAGCTAGTCTAGATTGACGAAGGAAATGAGCTACCCTGATTAAATACTACCCTGTCATCTCTAGACTCTTGCATTCTTTGTGTCATTATAAGTGACACATCCAAGTGTGGTAATTTCTTTCTAGGGACCATGCCTCTCTCTTGGGACTAGGGACACTCTCAGACCCCTCCAAGGGCCACTGTCCATGTGCTGACAACACAGTAAAATATCACGAAGATAATGTCTCAAAAACTGTGCCACAAAGTGTAGATTTAGGAACGTTACCTAGGATGTTTCAATTTTGTCCTTTCGTTATGTCATTGAAAAGTATTTAGAAAAATTACATATTAGAATATAAAATATATGTGATATAATCTTTTCCTAACATGTTAATAGTCTATCATATTAAAAATTGTATAATATATTCATATTAGTTTTATATATATTTCAATTGACTAAATTATTATTAGTATATCACCAGTGACAAACATTTCATCATTTACTTGAGCCATGATAATACTACCACTAATAAATGTCCCTGTTGTTTTGGTAGAGTTTACTAAAGCCTGCATGGTAATTAAGTTCTTTATTATGATGATCAGAGAGTGTATTCAGACTACATCACTTTCTTGCACATTTTGGAACTTACTAATTTTTTTTCAAAATGTATATAACATTTCTCATGTCACTAAGAAAATCAGTGTATCAGTATTTATTTCATTTGCAAATTCCCTGTAATTACAGCAAAATCATGTCAAATATATAAATAAGCTAAAGTAAATTAAAAAGAAATGCATTTTGTAGCACTGTTGATTTTATGAAATCACACTAATTCCATCACATTTTAACCTTTATAAACAGCTCTTTAAGCAGGTGAAGTGAAAGTATTATCAGGCTGTAGAAAATGAACCTCAGGCCTAGGCAGGTCAATGCCTCAGATAACATGCTAAAAACCCCTAGAGTCTAGACATAATCCCAGCATGTGTCCAACGCCACCATTAACACTCTAAAGCAGGAGACTCTATGGTAGTTTCTGGATATTCATCAAATATAAACAGAGGTTCATAAAATGAACTCATAATTTCATCACTATCCAGGAAACTGAAGAAAGCACTCAAAACTAGAATAAATAAAATATACTAATATTTCTTATTCACGGACTTTCCTCAAATAAAATTAACATTGTATCATGTGCAGAATACTATTATCTCTATCTGTTCGTCCATCCATCTATCTACAGAGGCTTACATTTTTAATCTCAATATGTGATTCGCAAGCTATTCTGATTTCTGAATTAGGGCACATAGGTCAGAAACTCTTAAAGGCAAACTCAAATAGACTGTCACTGAACATTTGGATAAAGTTCCAGTCACACTCGCACACTAAAATGAATGTCCTTTATGCATACCATTTAATGCAAAGAAAGGCATATTTGTAAGAATTTTATTTATATGGTGGGCTAGATCTAGAAAATGTCCCTTCAGGTAAATGAAATTAGTTATACAGTGTTGATTATTATAAACACAAAACATAGATTAGATGACATGGATTTAATATTATTTTTTATCATACTAAAAGTACATATTTATCATATTTTCCAGTGACTCATTCAATCTTTGAACCTCAACACTATTTTTCTATTTTAACAATGTTTTATATTATGAATTTCATGCTCCTTTGGGTTTCATGCTTAAATTATTCTCTTAGGACGATTGGATACTTCAAATACTATATTAACTTTCTCCTGCTTACTGTGGAGTCAAAGCCAGACATTTTCCTCCCTTTCTGTTGACACAATGGACCTACACAAAACCAGTTCACAGTATTAGACTTTATGATCAGAACCAGAAAAGAAAAATGGGAGGCTAAGTAAAAAGGAACCTCAATGGCAAGAAAGAAAGAAAATGAGAAAGAGGGGGAGAGAGGAGAAAAGAGAAAAAAAGAGAAAGTAGAATGAAATTGAATAAATAACAGCAGAGTGGTGAGCAGTAGAGTGCTGTTAAAAAGTCTCCCTGATCTTCCTTCTTACCCCTTTCTGAATGTGTCACATGTTCATTTTGACACTAAATGGATCTTTATGGCTTCAATGTTATAGCCCACAACCCAGGATCACCAGTGTGTATAATTTTCAGGAAGAAGGAAGAAAATAAAGGAAGAGGGGAGGGAGGGAGGAAACAGTGTGTAAGCAGTGCTTGTTCCACACATTTTTGGGAGCCTGGCATCAGTTGAGGTCACCTGTGTCAATGGCGGCAAAAATAACATGGGAAATCTAGGAGAAACTTGCCTTTGTAGGGAGGGACCCCTCACACTTTCTCAACAAGGCAGGTTTTGAGGACCTGTATTCACAGGACATTGTAGCAGACTGTCTCCATCTCTGGGTGAAGGCCATTCCTCTGGCCAAACTGCTTTGAAACTCTAGTAAAAGATGTTCCAGTTTGGGGTCTTAATGGGATCACTGGTGCCCTCCCTACCTAGAGATGACAGGTGCAGTACTGCATGGGGGTCCTAATGAAGTTCATCCATGGCATTGTCTTTATCTAGAACTAGGCTCTTCTGCAGTCTTTTTAACAGAACATTTCAGGTACTTGTCAACAGAGAACAAGGCAGCTTAAAAAACTTAACTTGCAGTTATGAAAGTAGTCCTAAGGTGGTTGAATCAAGGAGGGGGACACTTTTCTTTTCTCCAATTATAAGGGCCCATCCTGAATATATATTTATAGGAAACATCCTGGCCACTAGGCATTCCCTTCCTCCCCTGAAATTAGCATTCAAATATGTTTATTTCAAATAGTTCCTTTTCTCATACCATCAAATATATTTGTGTCTTTTTAATTAATTTTTTCCAGTTTATTTTGTGTTTTACATATTAATGTGTTATTGTTAGATAAAATATAAATGGACTTTTAACCCTGAAAAAAGTGCTTTTTTATTATATTTTTAAATACTACTAATTGCATTATTTTGATTAACTGGAAGAAAAGGACAATTTTAGTCTAGACAATCACGCATAAATTCAAATATTCCTAAAGCAAAACAGATAGTCACTTTAATCGCTGTACTGTAAATGCAAACGATTCATTTTGCACTTATCAACTAAAAGCAACATTTGAACCTCACAATACGCATGAAGGTTGTGTTTCTGTGATTGAATTCAATGACAAGAATAAAGTTGGAGAAAAAAATATACAGAGGAAAGAATTTCTAGAAATAAAATAGTCTTTTGGAAACAATACACATGGTAACCAATAGCATCTCAGCAAGTGCGCCATCTTTACTGACAAAATACAAAGTAATTTTAAATATTTAAGCCAAATAGGCAAAAATGATTGATTAAAACACATTTGCTAAATTGAAATAATGGCCATTACCAGTGATTGTGAAACAATGAATCTTTGCCTAAAGCAGTGAGTGCAATAAGGCTTTTCATAACTTTTTGTATGCATAGTAAAGACTAAATTTGTTGCAGCACCCACAGAGATTTAAATTAATTTCAGAAAGAAAATTATTACATTAATTTGTTTTCATCAAATATAATTTAGAATTAGTTATTCAGTAAGGGTTTTCCCAGTAGCCTTTAATAAAATGATAGAGATGGGCTTATGGGGAGAGAATCTTAATTGTTCAGCATTTCATCTCTGTTTGACTCATTTTGGAACTTAGTTATTAGTATGCAGCAGCTTCAGTAAACTGGTGTTTGTAAACTAGTGCCTCTGATTCCCAGCCCTGCTCTCATATTGTTATTAGTATTGTTATTTCCTTCAAAGAAACACACACATGCAGAGATTTTTTTTTAGCCTGCATTTTTGAGGAACATTCTCATTGTTCTCCAAAGTATAGCATAACCAGAAGAACAGATGTCAAATGTCATCTCAGTCTGTTGACATTTATAACTCACTGAGGCATATCCTGTGGGTTCCCAAGCATCCCTACAAATACGCAGTGGGCACTGGGGAATGTCCATCAAGTCTTTAGATTGCTTGACTTCTGTTCAATAAGACATGGCTTCCACAGACTAGATAAATGGTAGCCTTGAGCTTCGTAGGGTTCACACCAACAATGTGGGTCTGTGTAAATCTGTTCAAAGGAAACTGGCACTAGATGGAGAGTCTAATTGTAGCAGTGTGTTATTTTAGGTTCTTCCAGTGAAGAAGACTTATGTTAGACTCTCTTCTCTTTTATTAGACTCTCTTTTACGTTCTTCACTGGAAGATCAGACCAAGCATATTCTTGTTCCTTCTGATTTGTTGATGTAAATAAAAATTGTATTAAATAATACATGTAAAATCTTTTGAAGAACATTAAATGTTTATAGAATGTTAGGATAGTTTGCAACAGATTTGCATCTGAATTCCAGTTTCTCATCTAAATTAGCTGGAAAGGTTGAGTCTCGTTTGGTCAACAATTAATAAACGATGACTGTTAGCAGGGAATTGGAGAACTTGTGATCCACACTGTGCACAGGCAGAAGGCTGCTACTGCATCTGTTGCTCATATTTTTCTTTCATAACTGTTGCCCTCATCCCTTCAAAACACTTAACTGCTTGCTACCACCTCTTCTTCCTTTCCTCCCTCTCCTCTGCAACAGCAGGCTGTGCCATACACTTCAGCAAGATTAGCAGAAGACTAGATCTTGAACTTATTGTGCCGTTGACACAAAATGTTGTATGCAGACCCTTGGCAAAAAAAAAAAAATGACAATAAATATTGGGCAATTGTCTCAATGAATAAGTGATTGAATAAATAAATGAATAGTATAAGCAGCAGTCCACATTTTTTAGGTGTCTGCTGTGTATATGATGTCATGTTTAATGCCATCCTCTTTTAAAAAAATTAAATTTATGTTTCTGGTCTCAAAGAAGTGATATGATTGGTAGAAGAGAGGCGTTGAAATAAAGAGATAGCAATAGCACCTGTTCATGGATGACTGCGAGAAACAGTTAAGGGTAGTAGTGAAAAAGTGGATAAAGACTAGTAGAAGAAGTCAAAGGAGAGAACACCTCAAGCTAATACAGTTAGTGAGGCTTCTTTAAATAGCACTTAAGGAAAAGACACAGACTTGGTGAATGAGATGGAAACAAACCACATATGCCAGGAAACACAGTGGGATTAGCAAAGGTGCGGAAGCTTGAAGAAGGCACAGGGTATGGTCTCAGTTTACTACAGTGGGAGCCAGTGAATTAAAATTCTAAGAAGGGGCTGGGTTGCAGATGTCTAGAGTTCCAGATCTGCAAATTTATATTTGTTCCTATATGTGTGAATGTCTTTGAAAATGAAGGAGCTGTGCAAAATCGCACTTTACACACATGAAGCTGGATGTGTGCATGGGTGGTGAATTCAAGGGCTGCAGCACTGAAACGGATGTAGGAAAGGATATTTCCATGAACCGTCTGTAAGATGCTCAGGGTATGGATTATGGATAGCAGCAAAGAAGGCAAGGGAAAATAATCCTCTTTCATGAAACAGTAAATAAATGTCAACAAACCTTAGAAATGGACTGTAGAGTTTTCAAAAATTATTTGTGAATGGTATTGCCCCAAATATTGAACTGTTAGCTAACAGATACCATAACTAGTCAAAAAGTTGAGAATTGTGGTAAAATATACAATGTGGCAGATTTTAAGATGGTTGTTTATTTGCTTGTTTTTTTAATATTTTGTTTTTGTGTTAGGGTTTTGTTTTTATTGGAGGATTTCACAGGACTTATATTCTCCTCCTTATGAATCCACAAAAGAGAACTTAAATGACATCCTTTCTCTTAATACTGCTGGAAACTAACACATTTGATTACAAAAATAAATGAATAAATACACTTTAAATAATTAATGTTTCTTGGTAAAAATAGTAGTGGGATCCCCGAACTTGTTTCAGCAGAGCAGGTGTAGCCTAGGTATTGGGAGACAGAAACAAAACTTAAATGGCCTTTATATTTACCTTGAAAATCTTCACTTATGTTTTAAAAGATTATCTTTACATTTTAGTGTGATATTCAACTTATGCCCACTTAAAAAAATTCAACTTTCTCACAACTGTGTAAAAGTAAACGTCAACTATTTAAAAATATTAGAATTTCACCAGAACCTGGTTATATATTGGTTTGAATCAAATAGTTACCTGGCAAACAAATGCTGTATTTAGGGTAAGATTAGTCTTTGAGTTAGTGGTTAATTTGTGTTATTTTTTCTTTCATTTTTTTAAAAAATACAGTAAGTACTGTATACATGTATCATGATTTCTCTTGAAAAGGGGGACTTCTATCTTGCAGAGAAAAATTATTTAATTGTCCAGTTAAACATGTCAGCTTAATAACAGAAATTTGTCAGGATATAAAAACATTAAGCTATTTGAAACTTACTGAATCAGGATAATTTGGTGTATCAGTGAACAGTTCCCATTCGTAAAAAATGTTGTTGCTTCTGATTACTTAACCTGAAATTTAAAATAAATTTGGTGCTGCTTAAATATGGAATCCCTTTCATTGTTTATATTGGAACTCTCTTTTATCAGCAGTTACACATATTTATGTTAAATATTAAGAGATTACGTTGAAGCTACAAGGTTTTTGTTCTTTGGCTTAAAAATATTATGTCAATGTAGTTTGTGATAAAAATATTTATTCTAATTTTAATGTTGAGTACATTTATTTTATAAGTGGCACTATTCCATTACAGGATCCGTATCCATGTGTATCCGTATCAATTCAGTTTTATGAATATTCATTGTTCACAAAAATATTAAAGATGGCATGTAGCATTAGGCAGTATTAATAATGCATGCAGTATTAGAGTATCTGTTAATATTTTTGAGACTAACTCAGCTATTTCAAGTGATTTTAGATACAGGCAGTGTTCCAACTGACAGAAAATTGGAATTCTCCCAATAAAAGAGAGACTGCAAATCTACTTAGCTAATTAAAGAAGCTTATGTTAGGCAGCAGGTTCCATTCAAAAGACTGAGGATCACACCAATATTTTAAAAATCATAATGGATCATTTAGAGGTCTATGTTTCCACACAAAATTTTCAGTCTATAAATTGCTTTAGTTAGAACATTGCCACTTTAGACTTTGAGGTTATCAACTTTGCCATGCGAGGAAAAATTAGTAAAACTTTCAAAGTTACATATGATTGGACACTGTATCTATGTTCTGTTTCTTACATGTTTGAATTAAGTCTTTTCTTTGTTAGCGAATCATCAGAGTTAACCATGTCTCTAACTATAATGTGATTACCATGAGTTAGTTCAGAACCTTTAGCCAAATAGTGACTGGTGCTAAGATAGGAAGGGCAGTAAATCAGATGAGGGTGGCATTTCAATGTCTTTATTTAGGTGACTTCAAGAAAGAACAGAGATTCACCTTCCTAGGTACTTTGTAACAAGGTACAGATTTTCACGTCTGTCACATGTATAAATTTCTACCAAAGGATATGACACATATGCACATTATTATAGTCACATATGTTTACAGCTCATGTTCATAATTGCTAAAATAATTATGCTTACTTTTAGATTTTCAACCAGAGCTATTTACTTCATAAACTGAGATAATTGAAAATCATGACAAAAATAACCTCAATTCTTTTTATTACATAATCTAATTAAACCAGATATAAACTTAATTTGCTGAAAAGTAAAGCAAACAAATACATGCTTGCCTTTTAAATCAAGTTATTCTCCCACTTGCTAATCTGCAAAATGTGAGCATCCACAAAGGGCATTTTCCTCATTATCGCAGATCTACCAGGTGTGCCACATAGGGCTGGAACACGTGGTTGGCACAGGACGGCCAAGCCTCTAAAGAGTCTTTTCCTGTTTTTCCGGTAGTGGTGTATGAAAGTTAATGGGTTTTGGTCAGAAGTACTTAAAGCAATTTAAAAAATTACATTTCAAATATCCCACCTGATCTTTTAGTTGTCCTATTAGACCTGAAGTGATGAGAATAAAAACTGGAAGTCATAACCCACCTCCCAGCAGTTGCCAGGTGCGATGCTCTTCTAGAAAGAAACCTTTAAAAGCCTTCAGCATGAGACAATAATACCCCCTGCCTAGAAACTCTTAATGGTGTAGAAACTGAAGCAGAAAAACGAGAGCTAAATTACAGAGGCATTTATCCCTGGTTCCATTTTTTTAAAAGATAGTCTGTGGCTGATTTGGTGTTAGAATGCTTGTTAAATCTTCAGTATCAATGATGTCTCTACATTACAACCACAATAGTGTGATGAAAGGGAATCTACCCCGTTTCGTGAAGTAGACTTTTTGTAATTGCATTTTGTAATTATGTTGAATTGTATCTTTTAAATACTTGAGTCTTCTTACTAAAAACCGTTTTTCTCAATGCCTTCTTTGAAAGATTTATTTGCAAAGTTATGTTATCATTATTTGACTTAAAAAGCAACAACTAGCACGATGTAGGCTTTGAGTAACTAAGAGTAAATCGATCAGTTAGAACTAATAAATAGTCCTAGATCCATGGCCCTGGACCAGAAGTGAGACAGTCAATGGAAAGTGGGAAGTGTATTAGGATAATTTATTTGTTGTCAAATCATATGTTTACATGTACATATACCAATAGAAGATCACGGTGTCAGGTAAGTTCTCCAATGTAGACAAATCTACGTCAAAATTTGTAGAAGTAAGCTGTTTATCAGGCTGATCATTTCATAATATTTTTATACATAGTGATTTCTACCTGGTATGAAATAGGCTAGGTTCAGAAGTGATTTGATTATATTTCAATTCTGAAAAGAATACATGAGTAGCTTTCTAATATTCTCTTTTGAAAATTCATTATTTTGACCAAAAAAAAAAAGAGAGAGAGAAAGTACGACAATGTACTGTTGTGTCATGGCAACAAAAATATAACACAGAATCACTGGAACACACTCCGCCAACAAGCACAATGAGGTAGACCCCCTCTGCAAATGTAATGCTCCATGCTCTGCCACCAAGAGAGAGAAACTGTCAATGTATGGCACACTATTGTATACATACATGCTCACACAAACATGTCCTGATAAATCTAATTTTATATGCTATACAATGTATTCTCTAATTTGCTTTTTTCACTTTCCAGTATATTGTGTATAGTTTCATGTAATTTGATCTTCCTTACTTGTGACATTATTTTCCGTGACATATTTTACATGACCATATTTTATTCAATGGTTCTTGTGGATATTTTGCTGTTTTAAAATGTTCTCTAGTGGAGATCTGAGTAGAGATTTTTTATATGTTTATAATAATTTTGAAAGAGAGTAGATTTCTACAAGTGGAATTGCTTGGTCAAAGAGTATACACATTTTCAATGTGATATGAATGAATAGTGTCAGATTCTTCTCCACGTAGTTGTGCGTCTTCGCATTGAAGTTCGCACTTGCAGTGGATGTGAATGCTACTTTCCCCATATCTTTGACAACATTGGATATTCAAAAATATATATTTTATATGCATAACAGATCTGGGCTACAGGACACTTGGCCCACTGTTATTGTTATCTGAATCGGAGGATTTGAAATTTTCTTACATTTCTGTTTATGTACATAGAATTGTTGCTCATGCATGTTAATTAATAATTCTTGAACATAATTATATTTCTGAGAATATGTTATTTAATGACATATCAGGTCATTAAGGTGGAAGTTTCCCAAAGATAGAATAAATTCTGATATATTAAAGAAACAGAATGGGCAAGGAGAAAACTTAAATACCTAGGAACAGTATAGCTTTTAAAGTCCAAGACATGGAATGATAAAAAGACTCTAAAAGAGAGTGTAGGAATGCTAAGAGGAGGCAGTGAAAGGAAAATACCCAGGAAAACTTTTTCAGAGAGACATATTCAATATATTCTAAATAGTGTTTCCCTGTAGGAAGTCACATTAAAATTTATATGACTTTGGAAAGCAGAAAATGGGATTAACTCTCCCTCCCTCCTTTTCATAGATCCTGGATGCTGGAACCACAAAGATAATTAAATTAGCTCTGCCTGGTTTATTTATTTTTAATGCAAAAAATGCATATGAAACAAGCATTAATTACCTTGAATTTGTAGTGTGATCCTTTTTTTCTACAAACTTTTAAGAGAATCTACAGTTACTCATGTTTATTTCCCAGCAATTCACATGGCATAATTATCAGTGGAATATATGTTAGAAAGGTGGTGCTCACAAGGAACCAAAATCTGTTCTGAGAGCCAGTTGTCTCTTCACTGGATTTTATTGAACTCCACTCTGCCAAATATTCTACCAATAAAACAGAAGAGTGTTTGTGTGGAAAAATTGGTGAAGAGTGAATGTTGGTGTCAAACAGACTTGTTTTATGTTGGCTATTAAAAAATGTTCAGAAAGAAGTTCTTAACTGCCTGTGATATGTGTGTTCTAATCACCACATGACCCTAGGCAAGCCTCAGTTTCTAACCTATAAAATGGGGAGAGAAAATGTCACAGTTCAAAGGCATACATTGAAGAGAGCTGATGAATCTGCTTAACACAGCATCTTGTACATGGCAGGTTATCATGTATTAATAAATGTCTTAGTCCATTTAAGCTGCTATATCAAAATTGCCATTGAATGGGTGGCTTATAAACAGCAAACATATGTTTCTAATAGCTCTTAAGTCTGCACAGTCCAAGATCAAGGTCACAGCAGATTTGGTGTCTAGTGAAGGCCTGTCTTTTGGTTCTCAGAGGGCCCTCTTCTTGCTGCATTTTCACGTCAGAAGGAACAAGAGAACTCTCTGGAATCTACTTTATAAAGACTCTAATCCCATTCACAAAGGCTATATCCTTGCCAAAGGCCCGACTCCAGATACTTTCACATTGGGTATTAGGCTTCAATGTGTGAATTGCGGGGGACAAAAATATTCAACTTAAACACAAAATTTAAATATTTTTATCCAACTCTGACTTTTCCATAAGCTTCAGCTTTGTAATGCCACCTCGCCTTCTCAAACTCAGGAGACAAATTTTCAACTTTACCAGAAAACAACTTACTTCCGTTTGTCACGTATCTGTGGCTAACACTTTTGTTTTCTGTCACTCGACTGAAAGCAACTTACTTTTGCCCTTCTTACCATTTTCCATTTTCCTTACGTTGAGTTAATACACAAATGCTTTGGGGACTTGTGATCTTCAGACAACCTTTCCTTGATTTCATATTTATGAAGTTATAACTTCATCTTATTTTTCTAATTCATAGATTCTATCAAATCTCATTCAGTGATCCATCCATTAATTCTGCAAACATTTATTAAACATATATTGTGTATCAGATTGGTTCTTCTTCTTCATAATTTGGTGCCATAATTTTGAGTGTAGGTGGTAACTCTGAAATTTTAAGGCCCAAAAGAATTCCTGCAGTTACCCCCAGTCTCCTTCAAATAAATTGCTACTTCCAAATCCACATAGGGAAAGGAACTGTTTCATTGCAGGGAATTGTTCTTTTTCTTCTATAAAAGTGTTTCCCAGATGTAGTGAGATTGCACTTAAAATTTTGCTCATCACCCTGTACAAGAAAAGGAAAATTTCAGAAAAATAGAAAAGAAACACCAGTGGAATAACTTGCTATCTTTTTTATTACACAATAATGAAACCTGGGCAACGAGAGAGGTAGAATTACAGGCAATATTCTCAGCAAGTGGCTCTGTGTGCCTCTTTAAATCATGGGGAATTTCACGCCATCATGGACAATGCCATTTGGTTTCAAGAGGCAGCTATCATTTGAGTTTCCATGTTTTAATCTTTTTGATGAAATGTGTGTAATTCAGTGTTTGATGCTGTATTCCAAAAATTTTAAGATAACTCTTGAGTCGGTTTTTACAAGGTTCTTATTTTTACTATAATTCCACAGGATCTCTTTCTGTTTTGATACAAGGGCTGGGATATAGAAAAATGTGATTTATGTAGGACTCTCCTTTGCATTGGCAGCATAATCCTATCTTGAATTAATGGATCAATCCTACGTGGTTTCTAGTGACTTATTAGAGGGTAATTATACATCTGTCCAGCGGCATAGTCTAAATCAGTGGTTCCCAAATGTTGGTGTAAGGAATCTCTTGAAAAGCTTGTTATAAAGATGGATTCATAGGTCCTTTTCCAAGCTCTGTGAACATGACTTCACAGGCGTGCACACTGATATTTTTAACAGGTGGTCTTTATTAACTCTAATTTTGAAAATGCTATGAAAGATTCATCAAGATTGTTTCCCCAACAGAACAAGCTGCCTTTCTGATTGATATGGTGTTTATAGATTTGTTAAATGTTTCTAGGTCATTTCTAGGAAAGAAGGGCATTTCAGTTATAATTTTTAAAAATTTACAATTTAAACGCATGGTAATCTATGAGTTATTAAAATGGTTGATCTTGCTTCAGAATCTGTTTTTTATATTTCACTTACTTAAATAGCTTTAAATGTTTATGTAAGTAGAATTACCAATCAAGTAAATAAACTTTTTAAGTAAATACAGTTTATTTGGATTTCAGGCAAATTACCAACCCCAAATAACTGATTCATTCTTTCAGGGAAAATGTCTGGGATATATTATAATAATACTTATTAGCTACGGAACAAAAAATTAGGCAATAAAAGACTTAGAGCATTTGGCATATAAGCATATGAGAAATTTAAAATAAATACTCAAGACTATTGCTAACATGCTTTTTCCTAGAGTGAGAAGGGATGTCTCAGGTGCAGAATGTGAAAGCAATCCACTGTTTAAGTGATTTTAACAGAAGATATCATGCGTTTTACTGGGGAAGGTCTAAGGTAATTATTCAGGAATATGTAAATGAGGGATTATATGCTAAAAGAATAGCCATTCAATACATCCACCAAGAAAGTAAATGGCAAAAAATATTTTGTATGAATTATTAAACACTTGATGTCAGGGCCAATCTCAGTAAAACAGCTGAATAAAGGAAGCGCATTGAGAGAAACTTAAAAATGTAATTGGTATCGAAAGAAGAATTTTCTGAACTTAGTACCCAGTTGGCTTAATGCTCCTTTTGTTAATATTAAACAATAGAAATTAAAGAGTCTATTAGGGGCCAAAAGCAAAAGTATTTCTGAAAATGATTATTAGTTATTCAAAAATTACTATAACAGGCCTTGCTTTAGATTTCATCTGATTTGATGGCCACCCCACTGAGAACTTCATGGTCAGTAAAGAGAGAAAAGAACTAGAAGGTGGAATATGGAAGGCAAGGAGCCTTGGAAAGCAGGAATACAGAGTCAGTGTATTCAAAGAGAACGTTGCCTGGACTGACCTCTTTAAGAGAAAGAACCAGGAAGAAGCCTCACCACAGTCACAGCAAGGCAAAAGAGTTTGATGATGGTCTCATGGAAAAAGTTCAGAAAGAAGTTGTCATTAGCATTGTTAACAATGGTTTGCCACTGATTAAAAAAAAATAGTAAAGTAAGGATCAGAATAAATGTGTAGCCTATTTCTAATAAAAGTATTTATATTAGACTAAAATTGTATGAGGAGTCTACGATGGTATATTCTATGGTATATTCTTAGAAAATAGTTTAAGCCATTCTTGAGTCTCACTTTCATGAGGACTTCTAATGTGATGCCCAATCAATTCCATTTCCAAATTATTTGGTGCCAAATCCACTGTTTTTTTTTTTTTTCTTCTCCATGTCTACTGCCACTGGCCCAAGCTAAACTACCATTCTCTCTTCCATGAACTACTGTGATTTTCTAATTGGGCTTCTCACTTCAATTCTAGCCTCCCTCCAACCCACTGTCTACCCTCTGTGAAAGGATTTCTTTTAGCTGATCATGTTCCTGATTAAAATCTTATCTTGGCTTTTGATTGTACTTAGAATGAGTCAGAACCAGATTGCAAGGGCTTCACAGGCGACCCCTGCTGACCTGCCCTGTCATCTAGCCACGCTTCCTTCCTTTTAAACCTCACCCTTCCCAAACTTTCCAAGCATCACTCTGCCTTCGAACCTTCACACACGCCCTGGTGTATTGCTTGCTTGGACCAGTTTGTCTCACTTTTTGTTAACAGTTGGATATTTCCCAGGCCAATGTATAATAAATTTGTTTAATGTATAATTATAAATTATCCAATGTATAATAAGTCGCCGTTATCGCTTTTCATAGTATTTTGTTTTTTTCATTACTGATTATAACAATATGCAATTGGATACATTTATCTGATGGTATAATGTACTGTATACCCGATGAAGAAAACATTTCCATTCCATTCCTTTCCATTCCATTCTATTCTGTTTAGCACTCAGGATGCAGCTTGGCCTGTAGTAGATATGCAATAAACATTGATTGGATTAAGAAATGAATAAATTAAAAGTAGAAGGGATTGGGTCAAGAATTAACTAAAACGGCCGGGCGCGGTGGCTCACGCCTGTAATCCCAGCGACTCAGGAGGCTGAGGCAGGAGAATTGCCTGAACCCAGGAGGCGGAGGTTGCGGTGAGCCGAGATCATGCCATTGCACTCCAGCCTGGGTAACAAGAGTGAAACTCCGTCTCAAAAAAAAAGAAAAAAAAAAAAGAATTAACTAAAGCAATAAGCCATCACCAAGTACACTGACTTATTCTAGGTATCTCTTTTGCAGAGAGAGATGTGAGTTACTATTTTTCAAAGGGAAATGTTAACCTCATTTGGGGTTTGTCATTGACCTCTGCACTGTGGAAAACACATGTTCATTAGCAGAAAGGTGGTACAGGTATTAATGTGAAATTCATAATTCTTTATGTCAACCAATTTCATTGCTACATTATTTCCGGCGGCTATAGATTATAGCGTGGATTTTTGTATGGGTCAGATTTTTTTTCAACTGTTGATGATGGCTTGTGTTTAGCATACCTGACTTCAGCAACACTGTGTATGAATATGTTAATTTTATTCTTGAAAAAAAAACACATCAGTAGCAAAATGAAAAGCTTGTCCTCTAATTGCAAAAACATTGGATTTTTGAACTCATTTCATAATTCTCATGTTTTATCTTTTCATATAGTTATTGTGTGTTGGTCTTATTCTAACTACTGGTTTAGCAGATAAGAAACATTGGAGATTGGGAACTCTCTTATACATCTATTTTTTTTTTAACTTTAAAGAGATTTTATTAAATTTATGGATTAATTTTGGGAGAATTAACATGTTTACATATTAAATTTTTTAAATCACATGACAAGGGATGTCTTCTCATTTAATAGCTCTTTAAAATTTGGCTTGTATTCTTTATAATTTTTATTAAATAAGCTATGTACATTTCTTATTAAATGTACTCTATGTATTTAAGTTTTTATTTCTAAGTAAAATCTATTGTCTAACTATCACATGGTCACAGGGAGGGGAACATCACATACTGGTGCCTGTCCATGGGTGGAGGACAAGGGGAAGGAGAGGATTAGGACCAATACCTAATACATTCAGGGATTATAACCTAGATGACAGGTTGATAGGTACAGCAAACCACCATGACACACGTATACCTATGTATCAAATGTGAACATTCTGTGCATGTATCCCAGAACTTAAAAATAGTAAAGAGTTTTCCTCTAGACCAGTAATAACTCTTACACATCTTTATATACAGAACATTATTTAGTATTTGTTGAATTAAATGTATATGACCTATAACTTTAGTAAGATTCTGCTCTTTAAAAGCCAAGCAACCATCAGCTATTATTGAATTTGATAGATTTCTGGATTCTTGGGCCTTTGACTTCTACATAGTCTCTGCCTTGTGTTTGTTTGGGTGGTTGTCATCATCCCAAGAAATAACCAAGATAAGAAAAAAAGGATAAATTCGAATGAATTCATTCTTTTACTTGGAAAATCTTTCAAGAAATGTTCAGGACGTTCAAAAACACTTAAAAAATTGCCTTTAATGTTACTTGGGAGCCATTGTTTAATTCCATCTAGTCATGCTTTGTTAGTACAGATGACCAATTTTTTTATTTATTTATTTTTTTTAATTGCATTTTAGATTTTGGGGTACATGTGAAGAACATGCAAGATTGTTGCATAGGTACATGCATGACAGTGTGATTTGCTGCCCTCCTCCCCTTCACCTATATCTGGCATTTCTCCCCATGCTATCTCTCCCCACCTCCCCACCCCCCCGTCCCGCCCCCATTTCCCCCTAACAGACCCCAGTGTGTAGTGCTCCCCTCCCTGTGTCCATGTGTTCTCATTGCTCAACACCTGCCTATGAGTGAGAACATGCGGTGTTTGATTTTCTGCTATTGTGTCAGTTTGCTGAGAATGATGGTTTCCAGGTTCATCCATGTCCCTACAAAGGACACGAACTCATCATTTTTGATGGCTGCATAATATTCCATGGTGTATATGTATCACATTTTCCCTGTCTGGTCTATCATCAATGGGCATTTGGGTTGGTTCCAGGGATGACCAACTTTTGTTCTGAATAATCATAAACCCTAAGATTTTCATAAGTAGGAAGATTGAGGAAGAAAAATATCTTGTATGATTGTTCGATCCTAAGTATACCATGTAATCTCTTAGCTTGGACACTTCTAAACTTGCAGAAGAAATGGAAGGACATTTAGCAAGCTATAATGAAAGGAGTAGAAAAGGTATAAACTTAGGATTTAAACATATCTAGGTGTGAATGCTTCCTCTGCCATTTACTAGCTATGTGATCTTGTGGAAATAATTTTACCCCTCTAAATTTCAGTAGACCTACCTGAAAAAATTAGAAATTTATATTTTCATCAGTAGATTGTAAGCCTTTTCTGTGAATTGCCTGCTCGTATCCCTTGCCAATTTTTCTATGTGATGATTGATTTTCCTTCCAATTTATATTTTCCTTTCTTTTATCTGTACTTATCATTTCTTAGTTTTGTGTGTAGAAAATATCTTCTTGTTTACATTTTTTAACCTTTGGAATTTTTATATTTACTTTTAATTACACTTATTTACAAATTTGACTGAGTTTATAAGTATTTCCTTTTATATCTAGTTAACAAATTCATTCCCACCCACAATATTATATTTTGTCTTACTCAGAAAGTATTATAACCCCTTAATCCACCTGTTTTAGGTTGGATTCTCCTAAAGTCAGTGCCTGAGGCAAGGATTAGATTAAAGTAAGTTTATATGGAAGCTGAAACCAGTAAACACTGATAGAGAAATGAGAATGCTAAAGGAGGAAAGGAGAGAAACCAATAAAAGAGACATTATCAAGCAGGTTATAGCTGTGGGCCACTGAATTTCAATCTCTCTGGGAAACCCTGGAAGAAAGTGTAGAATCAGAGTTTTTATTCCTGAGGGAGAGAAAATGGAATGCCTCAGGTCCATCGTCGTTGGCTAAGGGCTGCTTCAGAGGGCACTAACTTGCGGGCACTTCTCGTCTCACGCAGTTGGGTGAACAAAAGCCCACAGGAAGAGGCCAGGTGCTTAAATAGGATGCACTGGCACAGATGAAATCAGATGCCTAGGGGATATGGATGGGGTACCCATGGCATCTTCTAAGATACTTGAAATTCATTTTCATGTATTTTGTAAAATGAGGATCAAATTTTACCCTTTTTATATGGATAAGCAAGGTTTTTGAGTTACTTACTGAGCAGTTTTTCCTCTCCCCTGGCCATGCAGTTCCATTTCTGCCATAAACCAACTTTCCATACACATATGGATGTTTCTAAGCCCTTGGATCTGTTCCTTTGGTCTATTTTTTTTAATCTTTTGCCAATTTCACAGATTTTAGTTAATATGTTCTTATGATATAATTGAAAATTTAAATAATGAAACAATTTAAGCACAGACAAAATCGGAAAATACGTGTAATGCTGACAACTGCTTTTTCCTTTTCTTCTAAGATATTTTCCTGATTATATTTTCCAAGGATGAATTTTAGGATCAGCTTGACTAGTCATATCCACACACACATCCACAGTTAAATTTTGTATTGCACTTACGTTAATTATCAACAGTAATGATCCTCTCATCTAATATAAAAGTTTTCTTTTTTTATGTTTTTCATAATCATCTAATTATTGCTTCCCAACTATTGTTTATCTCTTATTTTAAAATGGATTCCTGCTTATTTTAGAGGGCTTTCCACTCTTGCTAATGAGATTTTCATAGTAAATTATCTACTGGGTTTTTGTTGGTCTAAAGTAATAATTTTATGCCTGAGAACTGTACTGAACTCTATTGTTAGTAGAGAGTGTAGATTTTCTTGGACTTTCATTAAAGAAAATCATACCAATGTAATTAATAAAAACTTTTATTGCATTTTTCCTCATATTATGTTTTCTTTTTTTTTTTTTTGAGACGGAGTTTCACTCTTGTTACCCAGGCTGGAGTGCAATGGCGCGATCTCGGCTCACCGCAACCTCCGCCTCCCGGGTTCAGGCAATTCTCCTGCCCCAGCCTCCTGAGTCGCTGGGATTACAGGCACGCGCCACCATGCCCAGCTAATTTTTTTTGTATTTTTAGTAGAGACGGGGTTTCACCATGTTGACCAGGATGGTCTCGATCTCTTGACCTCGTGATCCTCCCGCCTCGGCCTCCCAAAGTGCTGGGATTACAGGCTTGAGCCACCGCGCCTGGCCATATTATGTTTTCTTGACTTATTGAAATTATATATTATTTCTATCCCAGTGTTAAACAGGGAATTAATAGCAGATACTCTAAAATCCTCCCCATTTATCATGGTTTTTATATTGAATTTTGCTGTACTCCCTGTAACAAGTTTTAAAAGCTTATTTTCTTTCCTTGTTTGCTGTGGAAAACATTAAACATCATAAACATTTTTTATCTGCATCTCTTTAGATGATTGCATGTTTTTCTCCTTTTATCTGTTAATGTATTTACATGCATTGATATATTTTTGAATGTCAAAGAGTTCTTGACTTCCTGGGAAAATCTTTACCTTGTCATAGTGTAAGTTTAATATCTTTTTTATTTCACTCATTAATCAGAATTCTTAAAGCCATTACTAATAATTTATATTTGCTCTAATGTGCTTGGCTGATAAATAACATTATTTCAGATTCAAAAACAGAGTTGAGTAGTTCTGTCTTTTTATCCTCTGGAATAGTGTGCAAAAGATGTATATCATTTGGTTTTTGAAATTTCTCAAATTATGTAGATATTATGCATTTGATTTAGAAATATTCAGAACTGATTCAACTAAAGTAATAGTTGGTTCTTGAATATTAATTATTTTTTAAATTCAGTAAGTATAACATCTTTTTCTAAAACATTGTTTATTTTCCCTAAGTTTTAATTATTGGGATAAAATTGTTTGTACTATTTATTCACTGCTTGTATTTTTCTACCAAATCAATAATTTTGACCTCCTGGCATTTCCTAAGAAACTCGATTTGGTTTTATTTCTAGTTAGTTTCCATAAATATGTCAAAATGTTTCTCTAATAAGTTAGTATTTATATATATATATATATATATATATATATATATATAGTTTCTCCATTTACTTATTTCCTTTCTATTTATGTGTGCTTTCCCAATTTAAAAAAAATAACTTATGATCTTATTGGTTGGTTTTCTCCTCTACTTTCATGAGTTTATTTTTTATTACCTACCTTCTTTTTTTTTTTTTTTTAAGGGGATAAATGAATTTATTCAGGGTCATCTAACAAGGTCAGAATACAACAAATACAAACGTCCCAGCTGCTTGCCTTCCTGGTCCACATCCTTTCCACCACGCTGTAGTCATTCAATAAACGCTTATCAGGCAGAGATCTGCCGAGCACTTCACTTGGTATATAGACTCAACTTGAGACATAACTGGCTCCTGTTTTCAAGCAGCTTATAATTTAAGGAGGATTACCTACCTTCTTCTACACTTAGATTTGTTTTGGTAATTTTCAATCTATCATACTTTGATTGGAAAAATTTTGAGCTATAAATTTTCTTTAGCTACATTTCTGTGATTTTGATAAGTAGCATTTCATTTTCTTCATCTCTATATATTCTTTAATTTTTGGCACAGTTGCTTCTTTGAACCATGAATTATATAGCTGGAATTTTAAAATTTCCTTATGAGTGATTATTTGGGTATTACATTTAGTATTGTTTTCAGGTACTGCCATATTGTAGCCCAGTAGTGTGATCTCTTTGAAACCATTCTTTCATAAATGTAGAGATTCTTTTAAAAATATTTATGGAGGTAGCAGTGGGTGGTCTTTTGACATAACCTGTGAAAAATCTAAATGTTGCTTGCAAGATTCTATGTATGTTCAGTAGCCCAATTTGTCTAGTTTGTTCAAACCTTTCATAGCCTTATGAGTTTCACTTTTACTATGCTGTACTTATCAGCCAGCCAAAAAAATTCCTAAATTTTTATGTTTGTGGTTTTATCAATTTCTCTGTGTCAGTTTCTTTGGGACAACTTTGGCTCTACAGAATTTGAGACATTGCTTTTAGGATCTAGATTGTTATACTTTTCCCTATGAATTGTTTTTTTTAATAATCAATAAAGACCTCTAGTCTAAAAATGTATTTTTTCATAAGTCAGTTTGCCTTTTATTAATATCATTGCACCATTTGCTTTTAGTTTTTTCTCTCTCACATGTTTTCGTGTGTGTCTTCAGATTCATTTTGCATGTGTCATTGTTTTGTAGTTTGTTTCTTTTGGATAACATATATTTAAATTTTATCCTTGGTGTCCTTTTTTAAAAAACAAATTCAGCCTCAGAATATATGTTTCTTAAATAAGTGACATAATCCCTTTCACTTGTTTCTATTACCAATTTTACCATTTTATTATAGATTTTTATTTACTATGTTTTTCACTTGTCTTTTCTATTGTATATCACTTATTTCATTGATTTAATTTCTTCATTCAGCTCTCTTTTTCTAATTCTGAAAGTTATTAATACTATTATTAACCTTTGGTGGTTTCTCTTAAAGTTGTAAGATTATCCCTCAACTTGAGCAAAATGTTAATCATTATTTCTATTATTTTCCTCAACGAGGCAAAGATCTTAAAATGCTTTGATTTTGATCCTATCCTTCTGTTTTATGCAATTTTTAATATCTCAATCTTTTGGAGATGGAATTTCTATTTCTTCTGGTCTCTGTAGTTGTCATTGATAGGTCTGCTGTCGGTTAATTTTTTATTCAATTGAGTGTAGCCTCTTTAAATTTCTCGTTGCTTTAAACATTTTCTCTTCATTTTAAATAATATATGGTTTTATTTAAAAGGTCTAAGAATTAATTTTAATCAAAATCAATGTGTTTCTTTAAACCTGGAGTCCAGTTTTCCCTTAGTTATAAGAGATTCTCAGTGAATATATCCTAGAATATGACTTCTCTCTAGTCTGATAATAGTGTGTGCCTGGAACACTTATTAGATATACATTGGACTCTTCCTTTCACTTCCATGACTCTAGTTCATGTTTTTCATTTCCTTATCAAAATGGGCTCTATTCTGAGGACTCTTATCAGAGCTGCCTTCTAATTCATTACTTTCTCCGAAGTTCTATTTTATGTGTTTAAAACTTATTCATTGAGTTGTAAATATAAGTATTTCTCATATCTGTAAATTGTTTCTTTTTCACATTTGCTCATTTAAATCTATAATTGTCTTTATTGAATCTGTTGTTCTGTATATGCAGTCATGTTAAGCACCAATATTTTGGATGTCTTTAAGTATTATACTCCCTCCTCAGGTTCAGTTAGGGTTTAATTCATTTGACTGTGTGTTGGTATACTGGACCCCATAGTAATTTGTTTACTTGTATGGTTAAATGGTTTTGTAAACTAATCTTGAGTGAGGTTTTGTTATCCTGTCTTGTGGAAGTCCCATACTCTTTCAATTGTAAAAATATATACAGAGAAAATCTGCACTTGCTTTGCTCAAGATCCCAGTGATTTCACCAATCTGGGACATATTTTATATGTTGGTTTGCCAATTTAGCATCTGTTACTCCACAGTTCCTATAAAGTAGATTTTAATCTGTGCATTGCTGATGTTTCCATTTCCAACCAGAATCAGGGCAGGTAAAAGTCTCCCATGTTGCTTCCCAGAGTCTGAGGGAAGAGAGCTTCTATTTACCCTTAAGGGAGATCTCAAGGGATTTCAGCTTTGTGCAGGGGTCTTTTCTTCCTGTCTAGTGCAGAGAGAGACCAGTTTTTTCTTTGTGTGGACATTAACACCTAGCTGTCAGCCAGTAGGGGCCATATCTAGTCTATACCCTTTGTACACTTAAACCTGAGGCATCAACTTACACGTTTACAGCTCTGCCTTAGAGTTTATTCCTTCATTTTCAGCACATAGAGATTTTCCATTCTTTCTTTGATTATGTATAGAAAATACGTTTATTATATTTTATCTAACATTCCTATGTATTGTGAGTGAGTCAGCCACAGCTCAATTTACCATGTTTCTGTAAGTTCTAAAACAATTTTTTTAGGACTGTCTGTCCCATATCTGGAGACCCTGCTGTGAAGAGAAAGACAGAGGTTTTATTTTTTATGGTAACGCAGGCAACAGAAGTTATGGTAGAATTTTCAGAATTTCTTTTCTCTCTTTACAAGTTTTAAAAAGAAACAGTAAGAATGTAAGCGTCTTGTGTTTTTGCTTTTCTGAAAAATTCTTAACTTCAGGGGCCAACATGAGACCCTGGGTGAATGCTTCAACAAGAAGCAGTGCATGAAAATAAGCACATTGATCATATCTAATATGATATGGGCTACAAGAAAATCTTCCTATTTTTTCCTGTGCTCATTAGCCTACATCTTTCAAATGGGGAAACTTTTTCCTCTAAATGTGAGAAACAGTAATAAATATGTCCTGGTCTTCTAAGGGACACAGGAATGAATCCTTGCTGGCTTAGATGACTATGTATGGCTTATTCAGTTGGTGGCTGTGGGGCATTTTTTACCTAGGCCCCGATTTTCCTCCCTCCAAAAAAGACTCTTATAGTCTCTTCACACGCACAGGAGCGGGCATTTACATACACACACAAGGCCTTGAACATACAAACAAGCACACCCAGGGTGAGAAAAGGAAAGAGCATTTCTGTATTGTTGAAATGGTGGGGAGTAATTTTGTTATCATCTGAGTTTTGGTATAAAATTGAGATTATAAGAAATGGGAGAGCATGAATATAGGGAATGAAAGAGAGAAGGGGCAGACATAACTCTGGGTTGGACTTACAGACATAACTGGGTTGGACTTACAGTGTCTCACAGAGGGAAGCTCATAGTAGAAGAGAATAGACCTGATGATGGGTTGGGAAAAATACAGGAAATAAGTGATGCTAAATAAGCTGACCCAGCTTTAGTTTTTAAAACCATTTTGAAAGGCTATGCCATACACATGCCATGACCATGGTCCACTCCAATGTAGTGAGCCCCTCAGTGTCCGCAGCGTATCATATGAAATATACTGTTGTAAGAAGAGTACAATAGCATATTCACAGAAGCTCTTGTTTTTATTCCTGGAGTGCATCTCCAGTGAACACTGTTTTGAGGTGTTGTTCAGTTAAAAATACTTTTTTT
>NW_016107326.1:1940331-1945576 GCF_001604975.1 Cebus imitator
TTTGAGGCTGTCTTTCTCTGTCGCCCAGGCTGGAGTGCAATGGTGCGATCTCAGCTCACTGCAAACTACTCCTCCAGGGTTCAAGCAATTCTCCTGCCTCAGCCTCCCAAGTAGTCAGGATTACAGGCACACACCACCACACCTGGCTAATTTTTTGTGTTTTTAGTAGAGACATGGTTTCGCCACATTGGCCAGGCTGGTCTTGAACTCCTGACCTCTGGTAATCCAACCACCTCGGCCTCCCAAAGTGCTGGGATTACAGATGTGAGCCACGGCACCCAGCCAAAGATACATTTAACACAGGGTGATTTGATTATAAATGAAAATACATAGTATGAAAAGGCAGAACCTAATATGCTCTCTAATTATGACTGATGTATATTATTTACAAAGGGAAAAGGAAAGTGGCATTTAATGAACATCTACTATGTGTAAGGCATCATCCTAGGTCATTTATAACAAGACAGTAGATGCTTAGATAGAGTCTCTGCTTAAAATCTGTCCTCAATGATCTAAAAAACACTTTGGTCTTTGAGATTCATATCACCTTCTGTTGAAATACCCACTGGGTAAAAATAAATCAAAGATATCTGATGATAGTAGATTTTGTCCTTTTGCTTATTCACACATTTATTCATATTTGTCTAGCATATTATGTGCAAAACCTAAGTTTAAAATATTCGAAAAGAATGTCATAGTTCCATCACACTAACACAACTACTGTGAAGTTCTATCTACATGAGATATATCTTTCTAATATTAAAGACATAAACATATTTTAGTAGAACATGTATCAGGTACTCAGAGTTTTTTTAAAAGTCCACCTTTGTCTCTTGCATTGATGCATATGTGAAATCAACCAGTACAACAGTCATTTACAAGGTTCACATGTGGTTCTTGGAAAATCTAGGTCATCTCTCAATATGGGGATGCTAAATTGCATATAAAGCAGGTCAGCTATCCTGCACCACTGATTTACAGCACCATGACAGCCTACTATTTGCCTTTTAAGAGTTAAATTGTATCTGTTAATCCTAGCTTTTAAGCAGCTAAAACTGACATTGCTTAATTTACTTGTAACCCCTATAACAGACTTTTAGCAGAGGGTATTGGTCTTTGTACTGGATTGAAAACTGGAAGTCCCATAGGAAATTGACTAAAACTATTATCATAGTTAAGGTTGCCTATCATTCTAATTATAATTCACATCCAATAATGAACACCTTGTTCAATAATATTTAATTCAAATCATGATGCCGAGTATAAAATTACATATCGAGAGAATTCATTAGAAGTTTCAAAAGTAAGCTGAGTAAATGTGCCTCGGAGAATGTATTTGATGAATTTGTAAAAGTATTTAAATTAGATCTGTAAAGTATTATGAAAAATCCACAAGGGATGCACAATTAGGAGAATAAGCTCTTCAAGGCCAGGAGCTGCTGGGCATTCACTGCAAAATGCTTTCTGATATATTGTTTATGCAAAACAGGGATATGGGAGGGGGAAGCTATAATATATAACAAAGCAGAAATGCCGCAGAGGTGACGCCAAAAGTAATTAAATAAAAAATAAGTAATTCCTTCATAATTAGTTCTTTACCCTTTGCCTACCTATTATTCATATGTCACTAAAGTATTTTAAATATGGGACAAATGGTTATTTAATTTATGCATGTTTTATAAAGTCCATAATGTATGAGTTTCCTGCAAAGCTCATTCATAGCGGTCTTTTTCAAACTCTATTGTGTAGGTTACAGAATGCTGAATGTACAATTATGTAATTTATAACACTTAAACTGGTTATCTCTATAGTGATTCTATGTTAATATTCTAATGATGCATGAAAATGTTGTCCACTTTAATTTATGTTGTGCTCATTACCATATAGCTAGGGTAATTTCAAAATTTAATAAATGTACCTATTGGTTCATTCATTCATTCTTTTGCATATGTATTTACTTTGTTCAACATTTATTGAATGGTAACTAGATTCCAGATGTTGTGCTTGATTGGTGGTGAAGAACCAGTAAAGATCAAGAAGACAAATGGTTTATCTTACAGTGGAGATATCTTTACATCCCAACAGGGGAGAGAGTCATTTCATAAATAGCCTCACACACAGAGCAACATTAAAAAATAAAAATTTGTCTAAAGCTGGAGACAACAAACTTTTTCAGTAAAGAGCCCAATAATAAATATTTTAGGTTATGTCAGCCAAAGGATCACTGCTGCATCTACTCATCTCTGCAGTGGTGGGGCAAAAGCAGTCATAGACAACGCATCAATAAATGAATATGGCTGTGTTCTAATACAACTTTGTTTACCTAAAACAGATGACAGCCTAGATTTGGTCCCTAGGTTGTAGTTTGCCAATGCCTGCCTTAAATATGACGTAGAGAGTTCTAGGGAAGTATTAAAAAAGGTTTTCCTCTAGAATGAGCAAGGGGAAGCTAGTGAAATTTTTACTGAAGAGTGACATGTAGGGCAAGATTAGTGGAAAATATCTAGATGATAAATGAGAAATAGTTGGTGTAGAGGAGAGTTTTTAAAAAGACAATGGCCATATTGCCAGAAGTGAATGCCTAACCCTTTAGGAAATCAATGCTCAAGGAAGCCAAGTGACTTACCTTGATTCTTACCAAGAATCTTACATAGTTCAGATTCCAGTCTGTGTTAGTCTAATTCCAAAACCTTATCTCCTCTCAATCTTACCACATTGCCTCATTGTGAAACACAGAGACATATGGAAACATAATCTCTTTTCTCTTAGGAGTTTGCAATCCATTATAAACTCTTTTGGACTTTATAAGGTCAAATAAAAATTTAAACTTATCTTTGGCAAAGCTTTATAATTTCTTGATGTGACAAAGACCAGGAATGGATTCATGAGGGAATGTTCACAGGAAACTTTCTAAAACACATTTGTTATATTCCAAACCACCAGCTTCTATACACATAATAGATCACAAAGCAGGCTTTGTAGAGGGACAGAACCCTGTTGGATATTTTAGAATGGACCTTGAGCCCCAATGTCTGGGATGTGATTTATGGATTGCTATGAGGCAGAGCAATGAGAGATTTACAGGCTTGAGGTAAAAAGAGAAAAATAAGTGTCTTATAGGTAGCAGCAGAGTTAATATACTAGAAAAATATACACCTTTTTTTCCTCCAAGAATAAGTATGTTTTATAAGCATGAAGATACACAGGCGTGAGTTTGTTTGTTACTGTTTAATTTTACCAAAAAAATGCCTGTATGTGCACTGACTGGTCCTATCCCTGATGGACAAATGCCTTTTTATAGCATCCAAGCACTTCTGTGATCGCTTTTCAAAATGCTAGGTAAGATTTTTATCTCAAAATATAGTTAAATAAAATACAAAGCCTAATAAAATGCAAGAAAGAATCAAGTGATTTGTAAATATTTATTTTCTGTAAGAGTTAGATGGCATTTTAATACAGTGTCTTTAGCAGACACATTGAAAAAGAGACATTACGTCTTGACAGAATCAAGAAAAATCAGATTTTCATAATTGAATAAATGGAAAAGAGGACAAGAAAATGCCTTGTTCCTTTTATAATGTACAAGCTGGCCTAAATACATGCTTTGAGTGAAGTAAGATTGACTTTAAAACACATGCTTTTATTCAATTTGATCAGAAAGAACTTAGATGGGTTTGGATACAAACTAAGAAAAGAGCCATAAATTCCAAGGATTTTCATTTTCTAGTTAATTCTATTCTGAAATGAGATTTTTCTTAGCTGTTAGGAAAGAAAAGTGCTATTAACTAGGTATTAACAAGCAATTCCAGTTCAATTTTGCAGATAAAAATGTTTGATTAAAGATAGTGTCTGTAGATATTTAGAGGTGTTACTAAAACCAAATGTGAGACTTAAAGGGAATTTCCTATTAGCAGTTTTTCCCTTGTTCTCCATACTTCATTGCTTCACAATATAGTTAGAACTTCTTTTAGACAGATACTAAGAATGCAAATAAATTGGTAAAGTATTTAATGAGTGTTGATTATTGAATAAACAGAAAATGAAATCTGTATTTCCAAGATAAGTATTTTCCTTTCAGTTAAGAAGAGAATGTTCTCCTGCAGGTTCTCACTCATGAGTGGGTGTTGAACAATGAGAACACATGGACACAGGGAAAAGAACATCATACACTGGGGCATGTTGGGGGGTGGGAGGAGTAGGGGAGGAATAGCAGAGGGTGGGGATTGCGAGGGATAACATTAGGAAAAATACCTAATGTAGGTGACGTTGGGGATGGATGCAAGAAACCAACATGGCATGTGTATACGTATGTAACAATCCTGCATCATCTGCACATATACCCCAGAACTTAAAGTATAATTTAAAAAACTAAATTAAAAAAGAGAGTGCTCTCAAATATATAATGAAATAACACCACAACATTTGTTTATGTGAGAGAAATGTATATTCAATTTTTCACATATTTGCCACTTTAGATCAAATATTTTGTTCAGACTGTTCATAAAGACACTTGCTTCAAACATAGTGTTTTCTTTACAAAGATTGTTTTATTAACCTATTGGCCATCCATTAGCCACCCTCAGATGTTTCTAGTTGTGACAATAGAAAGCTAATAATTCTCTAAATGGTTCTACCTTGTCCAGAAATTCTGACACGCTCAATTATGTTTCAAGAAGCCAAACTGGTTTTGGAAAACAAAGATACAAAATGTTACAAGCAGCATTTTTGATCTTTACGTATTTCCCCAGCAACTCATGAGTTACATAAAAATTGTGAGAAATAGAGATAAAGAATCATGGCAAAATATTTTATGACTTGAAATATATAAAGTATTAATTTAGCTGTTTTCAGAAAACCTCTCAATAGGTTTTATCCCTCTATATTTTCATTATTCATGCTTCTCTGATTGTTTTTGTTTAATTGTATAATGTTAGATTTGACACAAGTGTCACAAAAGAATTAAAAGAGACAGTGAGCTCTCCTTGGAAAATAAGCCCATGACCTGCTCATCAGTAAATAGTCTCCCATGTCTCACACCAAATGTGAGACTTGTCTTGCACTGTGCCAGACACATAGCTAACATCAAACCACCTGTCACAGGGTGGATGAATGAATGAACAACAGATAAGCATCCTTCATGATATGTGGAGGCATTTAATTTTTTCTCAAAGAGGCCAAAACCCAAACTCCACTCCAGGATAACTGCAGGGTTGTGTGTCTGCTTGTTTGTCTCTTTTTCTTTTTT
>NW_016107326.1:1945616-1951829 GCF_001604975.1 Cebus imitator
TTTTTTCTGAGATGGAGTTTCCCTCTTGTCCCCAGGCTGGAGTGCAATGGCATAATCTGAGCTCACTACAAGTGCTGCCTCCTGGGTTCAAGTGATTCTCCTTCCTCAACCTCCCAATTAAGTGGATGACAGGTGCCCACTACCATGATCAGCTAATTTTTTTTGTATTTTTAGTAGAGACAGGGTTTCACCACATTGGCCAGGCTGGTCTTGAACTCCTGACCTCAGGTGATTTTTCCGCCTCAGCCTCACACAGTGCTAGGGTTATAGGCATGAATCACTGCACCCGGCTGGTTTATTTTTCTCCTTGTTGCCCTGGTTGCTCTTGCTAACTGGCATGATAATAATAACAATGAAGATACCAATAATAATAATAATATGCGTTTCCTAGAAATGGACACGGACCATCCCTCAATATTACAGTGAAGATTTTAGTAGGTGTAGTTGAAATGTTTAAAAGACGATCTTTAACATTTTTGTCTTTGTTTAAATTGTAGTTAAAAATGGTTGAGTACACTTTTTTTGTAAATGTGATCATTTGCTAATTATGTGGCCAATGTCAATATCTCTAACTTTATAGATTTTGTAGAGAAGTTGGTAAACAAAACAATAAAGTGACGTATTTCTTCCCTTGAAGTCAAATCTTTATTCCTCAAGACCAAAATACATGCTGTGATTATTAGATTTCCTTATCTTTTCTCTCCCATATGGAAGCTGTAATAAGTCAATAAGTCAATTTCAAGTTTGTTCCTATTGCTGTCTATATTGTCAGGCTAGGTAACCCTTCCAACCACTTAAATAACAGCTAATTCTATTAGGGTGTTCTGCCAGAATCAGGTACATTGGTGACTCCAATGAGCCAAACTAATACGTATCCATATGCTTGTGGAGTATCTACAACATGTCTTCTCCAACTGAATATGCCAGATGTGACAATGTGCTACTTCCGATGGAGCCTTAAAAAGTTCTGGCAGCTTCTCCTTTTGCCCTTTTGGGCTCCCCGAGCTGCCATGTCAAATGTCCTACTATCTTGCTAGAGAGACCACATGGAGAAACCATGTGGAGATAGCACATGGAAAGGTATAGGATATAAAGGAAAAGGTTTCACGCCAGCACACTCATCAGCTAAATATGGACACATGGGAAGGCACCTGCACGATCAGCAGAAGAATCACCTGGCCAAGTTAAGCACAAATTAATGATTTGTAATGAAGTAAATTGAATTTTTTTTAAGCCACTAAGTTTTGGCATGGTTTGTTATGCATCAATAGATAGTCCCAAAAAGTCATAAGAAAGACTTTATGGATGAGAAAGGGATAGCTGAGGAGTTGTGGGAATTAAAGGCAGGGGACATTATATTTTATTCACAGGAAACAATGTAGACATCATTCCTGGGTAAGGAAAGAGATCTATGTGCTTCAATAAATGAGAAAAGGAGGGAGGGAGGGAGAGGGGAGAAGAGTAAGGGAGTAGGGGAAGAGAGGGAGAGAGAGAGAGAGAGGAAGAAAGAGAGAATGCACCACAAGAACAAGCAAAATTACTTTGTTACTGTGTGGAGAGTGGATGGAAGGGGCTGAGGGTAAAAACAGAGACTAGTAAAAAGGATATTGCAATATTTCAGGTGGGAGATGACAGTGACTTGGCGTAGGATTAGAGCTGTGCAGCTGGAGTGAAATAGATAAGAAACAGATGTTTTGGAGAAGTAATCAAGTCTGTGTTTTTTTTTTAAAAATAGATTGTACGCAGTTTATGAGAGTGAGAGGTGTCCATGATGACTCCTTAATTTCTCATGTGAGCAAACAGTTTCCTAAAGGTACCACTTATTGAAATGCAGGGCCCTGGAATAGAGTAGACTTGGGATAAGTTTTATCAAGAGGGTGATTCTGAGTGTTAGACCTGCTACATTTATTTGAGATGTCGGTGAGATATCAAGTAGAGACATCAAAAAGCCAATTGGATGTATTTTTCTTTGGCTCAGGGAAGAAGTCTGTGGTGGAAATAGTATTTAAAGCCACCGGAGCTGAAATAATGCCCTAGTGGAGTGTGTAGAGTACAAACCAAAGAGAATCCAAACTTAAGCCCTGAACAGCTCCATTTGCTGATAATTAAGTTGAGGAGGAGAAAGAAAATAAGAGAGCCCTGAAGTAATGATCTGAGAGGGTGAGAAGAACTAGAATAGTATGATATAGGGAAAGCCAAGGTAAGAATTTTCAGAAATACAGGAGTTGCTTCTGATGGATAAAGTAAATCGAAAACAGGAGTGTCCACTGTACTTAGAAATATGAAGTTCATGGGGAGCTTTTGGAAGAGCAACTTTAGTAGAGGAATGGAGAAATTCTGACACATTCAATTATGTTTCAAGAAGCCAAACTGGACTGAGTGGAGAATGGAGTGGATGAGAGACTGATGGCGAAGGAAGAAGCAGCAGCTTGAGCAGATACATCTCTGAGAAACCTAGCTAGGAAGGAAGTACAAGAGTTATGTCAGAAACTAGAAAAGGGGATAGGTTTGAAGGATAAGCATTAAAACATTCAATCTACTTTTAACATGAATGGAAAAAATCAAGTTGAGAGGAAGAGGTTGAATATGCAAGACGGGGAAGGGAGAAAATGGAATAAATAATGCAGAACACTTGCATAGAATTGACTTTTAACCTGGTTGTTACCTGACTCAGGAACCTTCTATGACTTCCAAAGGACACATATGATCATGCCTTAGACTTGCATACTGATCATGTTTGTGACCCGGAAGGCTTTTCTTTCCCAGACACCTGCAGGGCTCATTTTATCCTCACCTTCCAATACTTATCCAAACATTTTCTTCTCAGGAATGCTGCCCTATGTAAAATTCCCAACTTCTCAAGATTTCCAGTCTCTCACCTTGATCTATTTTTAAATTTTCTTTCTCATTGTATTTATGACAGCCTGTGATATGATTAATTAGATATGATCCATAATAGTTATGATCTTTTTATTTACTGTTTGATGCTTATGTAATATCTCCTCCCCAACTAGAATTTAACCTCTACCAGTACAGGAAAGTTTGTCTGTTTTATTCACCAATATGATCCTCCCACTTTCTGATGTATTTCTCTACTCCTTCCATAGTTTAGGAGACTCTTCTGCTGGGCATTCAGGAGTGTGTTTGTCTGGTGCGAGTTGAGGGAGGTAGTGACATGTTTACACATTGTGTGCTATTTAACAGGACTTTTTCAAACCCTTCCTCACTGTTGTCTGCACAATCTATTTTCCATTCCAGTTCTTTGAACTTATGCCTGTGATCCCTCCCCACTCACACAGCTGGAACAGACTCCTTTATTTCCTCCACCCATCCTAATCCATCTTTGCAGCCTCCCAAGGATAACAAGCCCATATTACTCACAGATACCTCCTGTGGACTATTTTGTATAGAAAATTGGAACCACAGTGTATTAGTTTGCTTTTACACTGCTATTAAAAAAAATACCACCCAAGACTGGGTAATTTATAAACAAAAAAAATCTAATGGACTCACAGTTTCCCTTGGCTGGGGAGGCCTCAGGAAACTTGCAGTCATGGTGAAAGGAGGAGGAGGCACTTTCTTCACAAGGCGGCAGGAAAGACAGAGGGTGGGAATGGGGAAGAGCCCCTTACGAAACCATCACATCTTGTGAGATCTCACTCACTATCATGAAAACAGCATGGAGAAAACCGCCCCCATGATCCAATCACTTCCCACCAGGTCTCTCCCTTCACATGATGGAATTACAATTCGAGATGAGATTTTCATGGGGACACAAAGCCAAACCATATCCCATAGGATGGATCGCCCCATTAGTCTCATGTGGGCCTTGACATACTGTCCACATTTTGTCTGCTGCATCATCTGCCAGGGTACCTTCATTTGGGAGCAGAATCTTAAAATACAGGTCTTGCCTGTTATTAAGTAACTCAGTAAAATGGTGTTAATATGTTTTAAAGGCCCTTTCATTACAACTATAATAAATAAGTGTTATTAAGACTGTGTGTGTGTGTGTGTGTGTGTGTGTGCATACACACGCACATTTTAGGAAAATTGATGGTTATGTTAACCAAGTTTTTAGTCAAACTCTGAGAATCACCCAAAAGTATCATGAGACTCTCAAAAGCCACAGAAGTAATTGTCGTTTGTCTCCCCTCAACTGAGAGAGAGACAATTCCAAAAACATCTCTCTTGACTCAGTTGAATTTCTTAGCACTTAAGTTTATTGCTTATTTCTCTAATATAAGCATAAGTTTATCTCCAAAATAACAAAAACTGAGGACTTAGTAACATTAGTGGATCTTGGATCCCACCACTTTCCTCATCTTGGTTGACTTTGTTTTTTCGGACAGTCTAGTTTGGAAAGACAATAAGCAATGCTTATTTCAGTGTTGCCCTAAAACTTGTGTGTGTGGCCAGAGCAGGGCAGAGAGAGACTAATTATTATAAAGACTCTCTCACGGTGCATGTAGCCCAATCTAAAAGCAGATGATGTCTTTCCAGACAGTGGTCTGGTCAAGAGAAGAGCCCATGGGCGGAAAGTAAAAGTTGCTTTATTTTTATTTTTATTTTTTAAATTTTTGTGGGTACCTGGTAGGTGTGCCTTGCTCTTGATCTAATGCTCAAGGTAATACACAGCAAGAACCTGGCCTCTCTTTGCCTGAGCCCAGCTGATAAATTGGAACAGGCATGCCTGCATTCATTTAAGCAACTTTGTTCAAAATTGAGGGAGTATAAGTAGAAATAAATTATTTTGAGCCTTTCTTCTGGGGAAAAAAAGCCTTTCTTATAATAAAAAGAAGGAAAAGGAAATGAATGGGGGTGGAGACAAACTTCTAGGGAATCATTTATAAAAATAAAAATGTAAATTAGAAAATATGTGTAAAGTGTGAAACTCTGTGGAGAGCCACACAACCTAAAAGGCAAAATCAGGGGAGGCAAATCTAAAAGCATCCTCATGGGCATGTGAGATACATTAAATACACCCTTCTCCGAGGAGGGGGTCAACAGTCACAGGGAAGAGAGCCCCTCTCTTCCGACTTGGGTAGATTTGTTGTCTAACAAAACTTTTTTGGCACCTTGTCAAGGAATACATTTTCTCAGAGTTGAAAATTTAATTTTTTTTTAAATGCAACATGGAAGAATTTAGGGTGAATTTGCTGTTTGCAGGAAGTGCTCCAATGGCAACCAGGGCCATTTTTTTCTGTATCCCCAAGTGGGGTCCAAGTCTGTGTTGAGGGTTCATTGAGGGCGTCTCCTGAAGGGCGAGAGGAAAGGGCTGTTGATATTCTTTTGGCAATGGTGAGTGCCACTTGGGAAAAGCATTCCTGGGAGAGGGGACCTGTGGTCCTCATATTAAATAGAGCTAATGAAAAATAGACTCCAGCCCAACGAGAGCTCTGGGAGTGAGCTTTCAATAAATCCAAAGAGTGGCCAAGAGAGGGCCGTGCCTGAGCTCTGGGATAGGGAGTGTTCAAAAGAAGGGAAGGAGTGTCTGTTCCTTTTCTTTGACAGTCTTTGTTCTGTTGGTGAAATAAAATGATCAAGTAATCTGTGAACATCTGTGCCTATTTGACTGTAAGAGCCAGACTTGATAGGGCACAAAGCAGGCACTCACTGAATCATGCTCATTACTGATATTGTAAACCCATTTTACTGACTCATTCTTTCTCAGCCTTGGACAAAACCCAAGCCAAGTACTTTGGTTTTTCTCATCCCATTTAGGTTATAAACGAACAGTGTTGTGTTCAATCTAAAGCAAACTTTAACTTCTCATTCAGCTTAAACTTTCTCCCATCCCCGGCTCTGGCCTAACTCAGGCTCTCTGGGATGTATAATGGACATGGGTGCCACAGCGGAGTTTTCTCCATCATGTTCTTCCACCCTTTCTCCTCCTTGCTCTCCTGCAACACTTCCTGGGCTGGAGGTGGAAGAGAAAAGAAACAAGGGTGCTCTCCTGCTCCACTGTCCCCTGGTTTAGACAATGCCCACTCTGGGCTCACTGTGACCCCTTCCTCAGTTTTTATGCTTGTGGTCCACCCTATGTAGGCTCTTGCTATTGAAATTTCCAACTTCTAGAGGAGGGGGAATCTTTTTGAACAGGTTCCTCTCAGGGAAGAACAAATCCAGCTTCCTCCTTTGGTATCTACTTGACCTTGACATATCTGGGGAGTTGAGCTGCTGCCACTCCTGCACTTTTTTTTTTTTTTTTTT